>NC_137133.1:347500-410000 GCF_949319135.1 Squalius cephalus | reverse complement strand
TGTGTGTCCCCCAGTAAGGCGAAGACGCGGCACACACACACACACACCCACATTAACACTCGGTGTGTGTCCCCCAGTAAGGCGAAGACGCGGCGCACACACACACACACACACACACACACATTAACACTCGGTGTGTGTGTCCCCCAGTAAGGCGAAGACGCGGCGCGCACACACACACACACACACACACACACACACACACACACATTAACACCCGTGTGTGTGTCCCCCAGTAAGGCGAAGACGCGGCACACACACACACACACACACACACATTAACACTCGGTGTGTGTGTCCCCCAGTAAGGCGAAGACGCGGCGCGCACACACACACACACACACACACACACACACACACACACACACACACACACACACACACACTAACACTCAGTGTGTGTGTCCCCCAGTAAGGCGAAGACGCGGCGTGCGAAGCGTTTCCTGCAGAGCCGCGAGCCGAAGCTGACGGAGAGCCTGAAGAACTGCATGATCATCAAAGGCGGGAACACCAGCGAGACGCTCTCTCAGGCGCTGAAGGACGTGGTGAGTCGCGCTCTTCATCATCATCATCATCATCAGCTGTGTGTGTGTGTGTGTTCCTCATCCGCTCTGTGTGTGTTTTCAGTACGCGCTGAAGAAACCCAATGCTGTGATGTACAAGAAGTAAGTGTGCCGTCAGCCGCCGGTGGAGTCTCAGGGCGCTACAGGGTCACACTCACACAAGCTCAAACACACACTGATCTCCTCATGATCTGCACTGCACATCAGCTCTCTCTCAGTGTCTCTCTAAGCCCCGCCTCTCTGAGAGCTGCTCTGCTCTGATTGGTCAGAAAGCAAACGCTCATTATCATATCTGAATCTCAGCTCTTGATCACAGTGATACGGACAGTAACTCAGATACAACTACAGTGTTTGAGGGCGGGGCTTAGAAATGCTGTTCAGCCAATCGAGACCAGAGGCTGGCATTATGCAAATGACTTACAAACCTACGAATCAGGATCGAGCAGGAAGTGAGACAGGAATCAGTCTTTTAGGATATATAACTCCAGTTATCTGTGAAACTCTGCAGATGTTTTACATTCACAAACAGCTGTATTACACACTGCATGAAAGATCGTAGCCGAACTAGCGTAGCCGAACTAGCGTAGCTGAACTAGCGTAGCTGAAGTCATGTCAGTCAGATGATGATGTGTGTGTTGTTGTCCTGACAGGAAGAACATGGTCCGGCCCTTCGAGGACTCCACGGCTCTGGTGAGATCATGCTTCACACTCGTGTGTGTGTGTGTGTGTGTGTGTGTGTGTGTGTGTGTGTGTGTAACCGTGCTGTGTTTGCTTCCCTCAGGAGTTCTTCTCCAAGAAGTCAGACTGTTCCCTGTTTCTGTTCGGCTCACACAACAAGAAGAGACCCAACAACCTCATATTTGGTGTGTGTGTGCTGGTGTCCTCCACAGGACGCATGTTCGACTTCCACGTGTGTGTGTGTGTGTGTGTTAATGTGTGCTGGTGTCCTCCACAGGACGCATGTTCGACTTCCACGTGCTGGACATGTTTGAGCTGGGCGTCGAGCAGTGTGTGTCTCTGAAGGCCCTGAAGGTGAGCAGCAGTGTGTGTGTGTGTGTGTGTGTGTGTGTGTGTGAGAGAGAGTTGGGAGTGTAACGTGAGCTGTGTGTGCAGAAGGACACGTGTCCCGTGGGAACTAAACCCCTGCTGGTGTTCGCCGGAGAGCTGTTCGACACGGACCGAGAGCACCAGCGCCTGAGGAGCGTCCTGACAGGTGCGACACACACACACACACACACACACACACACACACACACTCTGTTATCTGTGTTCAGCAGATGTTTGAGCAGGACTTCAGGTGTTGTCTCTACTCACTCTTGTGGAGGACACATGTCTCATGTCATCGCGATAATCAACTTCCTGTGCGCTAAACAGTTTTATCAGCCAATCAGAGGCAGTGTTCAGACCAGGGCTTAAAACAAGCAGGGCGCTCCCCGCAACGAACCGAAACTCAGCAAAAAAAAAATTTGTATCTGTAATTATTTAAGTGAAATATTTCTGCTGGTTTCAAAATATAAAGCACAGCTCAGTGTCTCAGCCGCTGAGAGTGAGAGTCCTCCTTCAGTCCTCCCGTGTATGATAAATCCGCCCATACACGTGTTTCACAGCAGTCTCAATCACAGCAGTCTGACTGAAGTATCACTGTCACTGTCCCTGTTACTGTCCCTGTCCCTGTTACTGTCCCTGTTACTGTTACTGTCCCTGTTACTGTTACTGTCCCTGTCACTGTCACTGTTACTGTTACTGTCCCTGTTACTGTCCCTGTTACTGTTACTGTCCCTGTTACTGTCCCTGTTACTGTCACTGTCACTGTCCCTGTTACTGTCCCTGTTACTGTCCCTGTTACTGTCCCTGTTACTGTTACTGTCCCTGTTACTGTCCCTGTTACTGTCCCTGTTACTGTCACTGTCCCTGTTACTGTTACTGTCCCTGTTACTGTTACTGTCCCTGTTACTGTCCCTGTTACTGTCCCTGTTACTGTCCCTGTTACTGTCCCTGTTACTGTTACTGTCCCCTGTTACTGTTACTGTCCCTGTTACTGTTACTGTCCCCTGTTACTGTCACTGTTACTGTCCCTGTTACTGTTACTGTCCCTGTTACTGTCCCTGTCACTGTCCCTGTTACTGTCCCTGTTACTGTCCCTGTTACTGTTACTGTCCCTGTCACTGTCCCTGTTACTGTTACTGTCCCTGTTACTGTCCCTGTTACTGTCCCTGTTACTGTCCCTGTTACTGTTACTGTCCCTGTTACTGTCCCTGTTACTGTCACTGTCCCTGTCACTGTCCCTGTCACTGTCCCTGTTACTGTCCCTGTCACTGTCACTGTCCCTGTCCCTGTTACTGTCCCTGTTACTGTCCCTGTTACTGTCCCTGTTACTGTTACTGTCCCCTGTTACTGTCCCTGTTACTGTTACTGTCCCTGTTACTGTCCCTGTTACTGTTACTGTCCCCTGTTACTGTCACTGTTACTGTTACTGTCCCGTCACTGTCACTGTTACTGTCCCTGTCCCTGTTACTGTTACTGTCCCTGTTACTGTTACTGTCCCCTGTTACTGTCCCTGTTACTGTCCCTGTTACTGTCCCTGTTACTGTCCCTGTTACTGTTACTGTCCCCTGTTACTGTCCCTGTTACTGTCCCTGTTACTGTTACTGTCCCTGTTACTGTCCCTGTTACTGTTACTGTCCCCTGTTACTGTCACTGTTACTGTTACTGTCCCGTCACTGTCACTGTTACTGTCCCTGTCCCTGTTACTGTTACTGTCCCTGTTACTGTTACTGTTACTGTCCCCTGTTACTGTCCCTGTTACTGTCCCTGTTACTGTCCCTGTTACTGTTACTGTCCCCTGTTACTGTCACTGTTACTGTCACTGTTACTGTCACTGTCCCTGTTACTGTTACTGTCACTGTCCCTGTTACTGTTACTGTCCCTGTTACTGTCCCTGTCACTGTTACTGTCCCTGTTACTGTCCCTGTTACTGTCCCTGTCACTGTCCCTGTCACTGTCCCTGTCACTGTCCCTGTCACTGTCCCTGTTACTGTCCCTGTCACTGTTACTGTCACTGTCCTTGTCACTGTTACTGTCCCTGTTACTGTCCCTGTCCCTGTTACTGTCCCTGTTACTGTCCCTGTTACTGTCCCTGTTACTGTCCCTGTTACTGTCCCTGTTACTGTCCCTGTTACTGTCCCTGTCACTGTTACTGTCACTGTCCCTGTTACTGTCCCTGTTACTGTCCCTGTTACTGTCACTGTTACTGTCCCTGTCACTGTCCCTGTCACTGTCCCTGTCACTGTTACTGTCACTGTCACTGTTACTGTCCCTGTCACTGTCCCTGTCACTGTCCCTGTCACTGTCCCTGTTACTGTCCCTGTTACTGTCACTGTCCCTGTTACTGTCACTGTCACTGTCCCTGTTACTGTCACTGTCCCTGTCACTGTTACTCTCCCTGTCACTGTCCCTGTCACTGTCCCTGTCACTGTCCCTGTCACTGTCCCTGTTACTGTCCCTGTCCCTGTCCCTGTCACTGTCCCTGTCACTGTCCCTGTTACTGTTACTGTCCCTGTTACTGTCCCTGTTACTGTCCCTGTTACTGTCACTGTCCCTGTTACTGTCCCTGTTACTGTCCCTGTTACTGTCACTGTCCCTGTCACTGTTACTGTCCCTGTCCCTGTTACTGTCCCTGTTACTGTTACTGTCCCTGTTACTGTCCCTGTTACTGTCCCTGTTACTGTCCCTGTTACTGTCCCTGTTACTGTCCCTGTTACTGTCCCTGTTACTGTCCCTGTTACTGTCACTGTCCCTGTTACTGTCCCTGTTACTGTCCCTGTTACTGTCCCTGTTACTGTCCCTGTTACTGTCCCTGTTACTGTCCCTGTTACTGTCCCTGTTACTGTCACTGTTACTGTCCCTGTCCCTGTTACTGTCCCTGTTACTGTCCCTGTTACTGTCCCTGTCACTGTTACTGTCCCCTGTTACTGTTACTGTCCCCTGTTACTGTCCCTGTTACTGTCCCTGTTACTGTCACTGTTACTGTCCCTGTCACTGTTACTGTCCCTGTCACTGTCCCTGTTACTGTCCCTGTTACTGTCCCTGTTACTGTCCCTGTCACTGTCCCTGTCACTGTTACTGTCCCTGTTACTGTCCCTGTCACTGTTACTGTCACTGTTTATTCACATGAGGTGAAGTGTAATCACAACATTTTTCACGATTATAACAAGATTCAGGCCGTGCTGATTTGGTTGAGTGTTTCCTCAGGTTGTATGTTGAGGAGAGTGAAGTGTGCTGTAACCGTCCTCTCGTCTCTCTCTCTGTGTGTGTGTGTGTGTGTGTGTGTGTGTCAGATTTCTTCTGCGGTCCGCGAGTGTCTGCGGTGCGTCTGGCTGGACTGGAGCACGTGCTTCACTTCACAGCACTGGAGGGCAGGATCTACATGCGCAGCTACAGGTGACACACACACACTCACACACACTCCTGACCGCACCAGTAAGTGTGCATTTCCTGCAGTGGTTCAGGCTGCCGAATGAGTTGCAACAGCTCAGTATGTGGAGAGCGCTGCTATAGAGAGTGACGATGTTGTATTGCAGTATGACGCACTTCAACGTCAATACTAAGTAATAGTATAACTAGTTTGCACATTAGTTGTAATTAAAAAGGTTTAATGACAAAATATGGTTGTGGTTACACTTAAAATAGTTACAAAATAGATGTATGAGATGATGATAACTTACACCATTAATCTTACCCAGCATGTAAATGTTACCAGAGAGAGAGATCGCTCGATCCCCTCTGTCAATGTCACTGGGGAAAGAGGAGGTGGAAACAGTAAAAATATCATTATTACACACACACACACACACACACACTCTCCTGACAGCAGTGTTTTGACAGGGTGCTGCTGAAGAAGTCGGGCTGCCGGACGCCCCGGGTCGAGCTGGAGGACATGGGCCCGTCCTTCGACTTCATCATGAGGAGGAGTCACATGGCCTCAGACGACCTGTACAGAACTGCCCACAAGAAACCCAAAGGAGTGAAGGTGCGACACACACACACTCTCACAATCACACACTCACTCACACACATCTGTAAGCAGGGCTGTGCGAGAGACATTACTGTTGTACAGTAGAATGTACTTCTCAGTAAAAATAATACAATTAAAACTTTATTTTTTGAGGAATATCACAAATGTCCCTGATTTTACCGGTAAACCTCAGTTGTGCAGCACTTGCTGAAAGATATGAGGAATTTTTCAGTTTTAATCACTTTCATAATTTTCTTAACTTTTAATAATCTAAAGTTAAATTGTGTATCTTTAATGATTCAGTTAATTAGACATGTTTTTTGATGACTATAATGTAATATGCCCATTGAAACTGAATCCAGAAGAGTTGAGATGTAACTCATTGAGACGGGTTTGATGGGATATGTGTGTTGATCTGTGTACAGTACGAGCTCCAGATGATAGTCATGTGAAAGTCATGTGATAGTCATGTGATTCTTCATTTCACCTGCAGCCCAAGAAGAAGAAGAACATTTCCCATGATGCCTTCGGCACCAGGTTTGGCCGCTTACACATGCAGAAGCAGAACCTGGACAAACTGCAGACACGCAAGATGAAGGGCCTGAGGAAGAGGAAGAGGAGAGGCGAGCCGGCGGAGAGTGTGTCCCCGAAGACAGCCAAGACCGACAACTGACCACACACACACACACACACGGGAGAGGAGAGCAGAGCGTGTCCCCCCAAAGACTGCCAGGACTGACGGCTGACTCACACACACACACACACACACACACACACGATGAAAGAGTCTGAGGAAGAGGAGAGGTTGTGATGCAATAAACAGATTTTTCCAAATTGTGTGTGTGTGTGTGTGTGTGTACAAATGAATTAAGTCACCGTTAACAATAGTAGTTCTGGTATTGTGTGACCGGACAGGGCTGCTAGGGCACCAGCTCAAATTATCAAAAAGTCTTTGTCCAGTGACAGACATAACATAACATGGCGTCAGAGAAAGACACTGTCGAACGCATTAAAAACGCCAGTGAGACTCGACCTGCGGTGAGCGAGAACTACGGTGAGCGAGAACGGTGAGACTCAACCTACGGTGAGCGAGGCCTACGGCGAGAGAGGCCTACGGTGAGACTTGACCTACGGTGAGCGAGGCCTACGGCGAGAGAGGCCTACGGTGAGACTTGACCTACGGTGAGCGAGGCCTACGGTGAGCGAGGCCTACGGTGAGACTTGACCTACGGCGAGAGAGGCCTACGGTGAGACTTGACCTACGGTGAGTGAGGCCTACGGTGAGCGAGGCCTACGGTGAGACTTGACCTACGGCGAGAGAGGCCTACGGTGAGACTTGACCTACGGTGAGCGAGGCCTACGGTGAGCGAGGCCTACGGTGAGAGAGGCCTACGGTGAGACTTGACCTACGGTGAGCGAGGCCTACGGCGAGAGAGGCCTACGGTGAGACTTGACCTACGGTGAGCGAGGCCTACGGTGAGCGAGGCCTACGGCGAGAGAGGCCTACGGTGAGACTTGACCTACGGTGAGCGAGGCCTACGGTGAGCGAGGCCTACGGTGAGAGAGGCCTACGGTGAGCGAGACCTACTGTGAGATTGACCTACGGTGAGCGAGGCCTACGGTGAGACTTGACCTACGGTGAGCGAGGCCTACGGTGAGACTTGACCTACGGTGAGCGAGGCCTACGGTGAGAATTGACCTACGGTGAGTGAGGCCTACGGTGAGCGAGGCTTACGGTGAGACTTGACCTACGGTGAGCGAGGCCTACGGTGAGGCGAGACCTGCGGTGAGCGAGGCCTACGGTGAGCGAGGCCTACGGTGAGCGAGGCCTGCGGTGAGCGAGACCTGCGGTGAGCGAGGCCTACGGTGAGCGAGGCCTACGGTGAGCGAGGCCTACGGTGAGACTTGACCTACGGTGAGCGAGACCTGCGGTGAGCGAGGCCTACGGTGAGACTTGACCTACGGTGAGCGAGGCCTGCGGTGAGCGAGGCCTACGGTGAGTGAGGCCTACGGTGAGACTCGACCTACGGTGAGCGAGGCCTACGGTGAGACTCGACCTACGGTGAGCGAGGCCTACGGTGAGACTTTACCTACGGTGAGACTTGACCTACGGTGAGCGAGGCCTACGGTGAGCGAGGCCTACGGTGAGACTTGACCTACGGTGAGCTAGACCTACGGTGAGCGAGGCCTACGGTGAGCGAGGCCTACGGTGAGCGAGGCCTACGGTGAGCGAGGCCTGCGGTGAGCGAGACCTGCGGTGAGCGAGACCTGCGGTGAGCGAGACCTGCGGTGAGCGAGGCCTACGGTGAGCGAGGCCTACGGTGAGACTTGACCTACGGTGAGCGAGACCTGCGGTGAGCGAGGCCTACGGTGAGACTTGACCTACGGTGAGCGAGGCCTACGGTGAGACTTGACCTACGGTGAGCGAGACCTGCGGTGAGCGAGGCCTACGGTGAGACTTGACCTACGGTGAGCGAGGCCTACGGTGAGACTTGACCTACGGTGAGCGAGACCTGCGGTGAGCGAGGCCTACGGTGAGACTTGACCTACGGTGAGCGAGGCCTACGGTGAGACTTGACCTACGGTGAGACTTGACCTACGGTGAGCGGAGCGAGGCCTACGTTGAGACTTGACCTACGGTGAGCGAGGCCTACGGTGAGCGAGACCTACGGTGAGACTTGACCTACGGTGAGACTTGACCTACGGTGAGCGGAGCGAGGCCTACGGTGAGACTTGACCTACGGTGAGCGAGGCCTACGGTGAGACTTGACCTACGGTGAGCGGAGCGAGGCCTACGGTGAGCGAGACCTACGGTGAGACTTGACCTACGGTGAGACTTGACCTACGGTGAGCGGAGCGAGGCCTACGTTGAGACTTGACCTACGGTGAGCGAGGCCTACGGTGAGCGAGACCTACGGTGAGACTTGACCTACGGTGAGACTTGACCTACGGTGAGCGGAGCGAGGCCTACGGTGAGACTTGACCTGCGGTGAGCGAGGCCTACGGTGAGACTTGACCTACGGTGAGCGAGGTCTACGGTGAGACTCGACCTACGGTGAGCGAGGCCTACGGTGAGACTCGACCTACGGTGAGCGAGGCCTACGGTGAGCGAGACCTACGGTGAGCGAGGCCTACGGTGAGAATCGACCTGCGGTGAGACTTGACCTACGGTGAGCGAGACCTACGGTGAGCGAGGCCTACGGTGAGAATCGACCTGCGGTGAGCGAGGCCTATGGTGAGCGAGACCTGCGGTGAGACTCGACCTGCGGTGAGCGAGGCCTACGGTGAGCGAGACCTACGGTGAGCGAGGCCTACGGTGAGAATCGACCTACGGTGAGACTCGACCTACGGTGAGCGAGACCTACGGTGAGCGAGACCTACGGTGAGCGAGGCCTACGGTGAGAATCGACCTGCGGTGAGCGAGGCCTATGGTGAGCGAGGCCTATGGTGAGCGAGGCCTACGGTGAGAATCGACCTGCGGTGAGCGAGGCCTATGGTGAGCGAGACCTACGGTGAGCGAGGCCTACGGTGAGAATCGACCTGCGGTGAGCGAGGCCTATGGTGAGCGAGACCTACGGTGAGCGAGGCCTACGGTGAGAATCGACCTGCGGTGAGCGAGGCCTATGGTGAGCGAGACCTACGGTGAGCGAGGCCTACGGTGAGAATCGACCTGCGGTGAGCGAGACCTACGGTGAGCGAGACCTACGGTGAGCGAGGCCTACGGTGAGAATCGACCTGCGGTGAGCGAGGCCTATGGTGAGCGAGACCTACGGTGAGCGAGGCCTACGGTGAGAATCGACCTGCGGTGAGCGAGGCCTGCGGTGAGCGAGGCCTATGGTGAGCGAGACCTGCGGTGAGACTCGACCTGCGGTGAGCGAGGCCTACGGTGAGCGAGGCCTACGGTGAGCGAGACCTACGGTGAGCGAGACCTACGGTGAGCGAGGCCTACGGTGAGCGAGGCCAGCGGTGAGACTTGACCTACGGTGAGACTTGACCTACGGTGAGCGAGGCCTACGGTGAGACTCGACCTACGGTGAGCGAGACCTGCGGTGAGCGAGACCTGCATGAGGAGAGCACGAGTGTGCAGGAGCGGTTCTAACAGACGCTGAAACGTGTCTAATACCGATGGTGGCGTAATAGCACCTCACAGCGTTCACACAGTTACACTACAACATGTACACATTATACATGACATCTCCCTTTTTTATATTCTAGAAAGAAATAAAATATTTAACAGCTTGCACATAACAATAAACTTAAGTTACTCTTAGGACTTGGTACTATAGCCTATTGTGTTACTTCCGGTACCTGCCAGGCACTCTGATTGGTCTAGCAAATCTTGCCAGTTTCTCATTACCCACTGAGTGAAATTGACTGTCTCACTGGTGAACTCTTGGCATTCACAGAAAATGAACAACTTGCACTGGCATTATCGTCCACGTTGTTTTCCTGCTCTGAATTCAGCTCTAAATCTGGTGAAGCAACAGGTAAGTCTTCCACAGGTTCAGTTTGAGGGGAAGGACACAGTCTCCTGTTTTCAGCAAGTCTCTTCTATTCCTCCTGAAGATGCGACTGTTTAATCAGGATAGCAAATGGCAACCTTGACTGTCTGATTCTCACTCTTTCACTTTTCTTCAGGTAGATTTCTTGTCCCACGATCAAACTATTGCTTTTGTTTGACTTGCCTGTTTCTCAGTCTGTTACACCTGTCTTGAATGATTAAACTGTATTATGTCATCCACATTGTACGAATAAATGTTCCCAACCTTTCCGCTAAGAAATTAATTGTAAGCATCCAGACTGCGATATGCTTTTATCGCATCTCTCGTGTAACGTTACACACAAGCAGCTGCAACACACAATCAGACTATTCAGGCAAACGTTCAATGTTCTGTGTAAAAAGTTTACACATCAAAGTCTTATTTAAAGGGTCCGGTAATTCCAATCATCGTTTATTTTCAGTTTTTGGAAATACTTTTTAACTGTTGCCTCTTCGCTAGACTTAAAAGGTACGCGCTTGTTTTCACAGATCTGAGATTTAAAAATGGCGCCACCGGAAATGTTTCAGGACCAGACATGCGCAGTAGCATTCCAACGTGTTTGTTATTGTTTACGTCCTTGAAATGGTCTATATATCTAGAATGTACATTTCCTGAAGAAAATGTGAGTGCTTGCAGTTTTAACGCTGTGGTGTAATCAGGAAAAGGCAGAAGATGAAATCCAAACAACACTTTAATAGAAACGCTCAAGAATCAGGTAAAAGGCAGGGAAACTCACATTATTACGGTGACCAGACAAGGAGTCCGTTCTTCGTACGTCGCTAACTCACTTAGCTGGATTTGATTGTTGGCGATTTGGCATGATCCTGGATTGTTTGGTTCTTCAACGCTCATCCTGGACTTGCTGTCATAGCAACATGTGCGCAAACTTAAACCTGCTCGGGAGCAGGCTTATTTCATGTTAACAGGATTAGATCCCGGCTTCATAAGCGGAGCTGATACGGGAAGTCCAGCGCAGCGCGATAGTGCACTTTCTGAGATATATATATATATATTTATATATATATATATATATATATATATATATATAGTACAGGCCAAAAGTTTGGACACATTACTATTTTTAATGTTTTTGAAAGAAGTTTCTTCTGCTCATCAAGCCTGCATTTATTTGATCAAAAATACAGAAAAAAATGCAATATTGTGATATATTATTACAATTTAAAATAATTGGTTTTCAATTTATTATACTTTAAATTATCATTTATTTTGGTGATGCAAAGCTGAATTTTCAGGATCATTACTCCAGTCTATCAAATGATCCTTTAGAAATCATTCTAATATGATGATTCATTATCAAAGTTGGAAACAGATCTGCTGCTTAATATTTTTTCATAACCTGTGATACTTTTTTAGGATACTTTGATGAATAAAAAAAGAAAAAGAAAAAAGAAAAGAAAAAAAAAAGAAGCAAATATTTTCAAGATAGAAATCTTTTATAACAACAATATACACTACTGGTCAGTAATTTGGGGTCAGTAATTTTTTTCTTTATTTATTTTTTAAATAAATCAATAATTTTATTCAGCAAGGATGTGTTAAATTGATAAAAAGTGATAATAAAGAAGATTTATATTAAAAAATTTTTTTTTTTTTGTGAATAAATGCAGTTCTTTTTAACCTTTTATTCATCAAATATATTAGGCAGCAGAACTGTTTCCAACACTCATAATAAATCATCTTATTAGAATGATTTCTAAAGGATCATGTGATTGACTGGATGTCACATGTGACACTGAAGACTGGAGTAATGATCCTGAAAATTCAGCTTTGCATCACCGAAATAAATGATAATTTAAAGTATAATAAATTGAAAACCAATTATTTTAAATTGTAATAATATATGACAATATTACATTTTTTTCTGTATTTTTGATCAAATAAATGCAGGCTTGATGAGCAGAAGAAACTTCTTTCAAAAACATTAAAAATAGTAATGTGTCCAAACTTTTGGCCTGTACTATATATATATTTTTTTTTTTCTCGTGATTCGTGAGATTGTCGTTTTTTGTCGCTTTTATGTTTAAAAAAACAGGTTTATTTTTTTATTTTTTTTATTTCCAAGCCACTTAAGACCCAATGTTGTAAAGCAGTTTTTTTTAATTATTTTTTTTAGGTTATCATAATTTTTTATGAAGATCATACAATCATGACCATGCCGATTACAGATATGTCACTCAGGCTTCACTAACGTGATTGGTACTATAGCCTATAGGCTAAACCATAGACTGCCATCAAGGCCTCAATGAAGGGGATTATGTGAACAGAAAGGGGGTTCACAATGTAAATGTGCAGCCCAGTTACTATTGTGATTCTTAATATTCCAGATTACTAATATTATATAAAATAAAAAAAGGCAGTTGACTAAAATCTTCCATATCACAAATGTGAAAGCAAAATGGCCAGGATCTGTGCATGACTTAATCATTTTTAGAGATTCACATCTATGCACATTATTTGAAAGTGGTAAGAAAAGTTCCACAATTAAATATCAAGCTCACTGTATTACATACACTTATGCTGATCCTAACAAAACTGCATTTTTTCATAGGTGATTATGACATGTTCCTGCAGACAGGTGTTTTATGACCCCATTCCCTGACCCAAACCAGTTACAGTGCAGCTCTAGCCAGGACAAGGGCACACAATGAAATGAACTTTGGCTAACTAAAGGGAAGATTTCAGTGTCTGAGAAGTCTGAGGGTTGCACACCTGACAGGGCCTGTGACATTGTTGCACGTGCCATATTACACAACATTGCCAAAAAAAAAAAAAAAAAAAACACTTTTCATTAAATGTTTAATAAAAGACTAATATGCTTAGTTCCTTGAGTTTTATTTCAATTGTTCTTTGTAAAGAAAAGCCAGTGGTCAAGTGCCTGCAACAAGAGATATTAGACACATGCCTCATGCAACAAATAAAAAGGAAAAGTTGTCTATACACTGCCCACCTGTAGGCCTATGTCTCCTCTGTCTGTGCAGACTCTTCTGTAGGCCATTCTGTAGATGTGGAATCCTGCAACTTATATTGCAGCCATAAAGCATACAAGTATAAATTAAGTAAAGTTATTTATGCACTCGCAGGTAGGCTAGTTCCTCCATATGACAGTTATCTGAGAGGGTTTATTCACTGTCCAGTGCAATGGAAACAAATGGACATTACAAAGTCTTATACTTTCTTTCCTTTGGAAAGTTAGTAAATGTCCACTTACTGCACATATTTCAGCTCCACTTTCTTGGGAACAGATACAAGTGTTGGTGTATTATGTAAAAGTGCACAAAAGAGGAAAACACAATGTCATTACAATGAACTACACTGGGGAAAAATGTGATCAATAACTCATGGCAAAATATTTTTACATTAACATAAGTTTATCAGTTTTCACTTTCACAAGTCAAAGCAGTTCATCATTACTCAAGATTTAACAGTTGAAATGACTATACGGCCTTAATTTAATGCAGCAAAAATTATTTTACAGTGTAGGCTACTAAAATATTTTCTTTTCTTTTTTTTTCTCAGCCTTTTTCTTGGTTGCTTTTATAAACAGAACACCATTTATTTAACAGTGCCTTTTATAAAAGAGACTATAATATAACTAAAAATTACCATTATGTAGAATATTTTTGTACTTCACTTTTATTAGTTCCCATGTTCTAGTGTGGTGACTCTGACATTACAATGCACAAAGTAATTATGCAATTATAAAAAAAAAAAAAATAAAAAAAAAGCTAATAAGTGATAAAAACATCAAACATGGCCACTTCTAACGGATTTAAATTGTCTGCTACTTTTTGCCAGCCCTCTCTCCTGGCTTTTGCAGACTTTGAGGTGTTCCCTGGCGTTTTGATTAAACATTAAAATTCCGAAAAAACTGAGCCCGCCCTTTGGCCACGCTGAGCAGCCAATAGCAGCGTTGCTGATCAATGTTTCTACTATCGATACATATCCCCTTTTAACCAGCGCATGAACGCGCAATTATCTCAGATAACACAATCCAGCTATACTAATCATATCCGGCAAGTGTGTTCGAAGAACCGAGTTAGCCAGATCATGATTCGCACGATGATATCATCTTGGATGTGTCATTTGATCTCGGATGTAATAAGCAACGTACGAAGAACGGGCCCCAGGAGTGAATACAACAAGGATAATCACTAAACACAGCTGATTCACATGAACTAATAATGATGGTAACCAAGGAGACGAAAGAATGGCGGGAAACTGAACAAAGAAACATGTGACAGATGAAAACGCACTGAAAGTCTATGAACTAAACTGAATGTGACATAATGCCTAAAGATGACATAATGTGACATAAATATGGCAGAGAAACCTTTAATTTCTTTCCGGATTACAGCGCTGACACCACTAAGAAAAGGAAGTCACTGAGACTGTCACTTTCACTGAGAGTGCCCTAAGAGTTCGTGGTGTTGCGACTAAAAGTTAAACAGCATCGTCGGTGGCTGGTGAGACCGATGCGGGAGTGACAGTCTCTGCTGCATAAAGTGCAGATGTAGTTGGCTCTCCTCTCTTCTGTTAGTTTCAAATCTTCTCCTCGCCTGTATTTAGCTGTTTCTTGAGGAGGCAGCGCCTGCAAACATCTTTATATCTCAGCTGTGGGCGACCTCGGGGTCTTTTGCCGGATGCGAGTTCACCATAAAGGATGTCCTTGGGGATGATTGTGGGGACCACAGCTATATAGGCAAGGCAAGTTTATTTATATAGCACATTTCATACACAATGGCAATTCAAAGTGCTTTACATAGAAGAAATTAAAATAATAAAAAGAAATAAGAATAATTAAAACAGTTTAGAAAAATAAAAAATAAAATACAGTACAGTACAAACAGTCGGACGAACAGTGACACAGTGCTCATTCAGTAAATGCACAGCTAAACAGATGTGTTTTGAGTCTGGATTTGAAAGTGACTACTGTAGGAGCACATCTGATCTCCTCTGGAAGCTGTTCCAGCATAATAGCTAAAAGCAGACTCACCATGCTTAGAGTGAACCCTTGGTATTTCTAGCTGATATGATCCTAGTGATCTGAGTGATCTGTTGGGTTTATATTCAGTGAGCATATTTGCAATGTATTGAGGTCCTAGGCCATTGAATGATTTATATACCAGTAATAATACTTTAAAATCAATCCTAAATGTAACTGGGAGCCAGTGTAAAGACCTGAGGACTGGTGTGATATGTTCATATGTTCTGGTTCTGCTCAGAATCCTGGCGGCAGCGTTCTGTATGAGCTGCAACTGTCTTATGGTCTTTTTGGGAAGGCCAGTGAGGAGTCCATTACAATAATCCACCCTGCTGGTGATGAAAGCATGCACAAGTCTCTCTAAGTCTTGTCTGGAAACAAAGTATCTAATTCTTGCAATATTTTTCAGATGATAGTATGCTGATTTAGTTATTGCTTTGACATGACTTCTGAAACTAAGGTCTGACTCTAGGGACACACCAAGGTTCCTGACTTGATGTTTAGTTGTTTGACCCCTAGAGTGAAGGTATGCGTTCACCTTGAGAACTTCATCTTTGTTTCATCAAATATAGGCATTACTATATTTAATTTAATATTCCACTAATAAGATACATTTACTTCATAGACAGCCTTCTATTTTATCACCATTATACTCTCTGTTGTCTGTGTTTATCTGTCTGTACACAAACACTGTACACACGCTGCCTGGTATCGGTTGTTGGTATAGGAGCATTTTTACGAATATGAGTACGGGTACATGAGCTCAGTATCGGCTCGATACCACATCCCTAAAAATTAGCGTAGATGCCATTCTTCTTATGATGTAACGAGTACATCAGGATTTATGGGAAGTGTTCCCGGTTCCAGCTGACCTAATCTATGCAGCCTAACACTGAATTATAGAAGTCTATAATGTATTATATGAATGCTAGGTCAAAGAGATGTGTCTTTAGTCTAGCTTTGAACTGACAGAGTGTGTCTGCTTCCCGGACAATGGTAGGAAGACTGTTCCAGAGTTTTGGTGCTAAATAGGAGAAGGATCTACCGCCAGCAGTCGATTTAGATATTCTAGGTATTATCAACTGGCCGGAGTTTTGAGATCGCAATAGACGTGACGGACTATAATGCGTTAAGAGCTCGCTCAAGCACTGCGGAGCTAAACCATTTAGTGCTTTGTAAGTGATCAGCAATATTTACATGTTAGAAACTGTAATTCCATTTCAGTAATCGTTTGGTTATTGAAAGCTGATTTAAAAAAATCCATCAATATCCTTCTTAAAAGACTGGGTAGGATCACCATTCAATTTTACATAGAAATCATCATTATTAAGTTGACGTTGTACTTCTTGATCATATGATTCCCTGGGCATTATACCTCCACCTTTGTCTGCAGGCTTGATGATGACGTTGCTCATGTTCTGTAGGGAGGAAAGAGCTTGTGATTCGCCTTTGGTACAGTTAGACACAGATCTTTCATGACAAAGGAGATTATCAACATCCCTCTCAACCAGTTTCACAAAAGTGTCAATTGGATCACTTGATGTTGGAGGGCAAAAGGTGCTTTTTGTTTTGAAAGGATTATAAATTCTTGGCGTTACGGGAGTAGTCGGGTTCTTGTCAAAGACGCATCTCAGTTTTAAAGAACGGAAGAATTTGAACAGTTCCACTTTAAGTCTGAAAGGATTGGTGTTTGTGATGGGGACAAATGAAAACCCTTATTTAGAATGTTCTCTTCATCTTTAGACAAAGTGTGATTGGTAAGATTAAGACTATATTCTCCTTGTCTGTGTCTGGTGATCTTGTTCTTTACATTTGCCGCTCCCACGCTTTTCCTCTTTTTTTCTCAGTAAAAGCACTTGAAATTATCTCGCTTTTTGACGTTTCTTTGTCTTTTGTGGAGTGTGCAGACTCTTTTGAAGTGCATATATCAGAGAATTTGGCAGTACATCCAACCGGCCTCACGACCGCAGACCACGTGTTTACCACACCAGCCCAGGACCTCCACATCCAGCATCTTCACCTCCGAGACGTCTAACACCAGCCACCCGGACAGATGCTGCAACAGTCGGTTTGCAGAACCAAAGAATTTCTGCACAAACTGTCAGAAACCGTCTCAGGGAAGCTCATCTGAAGCTCGTCGTCCTCATCGGGGTCTCGACCTGACTGCAGTTCGTCGCCGTAACCGACTTGAGTGAGCAAATGCTCACATTCGATGGCGTCTGGCACTTTGGAGAGGTGTTCTCTTCACGGATGAATCCCAGTTTTCACTGTACAGGGCAGATGGCAGACAGCGTGTGGGTGATGTCAACGTTGTGGATTGAGTGGCCCATGGTGGCGGTGGGGTTATGGTATGGGCAGGCGTATGTTATGGACAACGAACACAGGTGCATTTTATTGATGGCACTTTGAATGCACAGAGATACCGTGACGAGATCCTGAGGCCCATTGTTGTGCCATTCATCCACGACCATCACCTCATGTTGCAGCATGATAATGCACGGCCCCATGTCGCAAGGGTCTGTACACAATTCCTGGAAGCTGAAAACATCCCAGTTCTTGCATGGCCAGCATACTCACCGGACATGTCACCCATTGAGCATGTTTGGGATGCTCTGGATCGGCGTATACGACAGCGTGTTCCAGGTCTTGCCAATATCCAGCAACTTCGCACAGCCATTGAAGAGGAGAAGACCAACATCCCACAATCAACAACCTGATCAACTCTATGTGAAGGAGATGTGTTGCACTGCGTGAGGCAAATGGTGGTCACACCAGATACTGACTGGTTATTGGACCCCCCCAATACAGTAAAACCACACATTTTAGAGTGGCCTTTTATTGTGGCCAGCCTAAGGCACACCTGTGCAATAATCATGCTGTCTCATCAGCATCTTGATATGCCACACCTGTGAGGAGGATGGATTATCTCGGCAAAGGAGAAGTGCTCACTAACACAGATTTAGACAGATTTGTGAACAATATTGCGAGAAATAGGCCTTTTGTGTACATAGAAAAAGTCTTAGATCTTTGAGTTCAGCTCATGAAAAATGGGGGCAAAAACAAAAGTGTTGCGTTTATAATTTTTTTTCAGTGCAATAACTTTTTTAAAACAAAAATGAAACATCATTGAAATTATTACTTAAGCTGGACTGTGATGCTATTTTCTTTTGGAAACAAACTTTTTTGCACTATTTTCCTGTTATCTCTGTAAAGCTGCTTTGAAACACTCTGTACAGTAAAAAGCGATATATAAATAAATGTGACTTGACTTGATTATAGGGTAGTTGTGTACACACACTGCCAACACATTTGTGTTCAAACACCATGTAAAAGTGAATTTTGCATAATAGGTGCCCTTTTAAAAAATTAAATGACATGTATAGACAAAAACAATGGGATTTTCTTTTCATTCACCAATTAATATTTGGGTTTCAGGTTTTCTTTTTACCAAAATTTGTATAAAGATGATTCTCAACTATGTTATGAAAGATATAACAGAATGAATTGATACACCATTTTACTTTATGCAATATCTGGGTTAAATGGCCATAACTGAATATTCCCATTCAATACAATGTATGCACTGTATCTACTTTGCATGTATTCTCGGGGCAACATGCAATGAAAAAAAAAAGTGCAAAATTGGGAGTAATAATTGGCAACATTTTAATAATTATATCTAATATTTCATAGGAATATTGATGTATAATATATTTCCCTATTCACTTGTGTTTCCCAAAATGCCTGATAAACATGATTTAAGTCCTGGGGTCCTCTACTGGGGACATGTATGAAATCAATGCCCTGTTTTGTAACAGAACGTCATATTTTGATTTGAAACCCCATAACATTTTCCTGAGATGTTGGTTTATGAAATACAATTTGAAAAGTAGTCCGGTTTAAATGATAGTTACAATATTTTATCATATTTCCATAAGAGTGTTACATTTAATCACTAAACTAATGTCAGTCATATTTTTAAAGACCAAGAAGAAGTAGTTTTTATGGTGAAACCTTCAAATATTTGGTATCTCTGAAAAGCCCTGAATGTGCTCTTTACAGGACACCCAGAGTTACTACTGTGAGAGGAGTGGTGTCAGAGAAATTCCCTAAAATAATGTCCACTACAGAGGACAAAAGTCTATTCCTGGGTCCCATTTATACGTGCGATTTATTTCCCCAACAGTGTGAAGGCTAGTATAAATTATTTTATTAACTGGTCAGAGCTCATTTGTCGAGCGTCAGCGTGAGTGTGTGTGTGTGTGTGTGCAGCACTTTAACAACACTAGAGCGCGCGCGCGTGCCGCGGACAGTGACGCAGACTGATGCAGTCCAGCTGCAGGAGTTACTGGAGTCTCTGTCTTATTCTGTGTGCTTATACACACACTCCTATTGTGTATAGCTGATTTCAATGATCATTCCGTCCATCTCTGTGAATAATGTACAGGTACAGGACGAGTGACCGCGGCCAGATGCAGATGTTGCGTGCGCGTGTCCGTGCAGAACAGATGTGCCTCACCAAGACTTCTCCAGGAGGAGACTTCATCTGATCCGCGCTCGGCGGTGGGTCTGTCTGTAGCCCCGCCTCCTGCAGCTCAACTGTATTTATAGCTTATTGCACCAGTGTAACAGTCATCAGCGCAGTGTATCTGCATTCACAGGGACTCAGAGGAGATCCACACACGACCAGCATGACTGAGACTCACTCCGACTCCGAGCCACACACGACCAGCATGACTGAGACTCCCGCCGACTGCGAGCCGACTCGTGCCGCGCCCGCGCCGGAGGAGAAGCAGCAGGAGAACGGCGGCGGTAGGGTCTCCGAGAGCGAGGACAAGGCGCCGGCGGAGTTCGAGCCCCCGGAGGGCGGCTGGGGGTGGGTGGTGATGCTGGCCTCCATGTGGTGCAACGGCTCGGTGTTCGGCATCCAGAACGCCTTCGGTATCATGTTCGTGGCGCTACTGAAAGAGTTCAGCTCCGGGAAGGAAGACGACGACGACCTCCGCTTCAGAACAGGTAACAGCCATTTCCGTGACCGACAGCGCGAGCGCGAGCGGGGCGCGTGCGGATCCAGAAGCGTTCCTCCACGTGTCGGTGAAGGGGCTCGAGCGCGCGTCACCGTGCACTTCTCCTGACTCACTGTAATGATCAGCAGCGAAGTGTGTGTCCACACAATCCTACAGCTCTGTCTCACACACACACACTCACACTCAGACCGAAAGCTCAGTGTTTGAAACACACCAGGGATTGTTGTCACACTTTTACTACAGTGAATATTTCTCAGTGCGAGTTTGTTTATTAAAGTTTTTGGCTACACTTTATTTGGTAACACTTTATTTTACAGTGTCCTTGTTCCATATGTTACATGTACTTACCATAGTTGGCCTAATAACAGTAAATTATGCATAATTACATGCAAACTAAACCTCAACCAAATCCCAATCCTACCCTAACCCTACATGTAGTTAATTAATATTCCTCAGTCCTTAAATATATAATTACACTGTAACAGTGACACCTTAAAATAAAGTGTAACACTTGAACCATTGTAATTACTCAAATAAGTACTGAGAAGGCTAGGGTTTGGTTTAGGTTAATTACTTGTAAGTACATGTAGCACACACCCCTACAAAATAATAGACTTGGAAGAACACACTGTTTATTAAACGCACACAGTGTGAAAACATGTAAAACAAAAGGCTTAAATGGAGATCCGCCATTAAACTGTCTATTATAGGCTTATCAGTAAAGCATTGAGAAGCTCAAAACAACCCATCAAACTCATAATGTTAAACCATTGTTCTGGCCAACAGAAACAAACCCTGAAAACTTGGTCTGAGTTTGTCGTGAGACAACTATTCATTACAAATGTGCCTTCATCAGTTATTTTATAAAAACACTGCAAACTCATGATAATATTGGTGTTTAAGTTCAACTAGTTTAGCTTTAGATCCACTGGCAGAGAAACTTTATCAGCAATGGAAATGAGTGTGTGACCTATATAACACGAGTCCTGTGGTGAGCGCTCAGAGAACCGGTGTGATCGCTGTCGAGTTTCTGTTATTGAGCTGAATGTAGTGAAATGAGTCAGTTTTTGCATGTCAAACTGGTTCAGGATGATGTGCTTTGTTTGATTGAAGCCCGTTTGACAGATCGTGGCAGAAGACATTGACATTGACTTCTCTCACTGGCGTCACATCAGTGTGTCTCTGTCAATGATTGATTTCCCCTGTAGATGATCACTGGTTTACTGCGCTCGGCAGAGCCACAGCTAAAGCACACATATGATCAGATCTCAGTGTTGCTTTAAAGCAGTGATCTCAAACTCAATTCCTGGAGGGCCACAGCTCTGCACAGTTTAGCTCCAACCAGCTCCAACTCACACCTGCAAGGAAGTTTCTAGTAATCCTGAAGACATTGATTAGCTGGATCAGGTGTGTTTGATTAGGCCCTCCAGGAACTGAGTTTGAGATCACTGCTTTAAAGCGTGTGCTGTGTGAGAGTTAACAGATGCTATAACACACACATAGGGATGTTGTCATGTGTTTATAGCAGTTCTGTGCCATCACAGACCGCCAGATGATCCTGTACGAGTGTGTTTACGAGACGCGTGAGTGCTGCAGTGATGAAGCTCATCTTCATCTGAACGCTTCTTACGCTCTCGACAGCTCAGGATGATCCGATCCTCATACGACTCCTCGCTGTTTCTCTTCGTCTCAGCTGAAGTGTGTTACGGTCGTTAACTCAATGACAGGGCTAATTCAGCTTGAATATCTGCAGTCAGGAGTTTCGTCAGTCATACGGTCGTCTCAGGCTGCCGTTAAAGATGTCCTGCGTAACGCCTGGTGGAGATTGCATCACCAGCGCCAGCTGTCGCTCGTCACTCCACACACCCATGCCAGCGCCGGTCAGAGGTCAGAGGTCAGAGGTCAGGGTCCACATCTGCCGTCTGACACAACGGCTCCACACAATCTCACGAACCATAAATACTGATTGTACAAACTGTACGTTCATCATCTCTCAGCAGATTTAGGATTAGGTTTAGGGATAGTTCCATGTAATTAAGCACAATTTATAGTAATTACTATATTAACTACATGTAGCGTATGAGGAAGCCACTGTAAAATAAAGTGTGACCGGGATAGTATCTAGTTATTACACAGTTATTGTAGTTACTGTAATAAACACAGGTGGGGAACAGGACTAAAATAAAGTGCTACACTCAAACATTATGTGAACGAATGATCTCTGCACGTTCTGAAACTAGCGATGATTTTAAATGCAACATTTCATGAGCGGTGTATAAATAATGCTTTTGTGCTAATGATTTGAGAACATTATTAAAGACCAGATAAATGTTCTATTAATGTTACAGGCGGAGCGTTTGTTTATAACTTTGAGAGAATCTTGACAGAATGTTCCCTGTTTAGCGGCAATCTCAGCCGCGCGATTACTTGTACCGTCGCAAGATTTAACTATTAATGCTCAGCTCTATGGCCCTATCTCGCACCCAGCGCAACTGACTCTGTACAGCGATGCATGTGTCATTCCTATTTCTCACCAGACGCACAGCAGACTTTTCCCTCCACAGACGCACGTCTGTAAATTAGGGAATGAACTTGCGCTCCCGGAGGCGGTTCAGCGAAAAGAGGAGGCGTGTTCCGGCGCAAACGTTCCCTGGTGCTATTTTGCAGTTTCAGAAAACAATTCCCCACAGACCAGGAGAAACCTCGTCTAAAGTCAGTGGAGCGTTGCGCATGTTATTCAGATGCTATTTTAAGGGCGCATGCTTGGCCATAATGTAGTGTGTGCACAACACACACACTTTGCTTCTCTCATCTACACACAGACGCAGCAGTTTTCATTTTTGCAAACCATCCATTATTACAAGGAACAATATTACCACACGAGGGAAATCATTGATGTGTCCATGAAGATGTGAAAGAATAGGCATAAATCTAGCTTACACATTTACCCAGATTATCATACGCCTGTTTAAGCGAAGCTAATCTGGGTGTGTTTCTCCATCCCCAATGTCACTTCTCTGTGTTTTACGGCCCTGACGAGAACGTCGGTGTCCTCGGCTGTGAACCGCTCCTGGCTAATCCGCCGTTATAATAGCAATCCGCCATGGAACAAGCGCGCCTGCTCTTAAAGGGAATGTGAGATGTCGCTCTGATTGGTTTATTTCACGTTACGCCCAAACCACACCTATGAATAATGAAGCGACTTCAGACCAACACATTTTAGATTAGCGAGATCCGCCCACAAAGTTACTTGCGTTTCGTGTTTGATACTTGCGTTTCAGATCGTTAAAATAGGGCCCTAAGTGTGAATATAAGATATTAGGATATCATCTGTGAAAAGCGCTGTATATATAACTTTGACTTGACTAGTTACACAGACATGCCTGAATGTTCAGTGTCAAACTAGCGACCAGCCAGAAGACCTTAGCAACCCCCATAGCAACCCCTCAGAGCAAGACTTTCAGCGAATGTTTCCGATCGGACTGTGCATGTCTAGCTTTTCCTGTCGACATGTTCAATGATGCTGATGTTCTCAGACCCTGTTACGAGTGTCTCTGGTGGGTTTGGTGTAATGATGTTAGACGTGCACGTCTGTTCCTCCGTCTCCCTGATGTCTGTCTCACACAGAGACTCTGAGTTACGCAGGAGGCTCATTAGAGAGAGAGGAACGTGTGACGCGCCAGGAGGAGCAGGACTGACTCAGACTAAAGGCCCTGATATACTCACAGCGAACTTACACTCGTTCTTAGGTTAGGGGTAAAATCCGTGAGCGATATACTGTGATCGAACATCAGACACTGCACACACTGCTGACGCGACGGTTAGATGAGTGTGTAACTCTGAGCTGCACTCTTTCCTCTCAACGACAAATAAACACACGACAAAACTGAGGAAACAGCAAGCATTTTTTAATAAAGCATAAAAAAAGCATCTGATCATAGCAATGTGCGTATGTTTCAGCACTCTAGTAAAGTCACGTCACGTTTATATTATAGCACTTTATACAATAGATTGCCTAAAATTAAGCAGCTTTACTATATTAAACATAACAAACAGGTTCAGTGTCTCGTTTCATCAAAAGTACAACTTCATTTTCTCCTATAAAGCAGCAGCTCTCCAGTGCGTTCATGTTTGTGTTCACTCGCAGACGTCTGAGCTCGACCGAAGATGTCCACGTGAAAGAAGGCGGAGCCTCAGAGCCACACCCACTATTGCGTAATCGCCACGGACCAATGAGAGTACAAAAGAATTATAGCAGCCGGAGAGAACCTTTCCAGAAAACAGCTTTGGCTATTTCCAACTCACAAAACAAACTTCATTTCAGCCTGATTTTGTTCACAATGACGTCACATCAGTTAGTTCTTCAATTTCTCTTGAAGTATCAGGGCCGTAACTAGTGCTGGTCATGTGACAGTTCTCACACATCATGATTAGTTCTTATTCATATTATATGCAAATCATTTAGAACAAGTATGCATAAAAATATGTTTGTGCATGTGAAATATCTGTTACGAAGTTACGAAGCTCAAAGTGTCACACTTAAAGAGATATTCTTTGGAAAGTTAAGGCTCAGCCACGCCTTCCTAAAACGCTTCGTTCAGACACGCCTCCACAAATTACATCAGTGTAAATGTATACGCAAAGACAGAAGGCGTAACGTTTACTCTCGCTGTATTGTTGCCGCCGGAGCCGCCATGTTGTGGAGACGCTGTGTTCTTCATTTGTTTGGCCTTCCGAAGGAGGACACAATTAGAAAACAGCGGTTAAGCTTTATTTACAACACTGCTCCAGAACAGTACAACTGAAATGTTCGACTGTGTGCTGTGCATTTGTCGGAGGAGTTTCCAGAACCGGCGAGAGTAAAGGCCGGCTGAGCACAACGCTGATTCTAGAAAGTGAGGCATTTCCATCTTTGCGAGTACAGTCTGGGTTTCTGACTGACGCAAGTGTGTTTTCATATGTTAAGAATTTGCTACTGACTCTTCAAACGCGAGTTTTGAGCAGTATTGAGTAGCGCTTGCTTGTCGTTTCTACGATCACAAATGCAGACATAGTTTTATGTTTACGTAGTGTTCTCACACCCGCAGCGTGACGTGTAGAAAGACAGTATAGGTCATTATAATCAGTAGTTATGTCCCCAATGAAAGACCACTTTACCAATCTGCATTGTACGGGTCAGATTCGGGCTTGAATCGATAAGGTAGAACCGCCATTATCACCTGTCGTTATTGCTTTGGCTGTTGATGTTCCAGATATGGTAACAAGCGTGACATTTCCGTCACACGCTTAAGCTATTCAGGCCAATCACAATGCAGTGGATCGCTGGCCAATCAGAGCACAGAGAACGACGAGCTTTGTAAAATTGACTCGTTTCAGAAAGGCGGGGCATAGAGGAGCAACAATAATGGACAGTGTGTGTAAAATAATTACTTTTCTTTACCTAAAACCACGTAAACCCATTGCATTAAACCAAATACACGAAAACATGTTCTCTTTAGAACCATCATGAGCCCTTGAAGACATGATCACAGGCTTCAGAATGATCGCTTAGCCGAAATAAATCATTATTAAGTCTTTTGTATGAGAAAAAAGAAGTGAAAGTGCTTTATTTTTAGTTGACTTAGCAGTTCTAGTGTCCATTTTCAGTGGGAAGTGAATTCTATTTAAAAGTTTGGAATCATCTTTTAATGCCAAACTTCAGGAGTCAAATATCGAGTTTTATTTCCAGTGAGCAGTTTTCAGGGTTGCAGTTTTGATCTTTCAAATTTAGCTTTAGTCTCATTTTTGTGTGTGTGGAAATGGAAATTGAACATGGCGAATGTGAATAGTAATCGGTTAGCTGCCATGTCCACTTATTATAATTAAGTAGCTTATTAATATATCATAAATGAACAGTCGCATGTTGCAGAGGTGTATTTGTGATCAATAACATCTGATCATGATCAGTGATGATGATGTTATTCTGTGTGTCGTGTTTCCTGATCATGATCACACACAGTTGACATCATCACAGCATCACCGCCAGAGAAACGTGACTGATTCGTTCTTACAGTAGCGGCTGAAGACTGTACATGAGTCTCGCACACACACACACACACACACACACACACACACACACACACACACACACACACAGACACAGACACAGACACACACACACACACACACACACACACAGACACACACACACACACACACACACACACACACACACACACACACACACACACACACAGACACAGACACACACACACACACACACACACACACACACACACACACACACACACACACACAGACACAGTCGCAGGAAGGGTTTCCTCATCTCTCCAGATATTGCCTCAGTTCATCTGCAGTCTCTGTCAAACATGTATTAGTCATTAAACGTTTCTGAAGCAGTTTCTCTGGAAAATATAAAGTACACTAATGTCATTTACAGTAAAGGCCAATAGCAAGACCACACATGATGCAACACAGGCTCACTGGAAAAGTCCTGGGGCAACATTTTTGCAAGTACCAATACACTCATTTCACTGCAGTTTCTGGCAGAAATAACGCATCCAGCACTTTTAATCATTCTCACACACACTTATGATTACAGGGGCAGATGATGAATTAATAAAGACTTGTTTTCACACGGCTCCTTGCACAATTATGTTACGACCTCAAAACACATGTTACCACAGTGCCTGATTTGTAAACGAATATATTTAGGAGTTTGCATCACTTAACCTGCTTCATAGGTTTGGTTTTACTGATGTGCTAATGTAGCTCGGCTGTACTCTTACTTGTGGAGCGGAGAGATCGGGGACGAATACTCGGCTGTACTCTTACTTGTGGAGCGGAGAGATCGGGGACGAATACTGTGAAAGACGAGTCATGATAAAAGAGCTCAAAGACAAGAGGTCAAAACCCGAATAAAATACCATGATTACGATTGCGTTTTTATGTCACATTATCACACTATCGGGAAGGTTTATGTTTTAGTGTAGGTGTGTGTTATTTTATAATGGAGCATTAATATTTTAGCGCCACTCTCCGGACATTTCAACTCAGAACTGCACAAACTCCAACGTAATAAAACGTTATCATATTCACGTTCATCTGCTCCGGAAAAAACTAAACACGCTTTTAGAGCCACTGGACATTTCACTTTTGAAACTGGCGAAACGTGCAGAATATGTGAGAATATGAGACACACAACAAAGCAGAAGAAATACAACAGCCTGTCATCCAATCCTCCAATCACCTAGTCTGGTCTAGTCTAAACTCTTTTCATAACCCACATTAATCCCAAAACCAAAGTATGGATTATACCATTTTAACAAACTAAAACAATCAACAGGTGAGAAACATGTCAGATTTCCACAATAACAGATTTATGCTGATTCTAAGCAATTTGTGTTGATATTATGATTATTTAAATACAATCAAATAGATGCCAATAGTTAATAAATAAACTATGCCATGATTCGTTGTGTGCAGAAATCTTTGGCAAGCTTTTTCATTCTTGTATGACTGACAGTTTTGCATCACATTAACTTTATGAGTTTTAGTTCGATCCAAATGGATGCTAATTTTATATACAATTCAAATTAATTCATAAATCTCACACTTGGGCCTAAATATTGTTTTGATCAGCGTGTGATGGATTAGGTTTTCCTCTGTTTGTTTGCGATTGACAGCGGAGATTCAGATCACACGACCATGATCAGTGTTCGATCTCCACCAGAAACTGCAGATAGTTCATCCGGTTCATTAGTTCTCCGTCACGGCTTCAGTGGTTCTGCTCAGAGAGGGAGAGACGAGGAGTATTACTGGCCACACAGTGCAGTAGAAGAGCGGTCAGTAACTCTCGACGTGTGTGTGTGTTCTCTGTGCTGTGTGTGTGTTGTGATCCACAGCGGAGGCTGTTTGAGATGGACTGTTGTCAAGACTTTCTGTTGACATTACCTTGACAAATAAAAACACAAGTCTGTCACTCCAGCCTCACTTCATGCTGTGAACTCCAAGCTTGCCCGGAGGACAAAACATATCCTTAACGCTCCCATTAAGTTATGAAAAGGTCATTTTTTAATGTTCTCTGAATGTTCAAATGTGTTAATTTTGAGTGAATGGAACATTCTGAAACTATAGTAAAAAACATTAGACAAAAGTTCATCTAAGTTCAGTTAGTTGAACTAAGTTTATTAATGCTATACTGGAAGATAATTTGTTCATAACTGGTTTTTATTTTTGGGATATTCCATTTTATCATTTGGCAAACTTTATTGGAACGTTACATGTGAACATTCCAAAACAAGTTTTTACATTTGAAAACGGATGAGCGTCCAACAAAAACATTTCATAGATTAAAAAACAGTTCCACGAACAATGTTTTTGTGCTGACATTTTGAGAACATTATTAAAGGTCAGATAACTTAGAGAGAGCCTTTCCAGAATGTAAATTCTGAGATGTTTTCTTCTATCGAGACATCGACGTGCCCACAGCCCACAACTCTTCAACGTTTACATTCGCACGCAACACACACTCATAGCCAGCGCTCTGTCACTCAGCGGACTGGCCTTGGTGCTATCTCAGCGAAGCAGGAGTTAGAGATAGACGACACGTGCAGCTCTGCTCGCGGCCGCACATGTCAGTTAATAGTCAACAGAGCGTTTGATCTGTGTTGACACATGGGTTAGGTGAAGGTTCCTGGCAGATAAACTGGTAGGGTAAACACAGGAACCGTGAGGACCATCCTATAGGAGCACCAATCACTGCGACTCTAGAGAGTGGCAACATCACCCTATAACTCTCTGTGGGAAAGCCAGGGTCCGCAGGGCCTGAGAAGGCTGTCCATAACTGAGCTCAGATCAGTGTCCTGCTGGAGACTCACAGCAGATGCGCAGGGCCTGATAAGGCTGTCCATAACTGAGCTCAGATCAGTGTCCTGCTGGAGACTCACAGCAGATGCGCAGGGCCTGATAAGGCTGTCCATAACTGAGCTCAGATCAGTGTCCTGCTGGAGACTCACAGCAGATGCGCAGGGCCTGATAAGGCTGTCCATAACTGAGCTCAGATCAGTGTCCTGCTGGAGACTCACAGCAGATGCGCAGGGCCTGATAAGGCTGTCCATAACTGAGCTCAGATCAGTGTCCTGCTGGAGACTCACAGCAGATGCGCAGGGCCTGATAAGGCTGTCCATAACTGAGCTCAGATCAGTGTCCTGCTGGAGACTCACAGCAGATGCGCAGGGCCTGATAAGGCTGTCCATAACTGAGCTCAGATCAGTGTCCTGCTGGAGACTCACAGCAGATGCGCAGGGCCTGATAAGGCTGTCCATAACTGAGCTCAGATCAGTGTCCTGCTGGAGACTCACAGCAGATGCGCAGGGCCTGATAAGGCTGTCCATAACTGAGCTCAGATCAGTGTCCTGCTGGAGACTCACAGCAGATGCGCAGGGCCTGATAAGGCTGTCCATAACTGAGCTCAGATCAGTGTCCTGCTGGAGACTCACAACAGATGCGCAGGGCCTGATAAGGCTGTCCATAACTGAGCTCAGATCAGTGTCCGGCTGGAGACTCACAGCAGATGCGCAGGGCCTGATATGGCTGTCCATAACTGAGCTCAGATCAGTGTCCTGCTGGAGACTCACAGCAGATGCGCAGGGCCTGATAAGGCTGTCCATAACTGAGCTCAGATCAGTGTCCTGCTGGAGACTCACAGCAGATGCGCAGGGCCTGATAAGGCTGTCCATAACTGAGCTCAGATCAGTGTCCTGCTGGAGACTCACAGCAGATGCGCAGGGCCTGATGAGGCTGTCCATAACTGAGCTCAGATCAGTGTCCGGCTGGAGACACACAGCAGATGCGCAGGGCCTGATGAGGCTGTCCATAACTGAGCTCAGATCAGTGTCCTGCTGGAGACTCACAGCAGATGCGCAGGGCCTGATAAGGCTGTCCATAACTGAGCTCAGATCAGTGTCCTGCTGGAGACTCACAGCAGATGCGCAGGGCCTGATAAGGCTGTCCATAACTGAGCTCAGATCAGTGTCCTGCTGGAGACACACAGCAGATGCGCAGGGCCTGATGAGGCTGTCCATAACTGAGCTCAGATCAGTGTCCTGCTGGAGACTCACAGCAGATGCGCAGGGCCTGATAAGGCTGTCCATAACTGAGCTCAGATCAGTGTCCTGCTGGAGACACACAGCAGATGCGCAGGGCCTGATGAGGCTGTCCATAACTGAGCTCAGATCAGTGTCCTGCTGGAGACTCACAGCAGATGCGCAGGGCCTGATATGGCTGTCCATAACTGAGCTCAGATCAGTGTCCTGCTGGAGACTCACAGCAGATGCGCAGGGCCTGATAAGGCTGTCCATAACTGAGCTCAGATCAGTGTCCTGCTGGAGACACACAGCAGATGCGCAGGGCCTGATAAGGCTGTCCATAACTGAGCTCAGATCAGTGTCCTGCTGGAGACACACAGCAGATGCGCAGGGCCTGATGAGGCTGTCCATAACTGAGCTCAGATCAGTGTCCTGCTGGAGACTCACAGCAGATGCGCAGGGCCTGATAAGGCTGTCCATAACTGAGCTCAGATCAGTGTCCTGCTGGAGACTCACAGCAGATGCGCAGGGCCTGATATGGCTGTCCATAACTGAGCTCAGATCAGTGTCCTGCTGGAGACACACAGCAGATGCGCAGGGCCTGATAAGGCTGTCCATAACTGAGCTCAGATCAGTGTCCTGCTGGAGACACACAGCAGATGCGCAGGGCCTGATGAGGCTGTCCATAACTGAGCTCAGATCAGTGTCCTGCTGGAGACTCACAGCAGATGCGCAGGGCCTGATGAGGCTGTCCATAACTGAGCTCAGATCAGTGTCCTGCTGGAGACTCACAGCAGATGCGCAGGGCCTGATGAGGCTGTCCATAACTGAGCTCAGATCAGTGTCCGGCTGGAGACTCACAGCAGATGCGCAGGGCCTGATAAGGCTGTCCATAACTGAGCTCAGATCAGTGTCCTGCTGGAGACTCACAGCAGATGCGCAGGGCCTGATAAGGCTGTCCATAACTGAGCTCAGATCAGTGTCCTGCTGGAGACACACAGCAGATGCGCAGGGCCTGATAAGGCTGTCCATAACTGAGCTCAGATCAGTGTCCTGCTGGAGACTCACAGCAGATGCGCAGGGCCTGATAAGGCTGTCCATAACTGAGCTCAGATCAGTGTCCTGCTGGAGACACACAGCAGATGCGCAGGGCCTGATAAGGCTGTCCATAACTGAGCTCAGATCAGTGTCCTGCTGGAGACTCACAGCAGATGCGCAGGGCCTGATAAGGCTGTCCATAACTGAGCTCAGATCAGTGTCCTGCTGGAGACTCACAGCAGATGCGCAGGGCCTGATAAGGCTGTCCATAACTGAGCTCAGATCAGTGTCCTGCTGGAGACACACAGCAGATGCGCAGGGGTTGATAAGGCTGTCCATAACTGAGCTCAGATCAGTGTCCTGCTGGAGACTCACAGCAGATGCGCAGGGCCTGATAAGGCTGTCCATAACTGAGCTCAGATCAGTGTCCTGCTGGAGACTCACAGCAGATGCGCAGGGCCTGATAAGGCTGTCCATAACTGAGCTCAGATCAGTGTCCTGCTGGAGACACACAGCAGATGCGCAGGGCCTGATAAGGCTGTCCATAACTGAGCTCAGATCAGTGTCCTGCTGGAGACTCACAGCAGATGCGCAGGGCCTGATAAGGCTGTCCATAACTGAGCTCAGATCAGTGTCCTGCTGGAGACTCACAGCAGATGCGCAGGGCCTGATAAGGCTGTCCATAACTGAGCTCAGATCAGTGTCCTGCTGGAGACACACAGCAGATGCGCAGGGGTTGATAAGGCTGTCCATAACTGAGCTCAGATCAGTGTCCTGCTGGAGACTCACAGCAGATGCGCAGGGCCTGATAAGGCTGTCCATAACTGAGCTCAGATCAGTGTCCTGCTGGAGACACACAGCAGATGCGCAGGGCCTGATAAGGCTGTCCATAACTGAGCTCAGATCAGTGTCCTGCTGGAGACACACAGCAGATGCGCAGGGCCTGATAAGGCTGTCCATAACTGAGCTCAGATCAGTGTCCTGCTGGAGACACACAGCAGATGCGCAGGGCCTGATAAGGCTGTCCATAACTGAGCTCAGATCAGTGTCCTGCTGGAGACTCACAGCAGATGCGCAGGGCCTGATAAGGCTGTCCATAACTGAGCTCAGATCAGTGTCCTGCTGGAGACTCACAGCAGATGCGCAGGGGTTGATAAGGCTGTCCATAACTGAGCTCAGATCAGTGTCCTGCTGGAGACACACAGCAGATGCGCAGGGCCTGATAAGGCTGTCCATAACTGAGCTCAGATCAGTGTCCTGCTGGAGACTCACAGCAGATGCGCAGGGCCTGATAAGGCTGTCCATAACTGAGCTCAGATCAGTGTCCTGCTGGAGACTCACAGCAGATGCGCAGGGCCTGATAAGGCTGTCCATAACTGAGCTCAGATCAGTGTCCTGCTGGAGACTCACAGCAGATGCGCAGGGCCTGATAAGGCTGTCCATAACTGAGCTCAGATCAGTGTCCGGCTGGAGACTCACAGCAGATGCGCAGGGCCTGATAAGGCTGTCCATAACTGAGCTCAGATCAGTGTCCTGCTGGAGACTCACAGCAGATGCGCAGGGCCTGATAAGGCTGTCCATAACTGAGCTCAGATCAGTGTCCTGCTGGAGACTCACAGCAGATGCGCAGGGGTTGATAAGGCTGTCCAGAACTGAGCTCAGATCAGTGTCCTGCTGGAGACACACAGCAGATGCGCAGGGCCTGATAAGGCTGTCCATAACTGAGCTCAGATCAGTGTCCTGCTGGAGACTCACAGCAGATGCGCAGGGGTTGATAAGGCTGTCCATAACTGAGCTCAGATCAGTGTCCTGCTGGAGACTCACAGCAGATGCGCAGGGCCTGATAAGGCTGTCCATAACTGAGCTCAGATCAGTGTCCTGCTGGAGACTCACAGCAGATGCGCAGGGCCTGATAAGGCTGTCCATAACTGAGCTCAGATCAGTGTCCTGCTGGAGACTCACAGCAGATGCGCAGGGGTTGATAAGGCTGTCCATAACTGAGCTCAGATCAGTGTCCTGCTGGAGACTCACAGCAGATGCGCAGGGGTTGATAAGGCTGTCCATAACTGAGCTCAGATCAGTGTCCTGCTGGAGACTCACAGCAGATGCGCAGGGCCTGATAAGGCTGTCCATAACTGAGCTCAGATCAGTGTCCTGCTGGAGACACACAGCAGATGCGCAGGGGTTGATAAGGCTGTCCATAACTGAGCTCAGATCAGTGTCCTGCTGGAGACTCACAGCAGATGCGCAGGGCCTGATAAGGCTGTCCATAACTGAGCTCAGATCAGTGTCCTGCTGGAGACTCACAGCAGATGCGCAGGGCCTGATAAGGCTGTCCATAACTGAGCTCAGATCAGTGTCCTGCTGGAGACTCACAGCAGATGCGCAGGGCCTGATAAGGCTGTCCATAACTGAGCTCAGATCAGTGTCCTGCTGGAGACTCACAGCAGATGCGCAGGGCCTGATAAGGCTGTCCATAACTGAGCTCAGATCAGTGTCCGGCTGGAGACTCACAGCAGATGCGCAGGGCCTGATAAGGCTGTCCATAACTGAGCTCAGATCAGTGTCCGGCTGGAGACTCACAGCAGATGCGCAGGGCCTGATATGGCTGTCCATAACTGAGCTCAGATCAGTGTCCTGCTGGAGACTCACAGCAGATGCGCAGGGCCTGATAAGGCTGTCCATAACTGAGCTCAGATCAGTGTCCTGCTGGAGACTCACAGCAGATGCGCAGGGCCTGATAAGGGCTCCACGTGAGGAACTGAGCTCAGATGCGTTCAGGCCTGGGAGAGATTCTGTGAGCAGGATTACTCAAAAACAATTCTTTGAAAAATAGCACAGAGTCAGGTAAAACTAAATATAGAACCTTTATCGAAGCTTGTCAAGCACTGAATACGTGAGAAATGTATGAAAATGTATACGTATGAAATGCAAGACTCGAAGTTTACTCAGAATTGAAGACTTGTCTTCTGAGGCCATGTCCACACTATATTTTTCTCTCCATTTTGGCCTTCCGTCCACACTGAGACGGCGTTTTATTAATGAAAACGAAGCTTTTTGAAAACGCTTTCCAAAGTGGATACATTTGAAAACAGCGTGTTCACGTTGTAGTGTGGACTGTGAAGCCGGAGGTATTTAAAAACGATGACGCAAGTTTAGTCATGTGACGCATATTGTACCGATATTCATGTTTATAGCGGTATTGTGCCTGTTGTGTGCCGTTCACTTTCACACTGTTGCTAAAATATTCTACATTGCACACTCTTCATATCACAGTCCTGCAAAGATGACAGAATTTACTCACATTCGCTGTCCTGCGGCGATACAGGAGAGCAGTTTCAGCGTTTTAGACCAAACATATGGTGGCCTGGACCACCTCAGTGAATGGTGAGATATTTTACTAAATAAAAATATCCTGTCAGAAGAATTGCGCGATAACTTCATTATTTATTTTTCCATCTGAATCATTTCAGTGATGTTTTGTGGGGTTTTACGCATGCGCAGTAAAGGTGAATTTAGCGTTTTCAAGCGTTTTTCAAAAGTTTCTCATCTACACTGAAACGTCCGAAAACGCGAGTGTGGACGGAGAGCGTTTATAAACGAAAACGCCGTTTTCAAATGTATCCGGATTAATGTAGACGTAGCCTGAATCATCCAAGGAGAATTCACTGTTTCTTCATCTAGTTGAGTTTCACAATCAAACCCAATCTGTGAAAGGATGTTTTTGGCTGTTAGGTATTTGGATCTCAATTACTAGTCTATTATAGCACTGATAATAAGAGTGAGAAACACAACAGTTTGAGAACCAGATATAACAAAAAGTACAAATAATGTTAGATACTATTGATGGTTAGTTTTAGTAATTTGCACCTCAAATAGTCACCAAGTAATCATGGAAAAAAGTGGGGATGCACCGAAATGAAAAATCTGAGCCGAAACTGAGACTAAAAATGGCTTTAAAAAATAATAATGACTGTCCATAACTTCTTATTTGAAATTTTTTTTTTTTTATTGTATTATAATTTGAGTTTTTTTATGAAATTCATACATTTTACTGAATTTAAAAAATGCAAGCCACTTCAAAATAACCACTTTTATTTTAAGTAACCAAAATTGGACAGAAAATATATTAAAATAATATTAAATATCAATATATTAATATAAATATATCAATATATTATTCCTCATTCAGTTGCAACAGAATCAGATTTAACTAGGGCTAAAGGTTTATCCAGTCGACTAGTAGTAGTCGTTCGTTTAAGCCATTAGTTGATTAATCAAACATTTATATTAATTTAATTAGGCTACTTAGATATATACTGGGGAGCGAAAAAAAAAATGCCTTGCACATTTAAGCGCTCACGTTAAGCTTGCCGAAAAGCAAAAGTAATGACTATGAATGTGTCAGAAAAAATAGCAAGGAGACATTTAAATGGTTTATTAATAATAATAAACTAGTGTTTTCTGTGTCAGTGTCGCTGCAAAGTTGAAGTTGACGAGCCGATCTCCTGCATATAGTGAACGCACCCATGGAGAGAAATGAACCTTTCATATGGATTACGTAATCGGAGACTATTTGTTTTAGATTTGAATTATTTCATTTAAAAGCTTTCTATAGATATATTTCTCATATCCGCGAGGCAAGTATACTGTGAGCTGATGGGACACATCTCCAGAGCCTGATATCATGTTTCGTTCTTTGATTAGGGGTAAAACGTAGTTTGAAATACCTTTGCGGCGATATACTGTTAGAGATCCACACTGATGAGAGTGTTTAGATCTGCACACTTTCCTCTCAAAAACAAAACTCAACAAATATGCCAGCAGTGAGAAAACAGCAGTTCAGAAAGCTTCTGATCACAGCCATATGGATATGTTTGAACAAGCTCTCACTATCCAGTCACGTCACATTTATTTAAACGACATACAACAGACCTTGACTATGGAATGCAAAAGCTGACTTAATTATAAATAAATAAATACATAAATAAATATACGAAGAAATGTAAAAAAGAAAAAATACATAAATAAATACTTAAATAAATATACAAAGAAATGTAAAAAAGTACAAATAAATGAGTATTTATACTTTTAAATAAAAGTGGAAATAAATAAATGTAGACATAAAAAAATAAATGTGTGAAAAAATACAATTATACATAAATAAGGAAATAAAAGTATAAATACTCATTTATTTGTACTTTTTTTTACATTTCTTTGTATATTTATTTATGTATTTATTTATGTATTTTTGCTTTTTTACATTTCTTCGTATATTTATTTATGTATTTATTTATTTATAATTAAGTCAGCTTTGGCATTCCATACTTGATGGACTAAACAGAAGAAATGAACTGGAAATCCCCAAAGAAGGCGGAGCCTCAGAGCCACTCCCACATATGTAAATGCCACTGATCAATGGTGGTTCAAGGCATTTACCAGCAAGCTCTTACTAACTCTTGAAGAAAACTTAGTTTTGGCCTGATTTCTTTTTTGAAATTATGTCACATTAGTTCATTCTCCGACTTCACTTGTATATCGTGGCCTTTTCTCTGCGAGTGGCTCTTCATGCTAAACCCTCCAGCGCTGAAATTACCCGTAATGTTTCCCAGCTGTCTGCAATCGTTCCCCTAGAGGATCCCACATAAAGCCTGCCAGAGCTGTCCTGAGATGCACAGCAAATGTTCCAGTGAATTTTGCAAAGTCATCACGAGGAGAGTATCAGAATCGTCCAGGCAGTGTCCCGGTGTTTCTGAGGAAGAGGTTAGGAAATGCCCAGACGGAAGGCCTGTGTTACGGTAATGAGCGTAACCCCTCTGTGATCTTCAGGAACAGCCTGAGGCCGGTGGATGAAGCCTGAGCGCTCTAAAGACGAGAGGATGAAACGGCCTTGTAAACCAGACTGAGAGTAAATCCATGAGTCTGGCTTCTGTTAACACTTCACGCCGCTCTGGCTGTGTGTGTGTGTGTGTGTGTGTGTGTGTGTGTGTGTGTGTGTGTGTGTGTGTGTGTGTCGGTGCAGTGCTTGAGTTATACGGCCTGTAGATGTTTCTGTAAGAGCAAACAGATGTGTGTGTGCCAGTCTTTACCAGTTGTTTCGTCAAGCCGCTGATGTTAAACAATGCTTCCGCTGCAAATCTGCACATACAAATCCCAGCAGTTCCTACAGGAAGTAGAATGGGAATAACAGGCAGTGGAATATACTGAACTGGAGAGCAATGTTGCCCGTTGGGATTTTATCTTTGTTAAAGCATTATATCCTTGAATCACAACATGACAAAAGTTGATGTGAAGCTAACAAGTATTTGAACATCAGACAAGACAAAAACACAAGACTGTATACACTCAAACATTTTTGGTCTAAACATAAGATTTATGTATTTGAATTGCATTTAAAATTTCCATCCATTTGGATGACATAGTTTTAACATAAACAAATTAATAATCTGAATGTGATATTTTTCAATCATATATAAATGAAACTGATCTGATTTATGTAATTATATTAATTAACTGAATGTGGTTCATATTTGTCAGTCATACGTAAATGAAACGGGTCAGATTTATGTAATAGTACACAGCAAAACGCCCATGTTACATGAACACTGCCCAGTGTTCATATGTGTGCACACTACAGAGTAAAGTACCACTGAAGCAGTGTTGAAGTTAATGAGATAATTAACTGATGATTGAGCATTAATGATGAACGCCTGCTGTTAACAAGCAGAATCACTGAAGGAAAGAGAAATGAGACTTGCAGACACAGCCTCACTGAGGATAAAAGAAGACATTTACTCTGAGAAGATATTAAACAACTCAAACAGCTTTACCAGCTTCACTTATTACTCACCAGATAAACTTTATTTATGTAATTTCCCTTTTGATGAAAATAGGGGTGTCGCAATATACCGGTGTTGACGATAATCGTGATATTCAACGCATGAAATATCGACATCGTGTTAATTTAGAGTGTGACAATATACCGGTATTGGCGATAACCACTATGTTTAAAATGAATAGGACTCTTATGATAACATGACACGTAAATGCTACAGCGCCAGTTGTTGACCTCTCAAGTGGCAGTATCGCATCCGCGGACACCTGTCAATAAGAAGACGAGGCAGCGCTCGTCCGCGCCCGCGCAGCTAGAGTGAAACACTGTCCACACCCGAAAAAAGTAAGCTCGCCAGTAATAAGAACAGAGTTATTCGGCTTCAAAGAAAACAGCATCTTAGAGGTGGTCGCACACCGGACGAGAAGCGCAGCGCCACGTCTTTAAAATTCGAACAAATTCTGTGAGTGTACACACACTGGCGGCCGCGGCGCCCAGCAACAGCTCAGGGCCGTGTTCAAAATCCTGCCGCGACACAAAGCGCCATTTACATAGTTTTATATTAAATTTACATTATATTTGTCTCAAACCATCCTAAATGATTTCACCCTGTGCTGCAATATAGCCTACATTTAATTTTACATTTATTTACAGAAATAAGCTGCTTGAATGAAAATTGCTGATGTTATCGGATTTTCAGGTGATATTCTCAATGCATTCAGTTAGCCTAACGGACGCTCTGAGTCTGAGGTAAAGTGTTCAGATGACAGACTCAGCAACTATTGTATTTAATTGTACAGTATAATCATAAAATAGTACAGACATTATCTCAATTCCATAGTGTCCTTAAACGTAATGATATTGCTGGCCATAAACTGAGAAAGTGCGCGTCCGGTGTGCGATACCTCGAGTTGTCATAGACGTGACGCGGCTATTATTTTACTAGTCATGGAATGGGATGGAAACGTGACATTAACTGCTAACAGGGGGTTTCTGTGTTCATATATTTAATAAAGGGTGATTATTAAAATTAAGAACCCTGTTTTTACTCATCTTATTTTTGTATTTGTATTTGCACTTGATTTTTTTTGCTCAAATCTGCTATCTGCATGACTTTATTGGCAATAGGTTTAAGAGCTTTTCAGTTCTTCAGGAAACCTTCAGACAGTGTTTGGCTTCAGTTTAAAACCAGATAAACTTCACATGCTTGTCTTCCTTCACAAAAATTTGCCATAGATTGAGTAGGCTACGCAAGAAGTAAAAATGCATGTGCCTTGTGTTTATCAGTATCCTTATGTTTGTTGGGTAAAAAAGAAAAACTATATAAACAAAATAAAAATTAATTTGACTTATAACTACTACCCCGCCCCAGCCCCCGCCCCATAGATTCTATAGATATCGCGATATATCGATATCGTGAATTCTTTTGGTCACAATAACCGTGGTGTGAAAAATCTAACATCGTGACAGCCCTAGATGAAAATAATAGTTTCATTTGAAGTCACCATGATGGTGATCAGTGTTTGCTTCAGTTGGGCTCTTGACCCTTGACCCTTCAATATTATATCTCCTCTGGCTGCTGTACGTGTGTTTATAAAGCACGTCTGTTGTGGCAAAAAAAGCCAAGAGAAATTATGATCAGGAGATGTTTAATGATGATGACATAATCATAATGTTGTGGCCTGAATCCCTGATCTTTTTCACTGTCTAATGCTTTGGTTTACTAATACATAAATCTTATCTTAGACTTTTTTTGTTTTTGTGGCACTTAACAGCTGTAATGAGGGAATGAACTGCAATCCCATGAAGCATTGCTGATGACGTAATCAAATTATAAACAGAACTATAAAACTATTGAGTTATAAATGTCGAGTGTACAGAGAAAATCAATATATTTCACATTTATTGCAAAATATGCATATTATGCATACAAACATTTAAGTCGTTTTCGAGTAGAGACTGACTCTATTACATCATGTGCAGTGCATCATGGGAGTGGGCGGCACTAAAGCGTTTCGATTCTGTGATTGATCATTTCTTTGCGGAATCATGGGTAATGGATTTGTTCTCGAGGAGTTCTACTGTTGAACACGAGTATTTAAAAAATAAGTTAAAATAATAATAATGCGGGGTGATGCTGATGGCTTCAACAAAAGCAAATACCATCGATTAACAAACTCGCAGCTCACAATATGTCTGTCTTTAAAGTTCAAAATCAATTCCACTATAGAGAAAATGAATGGGAGTTTTACTTCCAGAACCCGACCGTATAATTCAGAGAAATTCAACAGGTTATTCTGGGAATTCTAGGAAATTAAGTGTTCTTCCGCCCTGGTCCAATCATTCATATAATGAAATCAAGTAAAAATGTCATATGTGACATATTTTAGAAAGATCTTTATAGGGTCTGTCTGTAAGTCCTATAAAAGCTTCAGATGTCAAACTTTAAACCTATTTAAAAGGTCAGACAGTGTTGTGTCAGTCCATCATTCACAGTTTGTCATAATGAACCTTCATTTGTAGTAATGAAGGATGCTTGTTTTGATTTCAGTCGTGTTTGTCCGGAGTGCAGGGCGACGGGACAGCAGGCTCTCAAGATGTGTCTCTAAAAGTGGGACTATTTTTATCTCGAACACGCCATCTTAAAAACACTTGTGGCAGGATGCTGAAAATATCAAGGCGAGACGCAGCACAATGCCAGAGTCGCCCGTCGGACGGATATTTTTAGTGGATGAATCTAGAAGATCTTAACACTACTGTATCCAAACGTTATATTTAAGAGAAGCTCACTGATGAAGTGTTCATTTGAGCTCGGTGTAACTCTACGTCACAAACTAGGCAAGTTCTAGGAGTCTGAGACAGAAAATGTCACAAAAATGGAATTTACTGTATAATGTGGAATGTCTCGGACTTTGGCCAATAAATCAAGAGTAGGGCTATACACTTAATCAAGGCGATATGGACTTTGTGAATATTAAAGACTTCTATTGAAATATGAAGACTGCTCTACAACCCACCAATATAAAACTTTGGTTTAAAGGGATAGTTCACCCAAAAACGTAGATTCTGTCAACACTTACTCGCCCTCATGTTTTTCCAAACATGAGTTTTTCTTCTTTTTTAAAAAAAAAAATTTTTAATAAAATTTTTCCAAATATTAACAAAAACACACACAAACCTTACAAAACCCAGTTAAGTATAAAAGACATGAAACGTACAGTATACAAAGAAAATTTGAGATCATTGAAATTATAAACAGAGCTTGTGATTGCAAACACCATGAAACATATAAAGACAGTATTTGACGAAACATTATGTTACAGGGGACAAATTACAATGGGGGTGGAGGAGGTGCGTGTGTGTGTGCATGAATAGACATGTCCGTGCCTGTAAGTGTGTGAGTGATGAAAGTCTTTATGTTGAAATGTTGCAATCATCAGGATTGGCATAGTATGAGATGTTGTAGGTATTCTATTTATAAAAGGGAGTGGGTATGAATTTTTGAGTATGTTGGGTTGGGGTTGGGGGTTGGGGGTTGGGGTGGATGGGGGGGGGGTTGTTGGATGGAGGGGGGGGGGGGGCGTCAAGGGGCACTCGATGCCAGAATGACCTCACTCCCTCCCCCCTCTGCCCCCGACTCCAGTGGTTATCCTACTGACGGGCCAGCTCGTCTACACACCCCACTATCCCTGTGGTATGTGTGCTTTCTAATGTCTAAGTGCATTAAAAGAGGTGCAGAGCGGGGGGGGGGACTTATTCAGGTCTCCCCTCAGGCACCGCCCTCGCCCTACCTATAGATTGATTGTGTGCCCCCTCTAATATGAGATGCATTAAAAGAGGTGGGCGCGCCTGTACAGGTCCTCTTCAGGCCCTCCACAGAGCACCCCACCCGGCCCTATTCCCAGTTGATTTAGTTATTGTTTTCTTAAATGTGGGAGTTTTTCTTCTTCTGATGAACAACATTGAAGATTGTCGGTAATGAAACAGTTGATGTTAGCCATTGATTTCCAGAGTATTTTTTTCCGACTGTGGAAGTAAATTCCTGCCGTCAACCGTTTCATTACCGACATTCTTTAAAATATAAATGAAGCGCTTAAGCACAAGCATCACACTTGCAGCAGCACACCGGGAAAAGTAATGATTATGAATGTGTCAGCAAGGAGATTCCTGAACATTTTAATAATTTATTAATGAACTAGTGTTTTCTCCTGAACATTTTAATAATTTATTAATGAACTAGTGTTTTCTGAGTCAGTGTCGCTGCAGAGATGAAGTCGACGATGCCGACACTCATCTCCACATATAGTGGAAGCCAGAAATACACCTTTCACATGGATTACATTATCAGAGAGTATCGAACTGTAGACATTTCAAGCTTTCTTTAGATGTATAGAATGTGCCTGTGAGGCAAGTATATGCTTGTAATATGAATATGGGGTTTGGTTCGCGCTCCAGAAAGAGTTCGCAGAGGCCGAGACGATGAAAGCACACTCTGTTTGCTCTCTTTATTTTACAAAAGCACAACATTTTGCTATTATTGTGAGTGTAAACAAATAAAAGTAGACCATTTACAGTTTCAAATTTTTCAAGTATTTCAAGTTCTTTTCGCTGTTATCAGGATAAATGTAAGTGAACACTTGGACATGCGCACGTTTATCTAGGTTAACGTTAGAGTGAGAGGCCATGGAGAGAGGCGAACGTTAGACTACAATTACATGTTCCCAATGATAAGCCATGTTTGAGGTCGATGAAGGACAGATGAACGTTTGGACTTCCTGCATGATATACTGTAATTATTACATGGACTTCGCCACTTCCTGTGGGGTTTTACTGACTAATGACATTTGGTCAACTAAGCCTCATCTCGTCGACTAACAGTTAGTTAACTATTAGAGGGAAACAATATATATATATAAAAAACAGACAACATTTCTAAGTTAATAAATCATGACAATGGTAAAAAATGAATTCAATTGATTAGACATCCTTTTTTATTTACTCTCCCTTTTGAACATTTTGAGAAAAAATAAACCAGAATTTGTGAAGAGGGAAAGGGATTTGATAGGGATTTGATAGGGCTCAGAAGTGTGTGTCAGCAGAACACTGATTCACACACTCTGGACTTCATGATAACGTTCACAATCTTATCATCAAGTGTGATAATGTGATAATGTTCAAGATCATGTTGGTTAATAACAGTGTTTGTGAATCTGACATGGACCGTCACCGGCTCCTCTCAGTGTTCCTCTCAGTGTTCCTCTCAGTGCTCAGCGGATCATGTCCTGTCAGGACCAGGACCACTGCCGTTACGTCTACATGCCTCTAATCGGACAGCTGGAATAAGCTGACAGGAGATGTGGAGTGTTTTAATCGTGTAACATTTAGAAAACAGAAGATAAGCCGGTTTAGTGGTTGTAAATGAACTCTTGACTCTGAGTCCAGTGTGTGTCTCTGATGGATCTCAGCGGAAACAGGAAGTGGGATGGACATCTACGCCTCGGACTCGAGCGTCTGGAGCAGATCTGCTCGTTAGAGGGACTCGGGAAGTTGGTGTTCAGGAAGAGGAGAACATAACTCTGTGTGAGAGGACAGGGAAGCTGTTTCTCTCCTGTGTTTCTTCCTCAGTTTGATGTTTCCATGATCACGACTAAACACTGAACAACACAACACACACTGGTGGACGTGTTCACACACACACACACACACACACACACACACACACACACGCACACACACACACACACACACACACGCACACACACACACACACACACACACACACACACACACACACACACACACACACACGCACGCACACACACACACACACACACACACACACACGCACACACACACACACACACACACACACACACACACACACACACACACACAGTGTTCTCTATCTGGGAACTGGAGAGTTTCTGTGTGGAAGACGCGATACGATGGCTTTACGTTTGCTCTGGTTGTCACTGTGTTCACAGGCACTGCTAAAACAGGGTTAGTTCACCCAATAATGTTCTCATCATTTAGTGTTATGATTTAGTTCTACAACCTGTGGAACAGTTAGTTCTGAACTTTTTGTGGCGTCAAAGATGTAGTTGTTACAACATGAGTAGTTTTGTAAATGAACAATGCCTACTTTTCTTCATGTTACCTGCACACAAATGTCCCGGTGTGTTAGTTATCAAAAGTCTGCTGGATGATACTGTAGTTCTGCATCAACTAGAGGACTTTTGACAGCTGTACGTCTCTGTTACAGACTGAAACGGTCTCAGTCGTATGGACAGACGGGCGAGACTGTGTTTATGGAAGTTTCTGATAAAGGAGAAGACCTCATTATTAATAAATCATCTCTCCAGCAGTGAATCCCCCTTTGAGCTGTGAGGAGAAGTGGACTGAATCCAGTTCAGTCATGATTAGATCCAGTGTGAACAGGAGTCACTCTTGATTGGTTGTTTTTCTGCAGTTAATTACTCGTCTATGAGTGATAATTCATTGTAGTCATTGTCATTTCAGAAAAGTTAAATTTTAAGTAATGAATGGCTTCAGCTGATATTAATATTTCGTAACAGAACTCAGTAGAGCTTCAGTTGTATTTCAGCTGGAATATTCCTTTAAAATCAGCAGTGGCATATTCTGAACTCAGTGATAACACTCAGCTTGGCTTTAAAAGAACATTCATATTCAGAGATACTATTTTTCTGCGCTGACACTATCAGATGAGAACTGAACTGAAGTGAGCTGAGTAACGACACCGCTTTATCTGAAACTGAACTGGTTTCACAACGGACTGACTTGTTATTGAACACTGGCAGTTATTGAACTGAATATTAATGTGAAGCTGTATATGAAGTAAATAAACATGACCTGACTCGACTCTCCTTCAGACGCAGTGCTGTCGATCAAACTGAGTCAGAACAAACATGTCTCGTGTGTTTGATCACATCTGTCGTCAGAGAGCTGGTGTGTTTGTTCAAGCTCTGAGTCTGTTGTGTTTGCTGTGCTAAAAGTGTTTCTTCATCATCATCATCATCATCATCATCATCATCTCAGTGAAAGCTGACAGTCAGGGACTGGAGTGTGAGGAAACATGTCTAACTTCTTCTGAACTCATATGAACTCATTCAGAACTGCACAAAGCATTTCAAAAGTAAAAGCGCGGGTTTAGAAATAGAGCTCCTTATCTCCCACTCGCAAACTTGACTGTCCAAGAAAGAAAGAAGAGACAGAGGAGAAGAAAACAAGGAAACAGATCAACACGTGCACAGCACTAAACAACACCACACACATTAATGAAAACGATATGTTTTACGTTAATAACACACAGAGTCTGACAGGGATGCCGAACGACACTGGTTCTTGTCTCATTATAACGTCATATATTCTGTATTTCTCTGAAAATGCACAAGCTTTTACATGTGCAGACTCAGACTCTATCATGTGGCTCAGTTTGGGTGAAACGCAGAGTAAATGGGATATCTGAACGTCATGGTGTTCTTTGAGGAAGTAGGTGTGTGTGTGTGTGTGTGTGTTTCTGTCGGAGAGAGACGTGCTCCCGAACCCTGATCATCACATGATCTTTCTTACTTCCCATGTGAAACTGCAGCATGGACATTAATATATGTCAGAGAGACAACAGAAGTGCGGATAATAAAACATGAAGAACCGTATAATCTTGTGGAGATTGCTTGTGTATTCAATCAAACTGCAAATTCATGCCATCGACTTTATGCTAATGTTTCGAAGTTCAATAACAGTTATTTTGTACAACAATTTTGCTCTCAACTTCTGGCTCCTGAAGTAAAAATGGTGGATGTCATGTGACAGAAATATAATATATGTGGGATGGTAATGTTGTGGAGCGTTAGAGTCATGTTTCTTCAGGATTGCTCACTGACCCTTGCACTGCTGTCTCTCTCTCTCTCTCTCTCTCTCTCTCTCTCTCTCTCTATGTTTGCGTTTGTTTGTGTGATAAAGAAAAGTGACAGATGCACGATTCTGTAAGGACTGTGCCAATCCAATAACACAGTATGAATAATCTTTACAATAAATCACTGTTGGGTCATAAATCTCTATATAGTTATTTTGTGATGGAAATCACCATGCAATGTGCTAAAAATGACAATACAGTCGACTTTGACTTTGACTTCATCTCATTTTGTGTAATGCAGTGAATGCAATGCTTTACAAATGAAAAATACCTCATCCCAACTGACATATTTCCTTGTTTTATTTGGATCTTGATGGACACTGACGCATCATTTGATTGGATCTGGTCATGTTTAATGTGCAGACTGCATTACTGGAGCCTAAAAACAGCATTTATGATGAGATTATCACATATGTAAAGGGATTTAAGTATCTAACAGAAGTTTCATGAACTGTGTGTGTGTGTGTGTGTGTGTGTGTGTGCAGCATGGGTCGGCTCTCTCTCGATGGGCATGATCTTCTTCTGCTCCCCGATCGTCAGCGTGTTCACGGATCTGCTGGGATGCCGGATCACCGCGATTGGAGGAGCTGCGGTCGGGGTCGTGGGACTTCTGGCCAGTTCCTTCGTCACGTAAGTTCATCATATTCCACCTCAGTTTTAAACCGTTTTCTTTTTTGTTGTTGTTGTTAAGCAGTTGAATTTATGCTAGCATCACAAGTAACAGTGAGTAGCTGTTAACCCTTCATTGGCGAGTGTGCTACTGCTACTGCTCAGCTCTAAACCCGATGAGGACCAGGGGGGTAATCGAGCTCTCGGATAGCGTACCACCCACCGGGGGCCGCCATTGGCTAACAAGCCATCACCCGCTGTTAGCATTCCATTGACTCCCATTCATTTTGGCGTCACTTTGACAGCGAATAACTTTACATCTGAGGCGTTTAAAGACTCCATTTGTCCATTGTTTATTTCTAAAGAAACACGAAAATGTATAAAAGGCTCCATTACCTTGTATCTTACGTTATGGCCCTGTAGAAGCAGTTTTTGTAAAAAACAGGGTAACGATTGCGTCATAACCACGTGACTCTCTGGAGATTACCGTATAGAGAGGAGGAGAAGCTCGCAGTCAATCGGGGGGACGTGGAGGCATAGAGTCCGATAAAGTCAAGGGAGAAGCCCATAGAGAGTCATACAGTTGCTCCTGCTCCAGCTCATGGACAGCTCCTACTCACACTCTCCGTCTCTGCAAGATTCAGAAGGGAATGATTCAGATTTCTCTCGGCACCGCTACTAGAAGACAGACGGGTCGCTCACATCACATCTACGTCGTCAAGCTCAGTGTGAGTCTGCGCAGTTGTCAGCCATCAGGAAGAGAGTGCTTCTAATTTGCTTCACATTTCTCCGTTGAAACCTATGGGGTCGCTGTGTCCAGTTTATATACTGTCTATGATGAGGACAGGGATCGCATTCAGTGGCATCGACTCATCTGTTTTACACTTCCTGGATGGTTTTATTTTCAGTAGCTGCGTTTACATGGACACATTTTGTTTCAATCGAACATGTAAAAATCATCTGATTGATGAATCCAAACATACTAGTGGTTACATGAACGTTAAATAAAGAGATCAGGCTGATGTGTATTTTTATACGTCACATGCTTCAAATCTGGACATGCTCAAACTCTACGAATATACAGAGTTTCCAGCCGTTGGCACAAACCCACCATCATCCTGCCATCGCTTCCTTTCTTTGTTTTAAAAGCAGATTTCATATTCATCTATTTCAGGCCCTAATTAGGAGACAATGAACACAAGCAGTAAAGACGCCTCTTCCAGCGCACATATAACAGGGTGGACGAGAGTCCGAAACAAGGCCTGTCCTGCAGCTTCACTGATGATGACTGACACGACAGTCTTTCATGATACTGTATTCAGCAAAAACAAGAACAGCTTGTTCCGTGCGTTACACATCATTACACCACATCTTTACACCACATCATTACACCACATCATTGCACATGCGCAGAACTTTCCCGTTTCGATTTATAATCCGATCCAGTGTTTGCATTTCCTGTCCAACAGATTAAAAATGCAAAAAAGGTCTGCACTCTAAAAATCTTTTATTAGACAGGAGATAAAGTTGACAAACATCAAACATTTGTCAACTTTATCTCCTAGCTGTAATAAAATATTTGCAGACCTTTTTTGCATTTTTGATTTGAAACACAGGTCTCAGCGTTAGCTGGGAGAGCGCAGTGAGTGTGTTGATTGGACTATCCAGTGGATTAGAAAAGGTTTAACCACCCCTTACAATCCCAGTGAATACTAAATCAGATTTGACAAATGTTTTTACCTTTTTTAAATTCTGATTTAGTCTAATTACAAACGGATTATTAGGGTCCATGTAAAGTCAGCTAGTGTCAACAGGGAACAGTGGGATTGTCTATAAGCAGTGGATGGTGTATAGATGTGCAGTTTATCCTGAACACCTGACAATAAAATGTTTTTATTCTGGCGCGTGATTGGACGGACTGTGCGGACCCGCCGGCAGTCACTCAGTCCTTCTGTTCCACCACTTTACCTGTTCCTAAGGAACCCAGAGTTCAATTAAATTGAAATATACAACATTGTACTTCTGACCTGTAATGCTTCCTGGATCATAATCATACACTGTTCACTCGTTGGCCAGAGGAGAACTGAGCGACTGAGCCTGGGTTCTCCCAAGGGTTTTTTCTCCATTCTGTCCCGATGGAGTTTGAGTTCTTGTCTCTATCGCCTCTGGCTTGCTTAGTTGGGGACACTTAATATTCAACAATTATTTAATTATTGACACCATTATATGACAACTGAACTGATGATGACATAATTTTCTCCAGAACTGCTGTATGGATGAAATTTACTAATTTAATAATTGTCGATCTTTACAACGGAACTGAATCAACACTGAATAATGAAATGTTTTCCTTTTTAGAAGCTGCTTTACAGCAGAATTGAATCATTATTTTCCTGTTATCACTGTAAAGCTGCTTTGAAACAATCTGTATTGCATAAAGGGCTTTAAAAATAAAGGTGACATGACATGACACCTTGGGGTCCCACAAGGCTCTGTACTAGGCCCTCTCCTCTTCTCTTCTGTCGTCTTCCTTTCCCTTGACCCATCGTGCCTTTCTTATCACAACGCATCTCTGTCTGCAGGTCTCTCGAGCCGTTGTACTTCACCTATGGCATAGTCTTTGCATGTGGCTGCAGTTTTGCGTATCAGCCGAGTCTGGTGATCCTGGGTCACTACTTTAAGAAGAGACTGGGGCTGGTGAACGGCATCGTGACGGCGGGCAGCAGTGTGTTCACCATCACACTCCCGTACCTGATGTCCGCCCTGCTGGAGCGCGTGGGACTCCAACACACGCTGCGAGTGCTGGCCATCTTCATGTTCATCCTCATGCTGGCGGGACTCACCTACAAACCCCTCCTTCCCAAACCCGTCAGCAGCAGCAAGTCGGGCCGCCGCTGCCCCTCGCCCAGCAAGCTGTTTAACGTGCACATCTGGAAGTCTCTGGGATACCGCATATGGGCCTTTGGGATCCCCGCGGCCCTGTACGGATACTATGTGCCTTACGTCCATCTGGTGAGTGTGTTGGATTTCTCTATTCTGCCTTTGACTTCATAACGTCAATAGCTGCGATTCAGAGTTTAGTCTAAGGAACATTCTCTCTGAAATGTTACGGATAGTTCACGCAAATATGAGCACCCTCATCATTTCTCATGCTGTTTCAAACCCATATGACTTTTGGGCTACGCCACATTTGTACTGGTTTTTACCTTGATTTATAGTCTGGACGAGTCAATGTCAGCTGTCGCAAGAGCCAGTCTGCAGATTAGAGTTGATTCAGAGGCAACGAGACGCATGTTTCTGTGTGAGTTTGATGTTTTCAGAACGACTTTAAAGTCTGGAAGTGTGTGATCCTCAGTCGTTTAGTGTGTGATGCCCTTTTTTAATCTGTAACCATTTACAAAGTCAGCAATTGTATGAAGTAGGGATGTCTCGAGTCGATCTGAAGGACCGGGGCTGATTAAGCATGTGTTTTCACTGATCGTATCGGCTGTCCTAAGCCTGATCCTTTATTGCGCATCAGCTGTCGTGCATGTGTCGTGCAGTAGGTGGCGGTATGCAGCATCAAGTGGGTTCGCCAACTGCCATTAAAAGGAAAAGAAGCTCAAAAAGTGTGTGTTACGCTCGATAACCAATGAGATCTGTTCTAGCGCGTCACACACGTTCAAGCTTCCGTGTTTAGCATATATTGTAATACCACAACTACACAGGAACAAATGAGTAACGCACTATTAACACTCTAGTAACTGCTATTAACTAACAAGAAACTCATTACTCATTTGTTCCTGTGTAGTTATTCATTAATGATGGAACAGTTTTCTAAAGTGTTATTATCTGCCGTCAGACTATCTGAGACTAGCCCTAACAGAAGCTTGCAAGATTCTCCAGAAAGCATCATAGCAGCAGTTCACAGGACTTTATTCTCAGTCTTCTGAAGTCAAGCAGTGCTTTGTGTGAGGACTGCAGAACCTCTGTGTGTTGTCTACTAAAGCTTCAGATGTTGAGATGTTGAGGTGTTGTCTACTGAAGCTTCAGATGTTGAGATGTTGAGGTGTTGAGGTGTTGTCTACTAAAGCTTCAGATGTTGAGATGTTGAGGTGTTGTCTACTGAAGCTTCAGATGTTGAGATGTTGAGGTGTTGTCTACTGAAGCTTGAGATGTTGAGATGTTGAGGTGTTGTCTACTGAAGCTTCAGATGTTGAGATGTTGAGGTGTTGTCTACTAAAGCTTCAGATGTTGAGATGTTGAGGTGTTGTCTACTGAAGCTTCAGATGTTGAGATGTTGAGGTGTTGAGGTGTTGTCTACTGAAGCTTCAGATGTTGAGATGTTGAGGTGTTGTCTACTGAAGCTTGAGATGTTGAGATGTTGAGGTGTTGTCTACTGAAGCTTGAGATGTTGAGATGTTGAGGTGTTGTCTACTGAAGCTTCAGATGTTGAGATGTTGAGGTGTTGTCTACTGAAGCTTCAGATGTTGAGATGTTGAGGTGTTGAGGTGTTGTCTACTGAAGCTTCAGATGTTGAGATGTTGAGGTGTTGTCTACTGAAGCTTGAGATGTTGAGATGTTGAGGTGTTGAGGTGTTGAGGTGTTGTCTACTGAAGCTTCAGATGTTGAGGTGTTGAGGTGTTGTCTACTGAAGCTTGAGATGTTGAGATGTTGAGGTGTTGTCTACTGAAGCTTGAGATGTTGAGATGTTGAGGTGTTGAGGTGTTGAGGTGTTGTCTACTGAAGCTTGAGGTGTTGAGATGTTGAGGTGTTGTCTACTGAAGCTTCAGATGTTGAGATGTTGAGGTGTTGTCTACTGAAGCTTCAGATGTTGAGATGTTGAGGTGTTGTCTACTGAAGCTTCAGATGTTGAGATGTTGAGGTGTTGTCTACTAAAGCTTCAAATGTTGAGATGTTGAGGTGTTGTCTACTGAAGCTTCAGATGTTGAGTTGTTGAGGTGTTGAGGTGTTGTCTACTAAAGCTTCAAATGTTGAGATGTTGAGGTGTTGTCTACTGAAGCTTCAGATGTTGAGGTGTTGAGGTGTTGTCTACTGAAGCTTCAGATGTTGAGGTGTTGAGGTGTTGTCTACTGAAGCTTCAGATGTTGAGATGTTGAGGTGTTGAGGTGTTGAGGTGTTGTCTACTGAAGCTTCAAATGTTGAGATGTTGAGGTGTTGAGGTGTTGTCTACTAAAGCTTCAAATGTTGAGATGTTGAGGTGTTGTCTACTGAAGCTTCAGATGTTGAGTTGTTGAGGTGTTGAGGTGTTGTCTACTAAAGCTTCAAATGTTGAGATGTTGAGGTGTTGTCTACTGAAGCTTCAGATGTTGAGGTGTTGAGGTGTTGTCTACTGAAGCTTCAGATGTTGAGATGTTGAGGTGTTGTCTACTGAAGCTTCAAATGTTGAGATGTTGAGGTGTTGTCTACTGAAGCTTCAGATGTTGAGATGTTGAGGTGTTGTCTACTGAAGCTTGAGATGTTGAGATGTTGAGGTGTTGTCTACTGAAGCTTGAGATGTTGAGGTGTTGTCTACTGAAGCTTGAGGTGTTGAGGTGTTGAGTGAGATGGCAGCCGCGTCAGCAGAGTATCGGTGTGCTTCAGCCGTGCGCTGGACTCCTTTGTCGATGGATGTTTGTGCTCTCAGGTTTATTGAAATGAAAGGTCAGTTTGATCTGAGGAGCGCGGGGTGTAGCTCTACATCAACATCAGCTCTGTTATTGTAGTATCTGCAGACGTGTTTTGCGCAGGTTAAGTTGCCCTGTGGACTGTGGATGATGGGCAGCAGTGGAAGGGAAAGAGCTTGTTTATCTGTGGAGAGCCGGGAAACGGTCAGTTATTGTCAGCTGTTTCTGGGTGGAGGATCCTGCTGGGTTAGCGGCGGACAAACACACATCTCAGCGTGTCACTGTCATCCGACAGAGGCTGAGGAGCACACTTGAACTGTTCACGTCAAAACAAAAACATGTTCCTCAGGGTTAGAGGGCACAGGGTGTTATTGTGAAGGTCCTCACAGCGATCTCCACTTCACTCCTGACAGCACACACTCCAGACACACATTACTGTGTTTGCTTCATATATTTTCTATTGACATGGTCTCTTGTATTCATGGCCTAGTGGTTAGCATACAACCTCATGTGTGAATGACTCAAGTTCAAATTATATTTCATTAAAGTTCGGGAGGAGCATGTTCAAATGAGCTTTCCCAAGAGCCTTCGACCGGGGGTTCGTGACCCCTAGAGGGTCCGGAGGGGTATTGCAGGGGCTCCACCAATTAATGTTTGATCGCAAAACATGGGTAAAAAATATAAATATAAATATATTTAAAAAGTTACATTTTAAACTACTCTGAAAAGAAAGCAAGAGCACCCTCAGTTGATACCGTAATAAAATAATATTATTGGCGAACACTTTTTGAGTTTGCGCTCTGTAGAACTGGTGAAATGTTGCTATTTACAGCATGTTTTTGAAGCCGTGAGAAATGCAGCCAATCACAGACATGTTTGTTGATCTCTTAAATGCAATGTCCAATCAGAGGAGTTGAAGCTAGAATCCACTCGCCGCTCAGCGCTGGAGTTTTGTTCAGTGATGAGTTTTACTCGCTCTCACCAATCCTCTCATTAGCAAAGAAATGCACAAGGTAAGGAAGAGATTCATTATGCAGTGTGTGTAGACTACTATTGATTTTAATGGAACACTCTGAGATCATGAATTGAGTTGAGTGACAGCTTTAGTGATTGTAAAGGGAGCGCTCTTTTGTGCTCTCAAAGGCTACATAGCTATAATCCACTGAATAAAATGTTTTTCATGCTGCTAAGAGGACAGACGGCCATTACATGCTGCAAAGTTCTGGAAGTGACATCTACATATAAACGGTAACACTTTACAATACGGTTCATTAGTTAACATTAGTTAACCACCTTAGTTTACATGAACTAATACATTATTAAAATCAAAGGTTGTATTTGTTAACATTAATTAATGCACTGTGAACAACAAACATGAACAAAACAAAAAAAACAGCTGGATTTTATTAACCAATAAATTACTCAAATGCAAATCCATTAAAATAATTTACAACAACTAAATAACTAATGAACTGTAATTTTTTTATATGCATTTTAATTGTTTATTATGATGCATAACTATCAATTTTAACAATGAAAAGTAATATACAGACAGTGATGCGTGTGAAACAACAATAATGTGCATAGTTCTGATCTGCTGTCTTATAGTATAACTTATACTATATTAATATTCTTAATCAATATAGTTAGTTTCTATTGTTGTTTTTGTTGGCCAGTGTACAGCTATGGGTGTGTAAGTGTCAGTTTTATCTTTTGGCTTTTTATATTTTTCGGCTTGGCTCTGTTGGCATCAGGATCCCCGGTCAGCCACGACTCCAGTGTTTACACGTGCGAGCTGTTAGCGCTGTGTAACATACAGCTGCTCTCTGTGGAGAGATCGGATACTCCCGTGGAGATAAGAGGGAGAAGGAGAGGGTGTCGTGCCGGAGTAAAGTGGCGTGAAAGGAAAAGACCTTATAAACCATGTGGGGAATATGAGATCTCTCCCCAACAAACTAGAGGAGCTAACGGTGCCTACCCAGTTAGCATAGCATGAGTCGCCTCATGTGCTTTACAGAGACGTGGCTGAATGAACTCACTGCAGACTCGCATGTTTCCCTTGGTGGGTTTCATATTGTGAGAGCGGATCGGACAGCTTCAGCGAGCGGTAAGAAGAGGGAGGAGGGATAGTATAATGACAGATGGAGTAACCCTGGACACATCAGTGTTAAGGAAAACTGTGTACACGGGATATTGAACTGTTGGCTATTGGAGTTCGGCCATGTTCTCTGCCACAGGAGTTTTCGCATGTTATTGCAATAACTGTGTATATCCCTCCCTCGTGATCTCCTTCACACTGCAGTGTCATCGCACAAACATTCCCTTCCCATCTCAGGTGATTTTATTCATGCCTCACTGTCCTCAACTCTTCCCACATTTACACAGTGTGTTACATGCCACACTAGGGGTCCTGAAAAAGACCCTGGATTTACTGTATGCAGATGTGAAGGATGCCTATAGTTCCTTATAATTTGGCAGAAAGATGTACAACAGCAGCCAATATCTCAGTCCATTATGCACATTAAGGGTAAAGGTGGCACCTGCGCCTCCATATGTAGAGGCTACCGATCACTGCTGATACAGAACAATATCTTGTCAGTTTTTTGGCTTTGTTCTTATGTAGTCCACAGATCTGCAGGCCTCTTACACACAACTTATGCACATGGCCTAAACTACCAAAAATGAGGGCAATAACTTTACAGGAGTAGCCAGAGTTATTGAAAACATTGTACCATGATTGATATTTCAACAGTTTTGAAGCATAGCAGGTGTCCATGTAAGCATCAAAAGAGCAACCAGTTTCTATTATTGTAACGGCTTTGGTGTGTTCATTAATTACAACTATGTCAGGTGTATTTGGTAAGTGATTTATGGCAGTTTCCAATGTAGCGCACTGTTCGTGTGGGGGGGAGAACCAGTCTGTCTTGATTTTTTCGTTACAATGGATTGTGGTAAGGTTGGCATTGTCTCTGAGCTCCTTCACTGAGAGTGCAACACTGCGGTCGTGGCGGAGATGTACAGTCCTTTATAGGCGGAGCAGCCGTTAAGGATGTGTGCGATCGTCTCTCTGTGCCGGCTGTGATGTTGCAGGCAGAACGGCTCATGTGCAGATGGAAACCATGTTGCTAAGATGGACTTTGTTGGCAGTACCTGAAGACGAGCTTTAATTGTGAATCTGTGGATGTCGTCTTGTAGGGCTGTGTTCTTCAGAACTGTGTGTGATACGTTATGGTCGGCACAGGGCAGGCCAGTTGTCCCTTGTAGGCGAAGGCCCGTCCAGTGCTGTCTCATACGCAGATGAAGTGATCGATTGTCCTTCTGATGTTTTGAGTGTCAAGGAGTTGGGTGTTGTCGCAGTTGTGATGGTTGCCTCTGCCGTGATGGTTGAATCCGTGAGGATGTTCTTGTTGGCTTCCGCCGACTGTCCTGCTGTGTTCCTCCTGTTGGATATTAGCGCGGCTGCAGAGGTCATTCAGGTCCAGCCAGTCCGAGCGCACGCCAAAGCCTGCTGTGTTGGTGTCCAATTTTCCATTGGGTTTTCTTCTGAACCCGAGGAAGCTGGCATCATCTGATGTAGAAAGAGGGACCTTGCGTTTCCCCAGATGTAGTAGAAGTGAGGCTCGGGCAAGCTCACGCACGGCTGCGTCATCATTATTTAACATCCTTAACAGGTTGCTTATTCTGGCGGCAACACACACCCACTCTATATGAGGGATGCCCAGCCCTCCCTCTCTGCACCTGTGGAACAGGACATCTCTTGTTGAGTGTGTATTTAGTCCTATCCAGCGTCTTGCCAGGCCTACAGTCTTATTATTCAGCTCATTTAAGATACATTTAGGAATATGTATGTTTGCAAAGAGATGCTGCACACACACACACACACACACACACACACTCATATATAATATAGCACAGACCTTTAAAGAGACAGAGAGATGTGACCCTGTAATCACCCAGCTGATGTAACTATAGCCTGTGTGTCCGACAGCACAGCTAACATGAACAGCTAATGGTAAAACAAAATCTATTAATGATTCCATGGTAAACCAGACTTATTGCATAAGTTATGTTTTACAGCTTCTAGTCATTAATTGTGCATGCTACCTTATATTTACCAGTTGTTATTTTACCTTAATAAAATTGAGATATGTTATGCATGGGATTGGTACCATGGGGTTTAACCTAAATCTAAATGTAGCTATCAGCAACATTAGTTTGCATTAAGTTAGCAAACACACTAGCCAGTCTGTTAACATTAAAGGGGTCATATAATGGTACATGCACTTTTACAAGTTGATTGCACTGAAATGTCTGTTGGCAGTGCCTGTACACAACCATCATAAAATGATAAAAATCCATCCAGTGTTTTTTTTTTTTAAATATCCTTATATGTTTTCCCCCGTCTCAAATCAAGCCGTTCGACTGTGTGACGTCACACGGTCGGACACCCCTCCCACGATTGTTAATTGACAGCAGCGTTTCAACACAGACCCGCCCTCGCTCGTGAGCGAGCTGTCAATCACAGTCCGCATTGTTGATACGCTGGAGCTCTGTCTATGAGTAGAATGGCGTCTAAGCGATTGTGGTGTTCTTGGGTGTAATGAGGAACACAGCATCATGTTGATGTTCCTAAACCCAAACCGCTGAAGACGCAGTGGCTGAGTTTGTTTTCGAAGGGAATATTCCCCACGATCAACGTCAATGCTTTCATGTTTGCGTGAATCATTTCACACCAGACTGCTTTACACACGAGGGTCAGTATAAAGCTGGTTTTGCTAAGAAGCTGCTCCTGAAAAAAGGATCGGCAACTATTCGTGTTCTTGCTGCACCTCCAGAAGAAGTGAGTGTAACACTGCATAGATAACGTTACGCATCACGGACAAGCCTACATTTACAGAAAAAAAGTTTTTCATGACCATTAGCTGTAACATCAATCTGTCAATGAACTAACGTATACATCAGTAAACACATAGCGTTCGTATCTCACTACTCTACCCTGCCAGTACACACAAAGATAGATCAAAGTGGCATTACGTTAACCAACCATTCAGAAGCGTCCTGTCGAGCCTTAACTGTCGAACTTCTTTGGGCCGTCATCTTGTTCCGGGTCCGACTCCGGTTCAAATTGATGCGGTTGCACAGTGTCCTCAGAGACTCCCGCTGCTATTCTTCAAAATATACCCTCAACTGTTGTCAAGGCAACACTCCACGTGTGTCAGTCAAAACGCCCACAGAACAGAGGGGCGGAGTCAGCAAAGCTCATTATCATTTAAAGACACATGCACTTAAACGGCGTGCTGAAAACAGAGCTGTTTTTGACCAGGTAAAATTAGTGTTTTCTTACAATATTAATGAGAATTTTTAAAGTATATTACAAACTTTTAATTTAGACCCTAAAGAATCATATTAGCTTGTACAAAAATGGCATTATATGGCCCCTTTAATACTTGCAAGCCTCCAAGTTTGGATGCATGATTCCATGGTAAACCAGAGATATTGCATTAGTTGTTTTCCAGATTCTTGTCATTTATTGTACATGCTACCTTATATTTTCCAGTTTTCAGCTCAGCAACCTCAGTTTTGCATATTCTAAGCTAGCCGTAATTTAAACCCCCATTTGGCTGCTGCATTCCCAGTGTTAGCAAATGCTAGCTAGTCTGTTAACATGAATATTTGCAAGCCTCCAAGCACACACAGACGTCACACTTTAAATCCTGCCTGTTGCCTTTCACCATCCACTTATTTCGCTGCTGTCGCATCCCTTGACATGCCTTCTCCTTTCCCTCTTTCTTCTTCTATTTTTAACCCCCGACAGCTTTTTTGCTTCATACATCTTTTTCGACGACAACTCACTCCTCGTTCCTGCTCTCTCAGCGCTCTCATGAGGGATATTATGAGGGTTTTACTAAAAAAAGATCAAATGAAAATAAAATACTTAAATTTACTTCAACATATATCTAAGTGATTCTACCCACCACGTTATAAAGCTGTATCAGCACCAAGCTTTTTCATCCCACGAAATGTTTTTTATCAAACGTCCCTTCTGAACTGTTTGTGCTCATCAAGCGTGTTTGAATCCCAGCTGTAGAAGTGTGTGTGTGAAACGGATGACAGCGAGGAGTGTGTGTTTGTCTGTACTGCACTGGATCTGTTCTTTCAAGTGACGCTGAAAGAGGACTGAGAATGTGAATGAGCGTGTGTTCACGAGTTCACACTTACAAATAAGTCAGATAGAATAAATGCATATTTGGCGTGCTGTCCGAGGAGAGGCTCCGGGATCGGTATTCGGCCCGAACACAAAGTACTCAAAGATTTTCTGCCTTTTTGAATAGTATTGCATCTTAAAGTGCCCCTATTATTATACCATTTTAAAGATTCCTCATGTTGTATGGCGTCTCCTGCAACAGGTTTACACTCATCCCAGGTCAAACACACTTTAATCTTCTTAGAGAGTGCATACGCTAAAATCCATGCCAATGTTCATATCTCTACAGTCTCTGATGTGGAAAGGTGTCTATAGCGGCGCGTCAGGGTCTGAGCAGACACACACTCTCTCCCTCGTGGCGGAGAGTCTAGAGCGTCAGGGTCTGAGCGGACACACACTCTCTCCCTCGTGGCGGAGAGTCTAGAGCGTCAGGGTCTGAGCGGACACACACTCTCTCCCTCGTGGCGGAGAGTCTAGAGCGTCAGGGTCTGAGCGGACACACACTCTCTCCCTCGTGGTGGAGAGTCTAGAGCGTCAGGGTCTGAGCGGACACACACTCTCTCCCTCGTGGCGGAGAGTCTAGAGCGTCAGGGTCTGAGCGGACACACACTCTCCCTCGTGGTGGAGAGTCTAGAGCGTCAGGGTCTGAGCGGACACACACTCTCCCTCGTGGCGGAGAGTCTAGAGCGTCAGGGTCTGAGCGGACACACACTCTCTCCCTCGTGGCGGAGAGTCTAGAGCGTCAGGGTCTGAGCGGACACACACTCTCTCCCTCGTGGCGGAGAGTCTAGAGCGTCAGGGTCTGAGCGGACACACACACTCCCTCGTGGCGGAGAGTCTAGAGCGTCAGGGTCTGAGCGGACACACACTCTCTCCCTCGTGGCGGAGAGTCTAGAGCGTCAGGGTCTGAGCGGACACACACTCTCTCCCTCGTGGCGGAGAGTCTAGAGCGTCAGGGTCTGAGCGGACACACACTCTCTCCCTCGTGGCGGAGAGTCTAGAGCGTCAGGGTCTGAGCGGACACACACTCTCTCCCTCGTGGCGGAGAGTCTAGAGCGTCAGGGTCTGAGCGGACACACACTCTCTCCCTCGTGGTGGAGAGTCTAGAGCGTCAGGGTCTGAGCGGACACACACTCTCTCCCTCGTGGCGGAGAGTCTAGAGCGTCAGGGTCTGAGCAGACACACACTCTCCCTCGTGGTGGAGAGTCTAGAGCGTCAGGGTCTGAGCAGACACACACTCTCCCTCGTGGTGGAGAGTCTAGAGCGTCAGGGTCTGAGCGGACACACACTCTCTCCCTCGTGGCGGAGAGTCTAGAGCGTCAGGGTCTGAGCGGACACACACTCTCCCTCGTGGTGGAGAGTCTAGAGCGGGTGTCGCTCGCCTTCCTCAAGCAGAGATCTGGACATGATTTCACTCTTTTAGATGTTAATGACATTAATCAGGGTCTTTAGAAAGGCGAACATCTGTGTGTGTGTGTGTAGATGAGGGATCCTGAGAGAGAGAGTGTGTGTGTGTAGATGAGGGATCCTGAGAGAGAGAGTGTGTAGATGAGGGATCCTGAGAGTGTGTGTGTAGATGAGGGATCCTGAGAGTGTGTGTGTAGATGAGGGATCCTGAGAGTGTGTGTGTGTGAGGAAGCCTCAGGTCTCGTGATTGCTCGAGCTCACACAGATGCTGACAGTCATGATGTTGCACGTCTGGATCTGCTGAGGTAAGCGGTCATGCGCTGGAGGATCAAGAAGTGCAGATGAGCAGTTTCAGCAGTCAGAGTCCACTCTTTATTCCTTTATGATCCTGATCCAGCAGATAGCGGCCCGCGCACACACATGATCCTGATCCAGCAGATAGCGGCCCGCGCACACACACACACACATGATCCTGATCCAGCAGATAGCGGCCCGCGCACACACACACACACATGATCCTGATCCAGCAGATAGCGGCCCGCGCACACACATGATCCTGATCCAGCAGATAGCGGCCCGCGCACACACACACACATGATCCTGATCCAGCAGATAGCGGCCCGCGCACACACACATGATCCTGATCCAGCAGATAGCGGCCCGCGCACACACACATGATCCTGATCCAGCAGATAGCGGCCCGCGCACACACACACACATGATCCTGATCCAGCAGATAGCGGCCCGCGCACACACACACACATGATCCTGATCCAGCAGATAGCGGCCCGCGCACACACATGATCCTGATCCAGCAGATAGCGGCCCGCACACACACATGATCCTGATCCAGCAGATAGCGGCCCGCACACACACACATGATCCTGATCCAGCAGATAGCGGCCCGCACACACACACATGATCCTGATCCAGCAGATAGCGGCCCGCACACACACATGATCCTGATCCAGCAGATAGCGGCCCGCTCACACACACATGATCCTGATCCAGCAGATAGCGGCCCGCTCACACACACATGATCCTGATCCAGCAGATAGCGGCCCTCACACACACATGATCCTGATCCAGCAGATAGCGGCCCGCGCACACACACATGATCCTGATCCAGCAGATAGCGGCCCGCTCACACACACATGATCCTGATCCAGCAGATAGCGGCCCGCACACACACATGATCCTGATCCAGCAGATAGCGGCCCGCGCACACACACATGATCCTGATCCAGCAGATAGCGGCCCGCGCACACACACACACATGATCCTGATCCAGCAGATAGCGGCCCGCGCACACACACATGATCCTGATCCAGCAGATAGCGGCCCGCGCACACACACATGATCCTGATCCAGCAGATAGCGGCCCGCGCACACACACACACATGATCCTGATCCAGCAGATAGCGGCCCGCGCACACACACACACATGATCCTGATCCAGCAGATAGCGGCCCGCGCACACACATGATCCTGATCCAGCAGATAGCGGCCCGCACACACACATGATCCTGATCCAGCAGATAGCGGCCCGCGCACACACACACACATGATCCTGATCCAGCAGATAGCGGCCCGCGCACACACACACACATGATCCTGATCCAGCAGATAGCGGCCCGCGCACACACACATGATCCTGATCCAGCAGATAGCGGCCCGCGCACACACACATGATCCTGATCCAGCAGATAGCGGCCCGCACACACACATGATCCTGATCCAGCAGATAGCGGCCCGCGCACACACATGATCCTGATCCAGCAGATAGCGGCCCGCACACACACACATGATCCTGATCCAGCAGATAGCGGCCCGCGCACACACATGATCCTGATCCAGCAGATAGCGGCCCGCACACACACACATGATCCTGATCCAGCAGATAGCGGCCCGCGCACACACATGATCCTGATCCAGCAGATAGCGGCCCGCTCACACACACATGATCCTGATCCAGCAGATAGCGGCCCGCTCACACACACATGATCCTGATCCAGCAGATAGCGGCCCGCACACACACATGATCCTGATCCAGCAGATAGCGGCCCGCGCACACACACATGATCCTGATCCAGCAGATAGCGGCCCGCTCACACACACATGATCCTGATCCAGCAGATAGCGGCCCGCACACACACATGATCCTGATCCAGCAGATAGCGGCCCGCACACACACATGATCCTGATCCAGCAGATAGCGGCCCGCACACACACATGATCCTGATCCAGCAGATAGCGGCCCGCTCACACACACATGATCCTGATCCAGCAGATAGCGGCCCGCTCACACACACATGATCCTGATCCAGCAGATAGCGGCCCGCTCACACACACATGATCCTGATCCAGCAGATAGCGGCCCGCTCACACACACATGATCCTGATCCAGCAGATAGCGGCCCGCGCACACACACACACATGATCCTGATCCAGCAGATAGCGGCCCGCGCACACACACACACACATGATCCTGATCCAGCAGATAGCGGCCCGCGCACACACACATGATCCTGATCCAGCAGATAGCGGCCCGCGCACACACACACACATGATCCTGATCCAGCAGATAGCGGCCCGCACACACACATGATCCTGATCCAGCAGATAGCGGCCCGCA
>NC_137133.1:0-342500 GCF_949319135.1 Squalius cephalus | reverse complement strand
TGTGTGTGTGTGTGTGTGTGTGTGTGTGTGTGTATGTGTGTGTGCTTGTGTATGTGTGTGTCTGTGTGTGTGTGTGTGTGTGTGTGTCTGTGCGTGTATGTATGTGTGCGTACATGTGTGCGCGTGTGTGTTTGTGTGTGTGTGTCTGTGCATGTGGATTTGTATGTGTGTGTATGGGTGTGTGTCTGTGCGTGTGGATGTCAGTGTGTGTGCATGCTTGCGTTTGTTTGTATTCCTGCATGTGTGTGTGTGACAGTATCATCCTAAACCAGCAACCCTTCGCTCAACAGCACCATCTACAGGCCGATGAGTGTACAGTCACTAAATGTGCACATAAATTAATTTATTTTATACCCCCCCATGGATGAAATTCTACGAAACTTAGCAGAGGATACCCCCAGAGGATGTCAAGTTAATCATACACATGAAATATGGTGCAGTTCTGAACATCTCCACTGAAGATAGGGGCGATTAAAGCAGAATAATATTGCATTTTCATTTTTTATGGGAGGGGCGCAAATCACAAATGAGTGATTATGGGCTAGGTTGATGTGGGCCCTTAAGAGCAACATACCATAAAAATTTCTTCATCCTCTGTGCCACGGTTCAGGTAGTTATTTAGGAAAAACTGCATTTTTTTGGGTTTGGGGGGGCTCAGCGCAGGGGGGGGGGGGAGTGGCCCCCGGGGACCAAACGGAATTTTTCCGTAGAAGTCTAGTGGGGCTACATGCCCACCAAATTTCATGTTCCCCGGTGTTTCGGTGTCCCTGGTATCGTTGACGAAAAATTTACGGGGGCCCCAGCGCAGGGGGGAAGTGGCCCCCGGGGACCAAACGAAATTTTTCCGTAAAAGTCTAGTAGACCAACATACCATAAAAATTTCTTCATCCTCGGTGCCACGGTTCAGGTAGTTATTTAGGAAAAACTGAATTTTTTTGGGTTTGGGGGGGCCCAGCGCGGGGGGGGAGTGGCCCCCGGGGACCAAACGAAATTTTTCCGTAGAAGTCTAGTGGGGCTACATGCCCACCAAATTTCATGTTCCCCGGTGTTTCGGTGTCCCTGGTATCGTTGACGAAAAATTTACGGAGGCCCCAGCGCGGGGGGGGGAGTGGCCCCCGGGGACCAAACGAAATTTTTCCGTAAAAGTCTAGTAGACCAACATACCATAAAAATTTCTTCATCCTCGGTGCCACGGTTCAGGTAGTTATTTAGGAAAAACTGCATTTTTTGGGGTTTGGGGGGGCCCAGCGCGGGGGGGAGTGGCCCCCGGGGACCAAACGAAATTTTTCCTTAGAAGTCTAGTGGGGCTACATGCCCACCAAATTTCATGTTCCCCGGTGCTTCGGTGTCCCTGGTATCGTTGACGAAATATTTACGGGGGCCCCAGAGCGGCTGGGGGAGTGGCCACCGGGGACCAAACGAAATTTTTCCGTAAAAGTCTAGTAGACCAACATACCATAAAAATTTCTTTATCCTCGGTGCCACGGTTCAGGTAGTTATTTAGGAAAAACTGAATTTTTTTGGGTTTGGGGGGGCCCAGCGCGGGGGGGGAGTGGCCCCCAGGGACCAAACGAAATTTTTCCTTAGAAGTCTAGTGGGGCTACATGCCCACCAAATTTCATGTTCCCCGGTGCTTCGGTGTCCCTGGTATCGTTGACGAAAAATTTACGGGGGCCCCAGTGCGGGGGGGGGAGTGGCCCCCGGGGACCAAACGAAATTTTTCCGTAAAAGTCTAGTAGACCAACATACCATAAAAATTTCTTCATCCTCGGTGCCACGGTTCAGGTAGTTATTTAGGAAAAACTGCATTTTTTTGGGTTTGGGGGGGCCCAGCGCGGGGGGGGAGTGGCCCCCGGGGACCAAACGAAATTTTTCCGTAGAAGTCTAGTGGGGCTACATGCCCACCAAATTTCATGTTCCCCGGTGTTTCGGTGTCCCTGGTATCGTTGACGAAAAATTCAGTAAGGTGACGGAAAAAAAAAAAAAAAAACTTTGACAATCCCTATATGACCGCTTTCGCTAGCTACGCTAGCGGCGGTCATAATTAATGCGCATCGTCCCTTTAAAAAAATATAAAAACATAAGTCAGCAACTCGAAACAGTGTGCCATGCACAAACAATACTGGACGAAGAATTAGAGCAGGCGAGGAACTGAACTCTTTCCCCGCCAGCGGCTTTTATAGGTTTCGCCAGAATATTCTGTTGTATATCTGAAGATGCAATATATCTAAATAACCAACTCTACTTTTAAACCAAAAGAATTCTAGCTCCATTCATTCTTTTTTATCAACACTTAAATGTGTTAATTAAAGTTTAATTTAAAAAAAGCAACATTTTAAACAAAAGCTGAGAAAATTACATTTTATTAAAGACAATAGCCGTTTCTCAATACCAAGTACGCAAAGTTCGGACAGACAAGTTGGACTCAGGAGAACGAACTCCCGAGGACGGGAGGACACAAGTCCGGTAATTCTGAAATGGAACAGCGGCGTACTTGATAGCGTCACTCAGCTCGCTCTGGCTACTCCGGTTATCTCTTTATAGGCTACAAATAAAACGAAATATGTTATAAACCACCACTTTGCCTCTTTTCATTTTCATTAAAAAAAAATCTTTAACATAATGGCCACACAAATGTGGTTCAGGCAACGCAATTGATTATCTTCATTGCATATATTTATAACAACACGAAATATAAAGCACAACCCTGACTCTTTTTGTTTTCATTTTAAAAAAATGATGAATAAAAAACATTATAATATTTATCATTAAAACGAACATTTAGCAAAAAGAGACAGGGTTGTGTCATATATGTATATACAGTGAAGAGAATGTAGGCAACATGTAGGCTATAATAAAATATTTTATATGTTTTAAATATATAAAATAAAATGACATAACCTTTTTTGTTAAATGTCAGTTGTAATGATCAATAATAGCCATTCTAAAAGTATAAGTAGCCTAAAAGGTATAAGAAGCTATACAATAATAAAGCCAACGATTCAGTCAAACATAAGTCATCTCTCTAGGCTACAACGTTAAAGTTAAATAGACTAACGTTAAATAAAGCTATGAAACTTCACTTTGCTCTCAGCTAAAACATTTTGCCAGGGAACAAATTATACATTAATGAGACAAATAAAATAAATAAATCGCCCGTTAGATATACACAAGACGATTTATATGTCATGTTAAACCACTAGACTAGAGACATCCGAGCCAGCGTCAAACGTCAGAAGGACTAGCCGAGGAAAGGCTGTTCTCGGCGGGGTACGAGCGCCGAGCGTCCGATTGCCTGGTTCTCACAACTCCGAAAACGTCAGATCAAATTTTCAAATAGGCGCTATCTTTATAAATAAACCAAAGATTTGATCTTTAAACAACTACATTCTCGCCTGAAATACTCTTAAAACTACATTTCGTGACACAATTATAGCAGTATTTTTAAATTACGCTGGGTTTCTCCTCTGCTATTGACGCTTGCTGGTTGGTGGTGTGAGATGCATTCTGGGATACCTGGCTGTCTCGAGTTCGCACAAGTCACCTCTCGATGCATCCTCGGTAAAAGGGGCGGATCAAGAACACATCCGGGGATTCGAACTGGACTTGGCTAGATGTGAACTTTGAATTGGAACAGTACTAGGGCAGCGACTGATGACGTTTCACAAGTCCACAAGAACACAAGTACAGACAAGAACGCATATTGAGAAACGGCTTTTGTCCGAATGGGATTCAGAACGATGATTAAAACACAAAGATGTGTATTAGCGCCCCCTACCGTATAACAATGGAAACACGGAAAATTCCGTCAGTGGCGGGGAAAGAGTAAAATCACATGGTCATGAACTAAATAATAAACAGCTGTGATGATTAAATGAATATCCATGGTAACTGATTATGGCGGTAAAAGGAGAGCAAGTAGTAAAATGTGTCACAGTCTGACATTAACATCAGTCTTTACTCACTGCCGTCCCGTACAATCAAACACAATATCACTCAGTCTGTGGGAAACTTAATAGCCAAGTGAATGATATTTTATTCAATGATTAAACCGTATTATGTATTTGAATGCAGATTTGTTCACACTGTCTCTCTCTGTGTGTGTGTGTTCACTATCAGATGAAGCATGTCGAGGAGCGCTTCGGACAGGACGCTAACAAAGAGGTCCTGCTGACGTGTATCGGCGTCACGTCCGGCGTGGGTCGCCTCATCTTCGGCAGAGTGGCGGACTATGTGCCCGGAGTCAACAAAGTGTTCCTGCAGGTGAGAGACGAGCTCAGCACTGTCGGGACCTTCCCATGCCAGTCAGATGATGATTCACTCAGGAGACTTTGAGGGAAGGATTCAACCAAAAGCGGCAATCTTCCAGTTTCTCTCTTGAATCAACACTGGAGTGACTTAAACTGCAGTTCATCGACTGGCCACTAGATAAACATAAAACAACATGTTAAAATGTCCAACTTTACAGCAGAAAAAAACTCTGGTGCAAAAAGTGGCTTTGGTCTATACAGCTATTTTGCCCTTCATGACGACTGTGAGGCGGGCGAATGTTTTAATAACTCATCCGTTTAAATTATATTAAACCTTAAAGTTCTGCATAATTAAGGGCGTGGCCACTTGAGTGACAGGTGGATAGCCGCTGATGTCATTACTAGCCGTTTGTCTGCTAGCGTTAGCGTCACGTCCCCTCAGCTAATCCGCTTCGCTGCACATTTCCGTTTATCCGGGAGTGACGCTGCCAAGACTGCGACGGCCGGCTCCGCCAAAAATGCACTCCAGAAACCGACGGGTGACGTCACGCACACTATGCCCATATGTGTTTTACGGGTTTAAACCCGTATCCCCTGAGATCACGAGTCTTCTGGAATGACTCCACAGGTCGTGTTTCTGCCCGTGAGAAGCGTCATCACTGAAAATCAGCACATTATTGTCAGACTTTTACACAAATACTCTATTTCACACTAACACTGTCATCAGAAGTGAGCCACTGACCGCTAGATAACACAGGTTTCATTGGTTGAGTGCATTAACCCCAGTGTGTCCCCTGTCGAGCGTCTCAGGTTCAGCTGTGCTGTGTTTCCGCAGGTGTCCTCCTTCATGGTGATCGGGGTGATGTCCATGATGATTCCCCTGTGTCACGTGTTCGGCGGGCTGATCGCCGTCTGTCTGCTCATGGGTCTGTTCGACGGCTGCTTCATCTGCATCATGGCTCCCATCGCCTTCGAGCTGGTCGGCTCCCAGAACGTGTCGCAGGCCATCGGCTGCCTCCTGGGCATGATGTCCATCCCCATGACCGTCGGGCCGCCCATCGCAGGTAATGTGTGTGTGGAGCGTCCTGCAGTGAACCCGTCTGGATCAGGGAGCCCAGTCCTGCTCAAACATGGCTTGAACACACCTCAGCACACCTGTGTGTGATCTGAAGATCTTCATCAGCGGGTCAGCTGTGTGTGGTGATCACTGCTCCTGAAGATCTTTATTAGCGGGTCAGCTGTGTGTTGAAACAGGACTGGCCTCCCCTGATCTAGAGAAATAAAGGTGAACTGACTGAAGCGTGATCATCGTTTGCCACCTGTTGGCTGGAGTAGGTACTGCGTCACTGTGACAGATTTACAATGTATGTATTACTAGAGTATGGCACCGTAACATTACAAATAAAATGCCAGTTAAACAGGTTAATTAAGTGAGATTCTTAACTTGTGTGCGGCAATTTTAAAAAGTTACTCTGAAGTCCTTAAAGGACAAAAATGTCCATGTCAAAAAACTGACATAAAACTTTGAAACTTGGGAATGCAAACTTAGGTTTGGTCTCATTTTAAAGAAGACCCTTGGCAGATTATTTTTGAAGTGAAAATTGTAGAAAAAAAGGTTGTAGTTTATGAAAACTATTTAAGATTTTTTTTTTTTAAATGAAAATATATATTTTATAAAACATGTTCATAAAATCAAAGTCATAAATTTGAATCAAGTTGAGTTCTAAATGTCAAGCTCCTTTGGTATAAACAGTGCTGGGATTTGTGATTTGCACTGCAAGGTTATTTTCGTAAACAAAAAATGAAACTAAGACTAAAACTATTGGCCAAATTTTTTTTCCGTGAACTGAAATAAAATAAAAAATTCATAATAAACGAAAAACTAAACGAAACTAACAACAGTTACTGAAAAACTAACTGAAATAAAATAATACTTAGCAAAAATAAATAATCGTTTTCGTAATTAATAAGCTCTTTACTTTGGCGGAAAATCTGACCTGTGGCGGTTCAGGAAAATGCCTGTATATGGCGCTTCATGCGCGTGAAGCTGAGGCGATTCACTGCTGTCCTGTGACGCGCTCACTGAAGGACCAGCGAACACATCGCTTATCCTGAGCGGCTGATCATAAAGGATGCCAATAAAGGTATTGAGACGCAAATTGGACTTCTTTTAACTTGAGCGCAGCGTTTTTAGAATGCCGTTTCATTTGCGAGACGCGGGTGCAACAGCAAAACAAGTCCGTCAAGCACAAAAAACCTTTAATGTAGCCTACTACTACTGTATGTTTGAGATGTCATGCTTTCATGAAGGTTGGCAGGCTGAAATGCACTTACAGTGCTGTTATTATCTTTGATTTTAGATTTTCTGCTAACAATATTATTATCCATGTGGAGACATGTCCCCACATTGTAGGGAATAGGAAACGACACACACACACACACACACACACACACACACACACACACACACACACACACACACACACACACACACACTCTCTTTGTGGGGACTCTCCATAGACGTAATGGTTTTTACACTGTACAAACTGTATATTCTGTCCCCTACACTAACCCTACCCCTAAACCGACTCATCACACACAACTTTACGCATTTTTACATTTTTCAAAAAAACTCATTCTGTATGATTTATAAGCTTGTGTGCCTCAATTTAGGTCCCCACAGTGAAACGAGTCCCCATGAGTCTGTGTGCATTCAGGTTTAAGTCCCCACCAGGATAGAAAAACATACACACACTCACACACTCACACTCAAACATATCTCAGTTGGTCCTGCAGATTGTAGAAAAGGTGTACAGAATCCAGTTCGGTTCTCGTCCACCACGCTAAAATGGGGTATTACTCACAGTAGTACAGAGGATGGATACCCGACCCGAGCCCGACGGGACCCGTCGGTACCCGACGGGCCGGACCGGGTTCGGACAGATATTTAGAAATTATGTTCGGGTTCGGGTCGGGCTCGGTCACATCAGCACGATAAGGCATTGAACATTTTAAATTTAAAACAGCTTATTATGTAGGTAACGTTAGCCAATGTGCCTGATGCTTTCACTTGATGCAAACGTTCGTTTTTGTGATTAAAATACATGTTAAATTTTAACATAACATCTGTCTTCCTGTGTGCGCAAATTTCAAATTTGTTTATGTAGCCGTGACAACCAAACACGTGCATGCGCGCCTATGTTAAGTGCGCTTGTTTCTCCGTGCGCGCTGATGCACTCATCCTGTTGACATTTCCGAATGCCTTCCTACAGTTGCTTAATAAAAGCGGGCTTTCCACACAAACAAACGTACATGTGTCATTAGTATGAGAAAAAAATGGGATTTTAACTGTCGGTCTCGGGTCGGGCTCGGACATAAATATCTTTATGCCTGTCGGGCTCGGGTCGGGTTCGGTTACTGCTCTGTCGGACGCGGGCCGGGCTCGGACAGAAAAATTCGGCCCGATCCGCACTCTATAGTACATCCAGAGCAGGCTCTGGTGATGGAACCAGAAGTGAAAGCACTATTAGCGAAGGAAGCTATAGAGCTGGTTACTCCGGCCAACAGACTCAGGGTTCTACAGCCGGTATTTCATTGTTCCAAACAAGGATGGGGGATTGCGTCCCATTTTAGATCTTTGTCTTCTCAATTGTTCAGTAAAGAAGTGTTGTAAAGTTTTTCTTTCTTCAAAGCAAACCAGGAGACAGTTGGGGATCACGTTCAACAGAAGTTATTCTTTATTGAGAACTCCGCTGTACGTGGCTGCAGGAATCCAACATAATCTAATCTAACATAACTTTACATGGTATCTTATTGGCTTTTTAGGAGGAGGGACTTTTGGGGGTGGAGACAAATTCAAACAAAGCATGTAAATGAGTCGGAACACACCCTACTCAGAGAGCACTACCAGTTTCAATTGAATATGCGTAACTATTCAAATGCTGATATTGGCCAGGAACTACGGTTCCACGAGCCATCCCAGAGCCATTAAAGACAAATGGTGAAAGTCTCACCTAAAGCTAATCCAATCAGCATAAAACAGGTCTGGCAGAAACTGTTGATACCATTCTCCTTACTTAACCTTAAAATGCTAACTTCAATGTACTCAACTTTTACTGTTGCAAACTAAATTAAACATTTAATAAAAATTTAATACAACACTTCCCCCTTTGAGAGTTCTAATAACTCTCACAAAAATACAAATTTAGACACATAGGGCCCTATCTTGCACCCAGCGCAATTGACTTTGTACACCGACGCATGTATCATTCCTATTTTGCACCCGCGCAAAGCGCGTTTTTCCCTCCACAGAAGCACGTCGCTAAACTAGGGAATGAACTTGCGCTCCCTGGGCGGTTCAGCGCAAAAAAGGAGGCGTGTTCAGGTGCAAACGTTCCTTCATGCTATTTTGCAGGTATAGAAAACAGTTGCGCCACTAACCAGGAAAAAATAGTTTAAAGTCAGTGGCGCGTTGCGCATGTTATTCATATGCTATTTTAAGGGTGCATGCTTGGCCATAATCAATGTAGCGTGTGCACAACGCGCATACACTTTGATTATCTCATCTACACAGAAGCAGCAGTTTTCATTTTTGCAAATCATACATTATTACGATAGATAGATAGATAAGATAGATAGATAGATAGATAGATAGATAGACAATTTATTATAAAAGCATTACATCTAGCTTACACATTTACCCAAATTATCATACGCCTTTTTAACCGAAGTTAATTTGGGTGGGTTTCTCCATCCCCAACGTCCCTGACGAGAGCGTTGCTCTCCTTGGCTGTGAACCGATCCTGGCGCGCGCCTGGCAAATCCGCCGTTATAATAGGAATCCGCTTTAGAACAAGCGCGTCTGCTCTTAAAGGGAATGTGAGATGATGCTCTGATTGGTTTATTTCACGTTACGCCCAAACCACACCTATGAATAATGAAGCTACTTCAGACCAACACATTTTAGATTTGCGCCTGGCGCAAGAGTCATTTATCCCGCCGGGAAAATAGCAACAGCGCCAAGACCCGCCCACAAAGTTACTTGCGCTTTGCGCTTTGACACTTGCGTTTCAGATCGTTAAAATAGGGCCCATAAAGTTCATTCTTGTAACTGGTGTAAGTTACAGGCACATCGCATGTGTTCATTCTTGTAACTTGTGTAAGTTACAGGCACATATAACTTGCTCTGTGTTGTTCATCTGTAATTGCATGCTGACACAGAAAACAAACATGCAATTTGGGGTCCGTGAATTCTCTGCGTTGTGTATTTTTAATTTTCTCTTGTGATAGTTCGTTCAGCAGTGGGTCTGGTTGTCTTCTTGAGGTTGGGGCTTCATACGCAGATGAGACGGTCGTTGCATATGGATCTCGAAAAAAACCATCAAGTTTTATCTGCACACTGTAAGACAGAAAACAGAAAAACAGAGAGCAGTATTTCTTCAAAACACTACAGTTGTAGCAGTTTAAACACTATGGTTCTATCGTTTTCAAAGTCTACTGTTGTCGTTTCATTCTTTCCCCATTTCTTAATTTATTTGACACCTATGGACCAGTGAGGTAAGGATGGACTAAATGGGGAAAGGCCTATGAGGTAGTGTCTTCACCCTGGGTTCACCCCCGAAGCCTGTTGCGTTCAGTTCTTACCAGGGCACCTCACTTGTCCGTGTCCTATTCACCTCACTTGTCCGTGTCCTATCTACTCACTTGTCCGGTGTTGTGTACACACTGTACAGTGTGTGAGAAAATTGGCACATTTCCATTCTCCAGTGAAACATCAGTCCTAGTAAGCATCATAACCGAGGATGGTGTCTGATTGTAATGGTTCTGTGGTTTCAAGTTGCCCCACGAGTTTAACGAAGAGGGAAGGGGCTGCTTCAGAATAGCAAGCAGGCTAAGCAGAAGCTGATTAATCTTGTTAACTTCTTTAAAGTTATTTTTGCTTTTCCTACATTCTTTTCCAAAATGTCTGTGCTTGCCACAGTAAGAACAACTGGCTTCTCTAGGATATTTGCGTTTCTGTTTCTCTGTGTTGCCCTTAAAGGATGCTGCTGCAATTTTTACCCTTGCTTTGACATCAGAGTCTCTTTCCCAAGTAGCTAACTTGTCCAAGTTGTTTTGCAGGGTTCTCGTACACCATGTGATGTTTAAGTAAGGCAATGCCTTTCTGTGTTCTGGCAAAAGACAATGAAACCATGTGCGAACCAAAGGGCCATTATCACCTAACACCTTTTCTGGAGTGTCTGCAATTCCACTGTACTGTAGCTGACTGACAGAATCGTTCTGTGTACTCACAAACAGTTTCACCCTTCTTCTGTACACAATTGGTAATCTTTGACCAGTCCACGTTCGGTCCAACAATGTTTTTTAAAATTTTCAAAACACCTTCTCTCAAATCGCCTTTACTGGCATGTTGCAGTTCGGAAGTAACAGCAGACTCAAAACTGTTGAATTCATATTCAGTTAAAATTTGTGACATCAGCTGTGTGACTTCTGGCAACGACATGTCGTAAAGACGCATTTTACTGATCAATGCTCTTCTAAATTCAGAAAAATTTCTTTGCACTGATGGCAAACTTTCAGCAATTCTCTCAATATCTTTAGGACCTAAAGATGTTTTGACTGCTTGTATGGGGGTTGCCGATGGATGAACCTCTTTTTCCCTATTCTGAGCCTTTTGTCTTGCTCCACACACTTCAACTGCTTTTACATCTTTCATCAATCCAGCATTGACATTGTCCTCTATTCTATCAAAAGACTGTAAATCAGGATAGCTTTCATCTGACTGTTTGTCTTCTGAGTCACATTTGGTTGAGGCCTTGTTATGGCCCACCTTGTCTGTGAGACAGGACACGTGAGTCTGCAATTGTTTGATCTGTTCGTTTAACTTAGCAATATACTGAGATTGTTCTTGTACAATGGATAAGCTAAATTCTTTGTGACAACAGATAATGCCTTTCACATTTTTCTTCCTGATACATGCACCCAACACTTTCTTGCAATCTTCAATTGACCATAGTTTGTCTGTATCAACACCAAATTTATTTGTTAAATTCAATCTGACTTTCTCAGTCACGATTGAGTCCATGCGTTCTCCTAACAAAGACTTAAACTCATTGTCTGTCCATAAAGGGGTAGCTAATCCAGTTTTCTCAGTTGTTGGAATCAGTCTAGCATTCCTTCTAACCATTTTGTGAATTTCTTTACCACACAATCAAAAACATTAAAACTTCTCTCTACTGTCTACAATAGAGGGTACACTTGTTAACACAGCTTAACTATTGTTAACTTTCCAAATTACCAACACTTCACACTTAACTTCCCTGCCGACAAGAACAGAGGATAAACAGAAATAACTAGCACGTAAAGCTAATTCTTCTCTGCCTAAAGCAAAGGATACCAACTATTAGCACTTGATGCTTACTTCTCTAGCAAGAGCATACACACAATATTAACATGTAACTGTTAATCTTCCCTGCCAACAACAGAGGGTAAATTTAATCTCTAAAAGAAAACTTTTTAGAGGCTTATCTTTAGTTAACCAAACTCTACAGCTGTTTGTTAACTACTTCTCTGAACGTTTGAACAGAAGTGAAAGCACTATTAGCGAAGGAAGCTATAGAGCTGGTTACTCCGGCCAACAGACTCAGGGTTCTACAGCCGGTATTTCATTGTTCCAAACAAGGATGGGGGATTGCGTCCCATTTTAGATCTTTGTCTTCTCAATTGTTCAGTAAAGAAGTGTTGTAAAGTTTTTCTTTCTTCACAGCAAACCAGGAGACAGTTGGGGATCACGTTCAACAGAAGTTATTCTTTATTGAGAACTCCGCTGTACGTGGCTGCAGGAATCCAACATAATCTAATCTAACATAACTTTACATGGTATCTTATTGGCTTTTTAGGAGGAGGGACTTTTGGGGGTGGAGACAAATTCAAACAAAGCATGTAAATGAGTAGGAACACACCCTACTCAGAGAGCACTACCAGTTTCAACTGAATATGCGTAACTATTCAAATGCTGATATTGGCCAGGAACTACGGTTCCACGAGCCATCCCAGAGCCATTAAAGACAAATGGTGAAAGTCTCACCTAAAGCTAATCCAATCAGCATAAAACAGGTCTGGCAGAAACTGTTGATACCATTCTCCTTACTTAACCTTAAAATGCTAACTTCAATGTACTCAACTTTTACTGTTGCAAACTAAATTAAACATTTAATAAAAATGTAATCCAACAGAAGTTAAAATTCAAAATGCTAACGTTGAAGTAAATCGTGACTCAAATCAGATCGAGGACTGGTTTGTCATGATATATCTGAAAGATGCATACTTCCATGTCTCCATCCTTCCACAACACAGGAAGTTTCTGAGGTTCGCTTTTGGGGGAAAAGCTTACCTGTATCGGGTTCTTCCATTCGGTCTAGCTCTATCACTCCGCACGTTCACGAAATACGTAGATGCAGCTCTAGCCCCGCTCAGACTGCAGGGCATACGCATGCAGATGGTGGTTCGGCATCGAGATGTCGTTCTCACGTATATGAAGAAATTGGGATTGAGATTGAATGCCAAGAAAAGTGTGCTTTCTCCAACACAGAGGACCACCTTTCTTGGTGTTGTGTCTTGGATTCAGTGACAATGAAGGCCGTGCTCTCACCTGTTCGTCTCGCTTTGATCCTCAAAGTTGTAAAAGAGATAAAGCTAGGCCAGTCACTCACTGTAAAACAGTTTCAAAGGCTGTTGGGCCTGATGGCAGCAGCATCCAACATTATACCATTCGGCCTGCTGTATATGAGGCCTCTACTGTGGTGGCTCAAGACCAAGGAGTTTTCCCCGAGGGGGAACCCACTCTGTATAATCAAGATAACATGGCGGTGTCTCCATGCCTTGGTTATATGGAGGAAACCTTGGTTTCTATCACAGGGTCTGGTGTTAGGAGCTCTTTGCCATCGAGTCTCACTCTCTCTATAGATGCTTCTCTCACAGACTGGGGAGCGGTAGTGGAAGGCTGCTCAGTTCAGGGTCTATGGAGAAGTCATCATCTTTCATGGCACATAAACTGCCTGGAGATGATGGCGGTCTTCAATGTGTTGAGACACTTCCTTCCAGACCTGAGGGGCCATCATGTGCTTGTTCACACAGACAATCAGAATATAGGAGCAGACATCCTGTCGAGGCAGGGGCTGAGGCCTGGGGAATGGAGGCTCAACACCAAGGTGGTGGAGCACATTTGGGGAGTTTATGGCCAGGCACAGGTGGATCTGTTTGCTTCTCAAGATACAACGTATTGTCCACTTTGGTTCCCTACTGGGACTGGACGCAATGGTGCAGACTTGGCCGAGGCTACGTCTGTTCGCGTTTCCCCCACTCCCTGGAGTTCTGGAGAAGGTCCGCCAGGATGGAGTAAGTGTTCTGTTGGTAGCTCCGTACTGGCCAAGCCGAGTGTGGTTTTCAAACCTAGTATCCCTTCTCGACGGCCCTCCACTGGAGCTGCCGGTCAGGAGGGACCTTCTATCTCAGGCGCGGGGAGCAATCCTCCATCCCCGTCCAGAAACATTCAACCTGTGGGTGTCTCTGCAGGGGCCCGACTCATAGACTCTGGTCTCTCAACTGAGGTTGTAGAGACCATAGAGCTCCGTCCACGAGGAAGCTATATGCCCTAAAATGGAGAGTGTTTACCTCTTGGTGTGATCTAAGACAATGGGATCCAGTTAATTGTTGCACTGTTAGTTCAATACTTGAGTTCCTGCAAGATCGTTTGGCTTCAGGGTTATCTCCTTCCACACTGAAGGATTATGCTGCAGCCATTGCTGCATTCCATGCGCCCCTGGTGGGTTTATCTGTTGGAAGAGATCCTCTTATTATACGTTTCCCCCATGGCACCCTGAGGCGGAGGCCTGCAGTTCGTACCAGAGTTCCAGCTTGGGATCTGGCTCTTGTTCTAGAAGGTTTATCTGTCGCTCCCTTTGAGCCTCTTGATTCTGTCTCAGAAACGTTTCTGACCCTCAAAACTGTGTTCCTTACAGCAATTTCCTCACTAAAAAGAGTAGGAGATCTTCAGGCCGTGTCGGTATCTCCTTCATTGAGTTTGCACAACTGGGATGGTCAAAGCATTCCTCTATCTGAAACCCGGATATGTCCAACCAATGTACCACGGCCTATCGTACTGAAAGACAACCTCATTTGTCCCGTCAGAGCACTGGACACACGTCCACAGAGCTGCCCAGTGGAGGAAGTCTGATCAGCTGCTGGTGTGCTTTGGGCCTCCTAGGAAAGGCCTTCCTGCATCCAAACAGACTGTTAGAAAATGGATAGTCGAGGCTATTTCACTTGCATATGAGGTTGTGGGCCAGCCTTCACCTTTGGCCACTAGAGCCCATTGTACTTGGGGTATGGCGGGCTCCAAGGCCCTAATTTCTGGGGTGTCCCTTCAAGAAGTTTGTGATGCAGCGGGTTGGTCTTCGCCGCTCACGTGTGTCAGATATTATGACCTAGACTTGGATACCCCTGGGTCTAGAGTTCTCATGTCGTGACAGTTAGTTTCCTCGAAATGTAACGGCTGTAACCCTAGTTCCATGAGTAGGGACAAGACGCTGCATCACTTTGCTATACTACCTACATCCCTGTGATCTTGCTTTGGCCTTTTCGAAGCTAGCGCCGGTCAGACAGGATGTGCTTTTATCCTTTCCTGGTCATGACGTCACACGCCTGTGACGCTCATTCTTGCCATTCGACTAGTTGACACATGTGTTTCAGACGCAATCACACAGGGGCGTTCCCAAAGCGTCATCGACGCAGCGTCTCGTTCCCTACTCAGGGAACTAGGGTTACAGTCATAACTTGAGATGTTTTCATTGCATTTACACCCTTTTGACCAGCAGGTGTCGTCTTGAAACAGTGAATCATTCTTCGAAGCAATTGGTTCAAATTTCTCCCATCACTACTGGTTCATGGCTTCACAGAGATCATCGCCAAATTTAGAAACAGTTATGAAGTAACAAAGCCTCGTTTATTGAAATCACGTGGCGAGGCACCCGTCGCTAGTGCCGTAAATTAAAATGTGTAATTTTTTAAAGTAGTTTTGAACCACAGATTTGAAAGCAGTGATTTGGAGCACAAGCGTCTCAGTCGTGTGTTCAGATGGCAGTGCGTTGAACTGATCTGAGGTCTGTGTGTGACTCTGTACCCAGGGTTCCTGAGAGACCGGCTGGGCACCTATGACGTGGCGTTTTACCTGGCGGGCATCCCTCCACTCATCGGCGGGGCCGTGCTGTGTGTGATCCCGTGGGTGGAGGCGCGGAGGAAGAGGAAGGAGGCCGACGCCACTGCCGAAACCACGGAGAACATGCTGGAGCACAAGAGCCACACAGACGTCAAGAACCAAGACTCTGAATCTGTCATCTGAGGAACATTCGCAGCACAGAGACTGACCGGTGTGTGTGTGTATGTGTGTGTGTGTGTGTGTGTGTGTGTCTTCAGGAGAACATGCTGGAGCACAAGAGCTTCATTGACGTCAAGAACCAAGACCCTGAATCTGTCATCTGAGGAACATTCACAGCACAGAGACTGACCGGTGTGTGTGTATGTGTGTGTGTGTGTGTGTGTGTGTGTGTTCAGGAGAACATGCTGGAGCACAAGAGCCACACGGACGTCAAGAACCAAGACCCTGAATCTGTCATCTGAGGAACATTCGCAGCACAGAGACTGACCAGTGTGTGTGTATGTGTGTGTGTGTGTGTGTGTGTGTGTTCAGATGTGTGTGTGAGTGTTTTTTCAGATGTGTGTGTGTTATGTAATTTTATATCCCCGCAGGAACGGCCGTCAAACAGGGCTTCTACATGAATGTGATTCTTGAGCTATGCATCTTTCAGAAAAATATTTTTGTACTGAACTTTTAGGGTTTAAAAGGGAAACAGTGTAACATGAACAATCAAGAAGAAGGGAAGCCCTGAAACCTTCATCCTCAGAGGAGATTCATGGGATCTTATATTAACCAGTTAGAAAGTATTCATATGTTTCCTTTATTCTTATAATCTAGCTTGTTTTATGTCAGACTATAATAAGTAACTTGTATGATTGTTTTAATTGGGAAAGTTAGCCATATGTCTTAATTTCTTCCTGTACTGGAAAGATTTGAAAGATGTTTATGCAGATGAGCGTTTTATTAGAGCAGACGTCATGCGTTATATGCAATTATATAAGAAATATTTAATTAATGCTGTTTTAATGTGTATAGCAGTCTGATGAATCCCAGTGTTGTTCTTGTTTTTAATGACGTCTGTGTTTGACACGGCTGCTTACATGAGCTTTACCAACCAGGGCAGATATAGATATATATATTAGATATACAGATATACAGATCAGCATATTAGTATAATAATGAACTGGGGTTGTTTGCTATGCAGTGAAGTTGAAATGCTATTTTCTTTATCAATGTTAAAAAGCAATGGTGTTGATTGGCTAGATGGAGCCAAGCTGCCATTGTGATCTCAGAGTTTCCCCTTTATTTCGACTGCATGCGTCATGTTCACATTTATTGCCAATGAGGCCTTGACTTAAAAACAGCACATCCGCAGAGGCGTTTATTCGTTCATCAGTGAGTGTGAATGTCTGAGTATGTCAGGACAGTCGTCACATGATCAGATGATCATAGGAGTGTTAATCTGGTCCAGTAATCTACCTCGATTGACATTCGTCCTCAAATGTGTCTCTGAGGATCATAAACTCACCAAGTGCTCGTGCCACTTCTCACACATCCCATGTTTGTTCTGTTGTGTTTTTATGAGTACTATTACTTGTTTCACATGTGTATTGCAACAACCTTCGTTAGTGCCTTGACAATATGATTATTGGACAGAGATGAAGTATTGATTTGACAATGAACAGGTTCTATTCGTTTCAGTGGGAAAAAAACTGAACATTTCAGAGGAAAAGCTTGATCGAAGAGATAAGCTCAGCGGAGAGTCTGTCTCTTAACTCTTGATTGGTTTATTCAATTCTCTTTGGTTTGAAACCATTTCCATGTTTTTTGGGAAGATTTTTTTTTTACTTTTTTGTACATTATCATTTTTGTATTTGTTTTTATTTATGCTGTTGACGTAAATCACTGTTGCACACCAAACCAGAGAAGGTTCTGCTCCTTGTAACCTCGTATTCTGTGATATTAAATTCGGACTGGTTTTCATGAGCACTGCAGTGATTTACTCAGGGTAATAATACATGTAAAATAACTTGTAAAGTTTCTCCAGGCCTCAGCTAAACACCAATATTACTGACTTCAGTCCTTGAGGAATTTATTGAAATCTTATTGTCCATTTATCTGTGATTGTAACATTTAAAAATGACATTTACTGAATAACAAGTAAAGCAAAATATACCATTGGTTGCACTTAGTACTTGCACTTACAGTGTACTTACCAAAGTTAGTATGTAGTTACTGTAATGATTATAGTTAGTACATATGTACATGCGGAACAGGACTGTAAAATAAAGTGCAACTGAAAATAGTTTCATAAGAAGTAGTAGTTCATATGTTCATAACACTATTCATAACACAGTCTCATGAAACTGTTTTCCTCCATGTATAATCTCAATACTGATGGTTGAATACATGTTATGATTCTGCAGCTTCATCTTAGTGACCTTGATCTCATGACTTGCATGATTTTACCTTCTGTTATTTCTTGTTGTATGTGCAACACACTTGGTATAAATGAATACAACAATAAAGAAAACATTATTGGTTTTATTAATGAAGTGGTTTTCAGATAATCGTTTTGTGAATGGCGTAGCACCTTTGCTTGTTTTTGGATTTTGTCTTTGTTTTTTAAGGAACGTTTTGTCAAAGTGTATGTGTACGGTGACACTCCTAACAACAGCATACACGTGTTCATGAAGACACTGAACAGAGCTGGATCTTCACTCACACTGTTATTCCCTATAATTTCACAGGCTAAACACTGGATATTGAGAGGAGTCCTAACTTTCCCTTGCAGAACAGAATCTAACTCGTGAAAACCGCCGCGTTAACCCCAGCGCTTCTTCAAACGCCCCATATCCTCCGAGCGATCACCGACAGACTCTCACAGAAGACTGACCCGAGGACGAGTGTTTCTGGACGTCAGTCTGCAAGTTCACATCACCCGGCTGGAAGTAATTTTGACACTCGTGTCCTCCTTCAGCTCGTGCAGTGCGGTCAGGAGAGCGGGGTAAGCTGTGACGCGGTTAATGGACATGTCACGGATACACCACCTTGTCGGACAAAGGCCTGAGATGTTGACAGCAACCTCATCACAGCCAAACAACGATTGGTAGGGCTGGTTTCACTTTGAACTTTGTTCAGGATGTCTCATCTGTGATAAGAGAGTCATCAAAGTATCGGCCACAAGACTCACTTCACGCGCGGCTTCTTGGAGAATCAGATCCAGTGAGTGTTTGCTGCAGTGCACATACAGTGAGTGCGGTTTAACTCTTAAAGCCGAGCTTGCACGCCTGAAAAACACCCTGGCATATTAGATCAGGGTTCCTCAGACTCGGTCCTGAGGGCCGCTGTCCTGCAGAGTTTAGCTCCAACCCTGATCAAACACACCTAGCTGTGAGTTTCTAGTGATCCTGAGGACATTGATCAGCTTGCTCAGGTGTGTCTGATCAGGGTTGGAGCTAAACTCTGCAGGACAGCGGCCCTCCAGGACCGAGTTTGAGGAACCCTGTATTAGATGCTCCATCAAAAAATCCTGCGATGCGTTCAATGGGGATGTTTAGTCTTAAAAAATATCCTTGATGCAACTGAAAAGTGTTTCTCCAGTGCTGTCCCGGGCGTTATAACCAGTGGCGGTTCTACATTGAATTACACCCTGGGCGAGACCCCATTCGAGCGCACCCCCCCCCCCCCCCCCATTTCCCCATTTCCCCATTTCCCCATTTGGACATAATTTTTCTTACCCCATTGGCAGATCATCATGTTTTGCTTGTTTTAAGCAAAAACTCAATTTTAAGTCTTTCACTCAATTTTAAGACATTAAGTCTTGTTTTCTGGGGAAATAAATAAAAAATGTATTTCCCCAGAAAACAAGACTTAATATCTTATGTCATTTTACCACTTTGTTAACGTTATGCATCTTTATTTAAGAAATGTTTGATATTTGGACTGGAAACAAGACAAAAATACTAAGTAAGAAAAGCATTTTTTGCAGTGTAATAACTGAACTTGTAACAGTTTTGTTGCAAAGCACAATATTATGGTGAAATTAGATCTCGTGTTTGAGTTAAAACAGAATTAGCCTATTGTTAAGCATAGCAAGAATCATAGCAAAAAGGCTAACAAATAAGAGTTATACCCACCAATTAATATTGCCCCTTCATTCATGACATGGATACCGTAATCACACAGAGAAAACATAGTAGCATACCTTTATCTTTCGCTCATTTCTAAATTGGGCACCTGATGGCTTTGACCTTTCTTGTCCATCTCGTATTTGGCACTCGACATCGACAATCAACAGATTTCCCCTGATCCCCCCCATACCAACTGTCACTCACGAGTCATGACCAGAAGTCAAGACTAAACCAATTCACCTTGGTGGTGGTGACCAAGTAATCGTTTTGTATTACCTATTTTTATTAGCCATTCAGACCATTCAGAAAAACAAAAATGTGCAGGAAATATGGGCCTGTATAATATTATGAATGAAATGTGCGTTATTTGGAAGAAAGTCGAGGTGTGACTTAATTAAAGGGGGCGCAAATTAGCCAATTCCCCACACAGTGAAATGATAGATAATAGAAAACCGCTTCGCGGCGCAGATTTTTATTTATTTTTTTATTTTATTTTTTTTTGCTCGTGCCGGCGGCGCCGCTCTTATAGAAATTCAATAAAGCTATGAATACAAATTGTTCTTCTTGTAAACAGCGCTCAGAGACACTAGACTAGTACATTTATTTTGGCTTTGCCATTATGATTATTATGGAAATATTTCTCCCAACACATATAATCTGATTTTGAAGCACTTTATGTTGTGTTTGCTGAAGTTACTCTGGGACTCTTTCTCACTCGTGTATCCAGAAGCCTTTAAAACTGTTGAAATAAACCCGTCTTTTACTTTTCTGTCTTGTTTTTCTTGTTTGTTTCTTCTGTGTTGTGACTGCTTCTTTCTTTGTTCATTTAATGCTCTCAATTTAATTAAACAAATATTGGAGGGATTGACTCTTGTGAAGCGACAGCTGCTGGTCAATGAAGATCTCGGCCCAAACATCTGTAATGTTTAAATATACTGTTTATAGAGCAAAGAGTGACGGATCGTGTGCAGTTCATCATCAAACATATTACAATACTCATTAATCAATAAAACTGAAACCCTTCACAAACAGAAGATATCACATATACTAGATTATAATCATCTGTTTCTCATGAATAAAACAAACAGATAAATGTGATGTATATTGATAAAGATGTGGAGTGGAGGTTTAGAGATTGAGGAAGTCATGATGTCACACACTCAGTGTACAGTAGGAGACGCCAAACATCCTTCACGATAGAAAACTAAACGAGGAAGAAGAGAGATGATGGGCGGGGTTTATTTGTTGTTGACCCCATGATGTCTATGGTTGACCCGATGCCTCTGCGCATGCGCATTCTGAGCAGAAACCGAAAGTTAAAAAAGATCCAGGAAACGCAAACTCACCTTCAGAAGTCTTAAAACTGTCATTTATATCACACTACGGTAAGTTAATCTATGTGCTTATGATATCATGCCATATTATGGTACAATGTTTTCGCATTCGCGTCGCTATCATATTAAACTCGATCCTCCAGGATGAACTGTATGGAGTTGTGGCGCATGTAAAGTGTCCCAGACAGCAGAACACACGCCGGCCAGTTCTGGTTTATTCTCCCAGCCGGACACGCGCATTAAAGAAGATGCAGAAGTCAAGCCAACACGTATATACTAACTTATGAATAAAAGGCAGACATAAACTTAAAACAGCTTATTATATTTATCCCATAATTGTTGCAAATGATATAAAAACCAAGACCAGAAAATATGAAGAAAATAAATGTATTTATAAAATTGCAGATGCATCAAGAAACAACTTAAAACACTTTTTTAAAAATAAAACTGAACATAAGTTATTTAGGGAATTGCACAAGTATAAAGAAATAAACTTGCATCTAAAAAAACTATTTGAATTAAAAAAGTGCACACTGCACAGGTATAAAGAAACACCTTAAATACAGACTTTTAAATACATTTGAACATAAGAAATATAACATTGCACAAGTTAAGAAATATCCTAAAACACCAGTTTTTAAATAAACTTGAATAAACAAATACTGTAAAAATGCACAAGAATCAAAGAAACGTCTTAGAATGGCTTCTTTTTAAACAAAGTTTAATATATTTTTAAGTATGAAGAAATATCTTAAAACACCTATTTGTAAATAAAGATTAATATAAAAATGAATGAATATAAAAAAAATATAAAAGTGCACAAGTATGAAGACATCTTAAAAGCCTTCTTTAACTAATTAGAAGTAAAAGTAAATTATGCATTAAGCACGTTGTTAGATTTCGCTCTATCCTTCTTCCTCCATCCCCGTCGGGAGAAGCTGTAGCCATCTTGTTCTATACTTCTCCAGCTCTTCATCAGTGGACATCTTGTTCTATACTTCTCCTCTTCATCAGTGGACATCTTGTTCTATACTTCTCCTCTTCATCAGTGGACATCTTGTTCTATACTTCTCCTCTTCATCAGTGGACATCTTGTTCTATACTTCTCCTCTTCATCAGTGGACATCTTGTTCTATACTTCTCCTCTTCATCAGTGGACATCTTGTTCTATACTTCTCCTCTTCATCAGTAGCCATCTTGTTCTATACTCCTCTTCATCAGTGGACATCTTGTTCTATACTCCTCTTCATCAGTGGACATCTTGTTCTATACTCCTCTTCATCAGTGGACACCTTGTTCTATACTTCTCCTCTTCATCAGTGGACATCTTGTTCTATACTTCTCCTCTTCATCAGTGGACATCTTGTTCTATACTTCTCTTCATCAGTGGACATCTTGTTCTATACTTCTCCTCTTCATCAGTGGACATCTTGTTCTATACTTCTCCTCTTCATCAGTAGCCATCTTGTTCTATACTCCTCTTCATCAGTGGACATCTTGTTCTATACTCCTCTTCATCAGTGGACATCTTGTTCTATACTCCTCTTCATCAGTGGACACCTTGTTCTATACTTCTCCTCTTCATCAGTGGACATCTTGTTCTATACTTCTCCTCTTCATCAGTGGACATCTTGTTCTATACTTCTCCTCTTCATCAGTGGACATCTTGTTCTATACTTCTCCTCTTCATCAGTGGACATCTTGTTCTATACTTCTCCTCTTCATCAGTGGACATCTTGTTCTATACTTCTCCTCTTCATCAGTGGACATCTTGTTCTATACTTCTCCTCTTCATCAGTGGACATCTTGTTTTATACTTCTCCTCTTCATCAGTGGACATCTTGTTTTATACTTCTCCTCTTCATCAGTGGACATCTTGTTCTATACTTCTCCTCTTCATCAGTGGACATCTTGTTCTATACTTCTCCTCTTCATCAGTGGACATCTTGTTCTATACTTCTCCTCTTCATCAGTGGACATCTTGTTCTATACTTCTCCTCTTCATCAGTGGACATCTTGTTCTATACTTCTCCTCTTCATCAGTGGACATCTTGTTCTATACTTCTCCTCTTCATCAGTGGACATCTTGTTCTATACTTCTCCAGCTCTTCATCAGTGGACATCTTGTTCTATACTTCTCCTCTTCATCAGTGGACATCTTGTTCTATACTTCTCCAGCTCTTCATCAGTGGACATCTTGTTCTATACTTCTCCTCTTCATCAGTGGACATCTTGTTCTATACTTCTCCAGCTCTTCATCAGTGGACATCTTGTTCTATACTTCTCCTCTTCATCAGTGGACATCTTGTTCTATACTTCTCCTCTTCATCAGTGGACATCTTGTTCTATACTTCTCCTCTTCATCAGTGGACATCTTGTTCTATACTTCTCCTCTTCATCAGTGGACATCTTGTTCTATACTTCTCCTCTTCATCAGTGGACATCTTGGTATGGGCATTTGTCCTCACTGCATCTGTAGATAGAAAACAATAGTCAAAAATAGATAGTTATACTTTTCTAAACTAGTACAAATCTGCTGATTATGAGGAGTGTCATCACTAGTCTTAGAGTTATGAGTTTGCAAAGACTTCTAAATCTGAGCAACACTTTCCCAGGCCTTTGTTTGAATTTTAGAATTCATATAAAACTCATATTTCTCAGCCATGACTTGCATATAATGGCCTCTTCTGTGTTGAGCTCGGCAGCTTCAGTGATCTTGTGGTCTGTCAAAAAAAAAGATGCGTAAACAATGTCTAAACCCTCCGTCCTCAACTAAGGTTTCTGTTTTCACGAAACTTACAGGAATAATTATATTATGTATGATTTGTTGTCTGTGTTTCCATATGCAGATCTGATCTCGGTTTCTCATGATGGAGAACAATGAAGCAGTGACCTCTGACCCCAGTGATGAAGCAGTGACCTCTGACCCCAGGTGAGTGTAAACATGAACATATAGTGGGTGATTTAACTTCTCTATAAGAGTCAAACACACTGAATTCACACAGAGAGATGAGATCTGCAATAGGGCTGCAACTAATGATTATTTTGATAATGCTTTAATTTGTCGATTATTTCTTCGATTAGTCAGATGAAGTGGCAAATAAATACAGTTCATATGAATTCTTAATTTTTTTTTTTTTTATTAAATGTAATTTTCATCCATTATGTAAGGAATAATTGACTCCGGTCCGCTACTGAATATCTACTAACGCAGTTAAAGTCACCGGCAACTGTTATTGATTAGTTTATTCCTCAGTGATCTGCATAAGAACAGCTGACTCTGCTCCTGTCTTCTCCTGGTTCTCCACAGGTCCTCTCAGCCCAAACCCTCTGGGCCCGACAGTCCTCCGCTGCTGACCTGCCGGTCCTGTGTCCATATAGCGGACTCTGACCAGTGGCTTCAGATCGAGCCGTCGGCCCGTACAGAGGAAGGAGGGTCAAAGTTCAGGGTCAGCACTGACCCAGGCCGCTACGAGTGTGTGAGGACCAGAATGCGCTGGGTCTGTGACTGTGCCGTCACCCTCCAGTACCGGGCCGTGAGCGGATCCTTCCTGAACGGAGAGCTGGGGAAGCTGCAGTGCAGCCGGATCGGGCCAGTGATTGAGCTGACGGTGACCTCAGGGAAACTGGAGGAAGTTCATCTGCCCCATTACGCCTGTTTAGGAGACTCTGACCCCTCTCTCAAAGGTGCTGTGAAAGTCCTCAGCGTAGAAGACGAGGGAGTAACCACAGAACCGGTGCAGCTGACCCGATTCCACGCTAAGATCCTCCAACCATCCTTCTCTACCGCAACAGTGATTATAAGTCGGATAAAGCGACTGTACGAACACTGCGATCTTCTTCTCTACATGCGCTCTAAAGATCCTCTCATTCTGTTTATCTACTTCTTTCCATATGATGATTATGAAAAAGAAAAAGTTGAGAAGACTGAAAAGACAATTGACCCAATACCGTATCCCAAACCCGACAGGCCGTTCCGGATGAAGACGCCACACTTCCTTACCCTTCCTGGTGCCTTGATCCATCCCAATGAAGGCATCTCCTTCAGGAGAGAAACTCCCCCAAACTTCTTCAAGGTCAACACTCGTCTGAAGAACGATCTGCACATGACTCTTCTCAGAGAAGAGGATCAGAAGACCGTCTGGACTGCAACCATTAAGAAAGATGAACTGGATCTGATTCGTCCATAAGAGAGACGAGCCGCGTCTGAGGAAGATAAAGCAAGATATTTCTATAAACATTGGCCAGATCTCATTCAGGCGGTTAAAAATGTCCAGATCATTGCAGATAAACTGTGTCAGCAGAAACTAATTAATGAGGAACAACATTCAGAAATCACACAGAGTTTAACCAGTCAGGAGAGCATGAGGAAGATCTGTGCCATTATAAACACAGAGATGCTGTGAAAGCTGAGTTCATCTCGGTTCTTCAGGAAGAGAAGCTTTACCACTTCTGCTCCTGCCCTGACAGTCTTCTCTGTTCTGTCTCTGTTCAGTGTCTGCTTGTTCCTCTTGTGTCTGATCACATGGCTTTGTCTTTGTTTGTGTTGGTCATGTGCTCCTTTAGCCCCGCCTCCTTGTTTCCTGTTGCCACGCCCCCTCGGTTAGTCCCTGTCTAGTCCTCTCGTCCCTTTATACTGTGCTCTTTCCTTCATGTCTTTGCTGGCTCGTTGCATTCATTGTGTGTGTGTGTGTGTGTTGTCAGTCACTGCTAGATTTAGTTTTACTTTTTTGACAATTTCCTTTTGATAATTCTATAGTTTTCTTGTTTCTGTGTTTTTACTCTAGTCAAGTTTCAGTCTTTTGCTCCAGTTCTCCAAACCTTATCTAGTGTTTTATTATTATTTTATCTAGTTCTCTGCAAGGTTGCAGTTTTTTTTCTTTTGTTTGCAGGTCCAGTAATTCTTTTCTAAGATTTTCTTTATTTTGTTTTAACCCCTTAACGCCCACTGTCGCGAATTTGCAACAAACCCCTTCCATTCAGACTGCAGGCGAGATAGCGTGTGTTTTCCCCCAATGCCTGTTTGTGCACATTCGATACATACCTAGGAACATTTTGCACGCACTGGTTTCTCGTAGGAGCGGTCGGAGTGGGAACTACATCCGGGTCACCGAAGCTAATATTTTGGTTTGCAAAATCCGCATATCAAGGGCGCAAATGTGGAGAAATTGCCCAAAATGAGTTAAGTTGTGCTAAGATAAAAATATGTACCAGCTTATTGATTGCTTCTATAGCTATGTTATTCATATAGACTTCATGTGACGAATATTTTTTACGTACTTTGTAGATTTCTGTTTGTAGCAAATTTGCGACATTGGTCCATAACGGCTGGATTGGGCTAATGGCTATATATTATAATAATGCTGTATTTAGATGGTTTCAGGCCAAAAAAAAAATTTTTTTAATTTTTTTTTTTTTTTTCACAAAAAATAGCATGTTAGGATATAACACTATAAGAATATATAATGTATGCACTGGAGAAACAAGGAAAGAGTTAAACAGAGTGTAACATGGAATGTATAAAAACTACTGTCAATGTTAGGGAGTAGGAGAGTGTTTTGTTTCTTGCTGTTGTCAAGATTCATTAATTTGTCAATTAAAGTTTATAAGTTCTAACAACTTTGTGCCATGAATAAAATCTACATACCTGAGATGGGAAAATGTGTTTTATTAATTTTACCATTTTGTAAAAATTACCCCAAATGCCTGTTGTCGCAAATTTGCAACATACCAAAATTTCTATTTATTTGTTGTGCAAAAGTGAAATTGATCATCTCAACATTATTTACCATCTACTTAAAGGCAAAAACACACATATTTTTTTTTATATATACAGCTATATAAATTCAGGCGTTAAGGGGTTTTAACCTTTCATTCTTTTTCAATATTTAGTCATTAGTCTCATTAGTAACATTTTTCTTGGTGAAAAATTAGCCATAAACTATGAAATGTAGAATTTACTAGAAAGGATAGTTGTGGCATATAGAATCCAGCTGCAATGAGGAACAATAATATTGTCTTTATTTAATAAAAGCCATTTTTTTGGAAACTTTATTTTGTTGTCTCAGAATTTAATGTTGGGATTTTTTGATATTTCACTGCATGGAAATATTCTGAATGGTAGACGTTCTGCAACAACATGCTTTACCCCTAATGTTGGGTAAGTTGAGCCACTTCTGTGTCACTAGCTCCATTTCTGTGTCCTTATGATCCGTTCCTTTATTTGTCCTGATAGAAGACAGCTGAGATATGATGTGTTGTATAATAATGCTGAAGCACAGATATTTCTCAGTGAAGAATATGTACTCCGAGCTTCATGTCCTTCAACGAACGCCTTTATTGTCATCGCATTTAAATTAAAGAAGATTATAGAGCTACTCTAGTAAAGTGCATCATTATAACACATACAGTATATAAACTCATTTCACATCATATTCATTGCAAACACACACACACACGTACATAAAGTACACTCACTCATCATTCTCTCATCTTTCCTGCAAACACACCCTAACCATAACACAAAACATAAAAAACACAACTGACCCACTCTCCTACTAAGTGGCTAATAAATATTCTAGTATGATAAAGTGCTGAGTAACTGTGCAAACTACATCATTAAAGTTAAAAAAAGTTTAGCTTCATTTAGGACTGTTATTGCTTTTGGAAAGAAGCTATTCCTAAATCTACTAGTCAGAGATGTATAAAGTACTAGTGACCCAGACTTGAGTAAAAGTACAAGTGCTCTATCACAAAAGTGACTTGAGTAGAAGTTGAAGTGCTCTTTAAGCAAAACTCTTAAGTAGAAGTACTAAATTATTCAACATTTTTTGTACTTAAGTATTGCAAGTAGTTTATTTTTAAATTTACTACTCAAGTACTGAAAGTAAAAGTACAAGTATTGTGTTATGAAGTTATTAAAGAAAACAGTCAAAAGTTTGAACATCATATTGTTTATATTATTTCAAATGTTTAGAACACTCACAATTAATTTGGCTGAAGCAGCAGTACAAGGACAGGAATGTTCAAGAACACCTTAACACACTGAGCTTAACTCTTCGTAAACAAAAACAGATCAAATATGTCCCTTCCCCCTTTAAAGCATCCCTCTCTTCTCTTCCCTGCTTGTGCCTTTTTTCTCTACAGCTTATTGGGTATTAATCAGCATGTAACAGCGATCTCTGGAAGCTTGTTTATGTCAGGGAGTTCCGGGAAGCGATATTTTTTTTCCCAGGAGGGTAGGGGAAGACTCATTAATATTCATTAGGGAAGTCATCACTGATTGGTCTTTACCCCAGTGACGGGTAGGTTTAGGGGCGGGGTTGGGGTAGGTCATCACATAGACCCCAGTGACGGGTAGGTTTAGGGGCGGGGTTAGGGGTAGGTCATCAGACCAATCAGTGATGACTTCCCTAATGAATATTAATGAGTCTTCCCCTACCATCCTGGGAAAAAAAATATCGCTTCCGGGAATGGCTCTTCTTCATGTGTTCCATATATGGTCTAATGTGCATAGGGCGCCCTCTAGCTGCCAGTATGGACTGAAAACACAGTACATCAGAGTATCCAGCGCTCATAATGATTACATTGGCCCATTTTGGTTATAATAATTTAAATAAATATTATTCCTCTATAGAAATCTAACGTAAAATTATGCACAAAATCTGCACATTTTTGAGCTAAAAGCCCCGAGGGACGTTGTTTGGTCAAGCGCTTTCATGACGACCGCACATGAGTTTATTTTTTGCTGAATGGGTGCGGCTGACGCTCATAATTCATATTAAAGGTATCGACTATTTTTTCCTGATATATAACTGCCACAAATTAAGACATAACTGTCCCTATAAGTTTCTCAGAATAAAATAGTGCTCAAATACTGAAACTTGAGTCTTATGTCATTTTAATGATGTATAGTTTGTCAAGGTAATAACATTACATCTAATAGTAGCCTAACTTTAAACTATTTAAACAAAGAACGAACGATTCAGTGCATCGGCGTCCTCATGACGGCTAACAGTTACGCACTTCAATCTATATGAATTGTCTTTCACTCCAACAAATGAAAACATGGACTCTAAGTAAGGCCAGGGGTGGTCTCCTTCCTCACCCTCACTGCCACGATCACTCGAAGTTCTGGTTCTTCCATCTCGAAACAAATTAACAAAGCTCAAGTGTTCTCAGTGGAGGCAGGCAGCAGAGCGAAAGGCAGAACGGGAGCACACACGGTCTACTTGATCGTTTGATTCGCTGGGCTAGCTTCATCCAACCTGGTGACAGAGCCATCTACCGATCTGGCAGTGATAATGTGGGTTTGGAATGATTCGTAACATTTTTATAATTGTAACGAGTAACGATGCAGCACGTAAAAAAAGTATCGGAGTAAAAGTATTACACTCGTCGAAAATATGTACTGAAGTAAAAGTGGAAGTAGGAGAAAAAATAATACTCTAGTAAAGTACAGATACAGCCTTTTAGTACTTAAGTACAGTAGGGAAGTAGTTCTACTTCGTTACTATACATCTCTGCTTCTAGTCCTTGTCTTTTGACATCTGTAACGTCTCCCTGAGGGCAAGAGTAGAAGAGCACCAACAGCTTCTCACACAGATGTGTTTTTTTAAGAATCTGAGGAAATACAGGCGCTGTTGTGCCTTCTTTACCACTGCTGTGGTATTGTCCGTCCATGTGAGTCGGTCCGAGATGAGGGTTCCCGGGAATTAAAAATTGCTGGAGTAAGAGGGGTTGCAGTCATAGGTGTACAATGAGTACAGAGGACTCAATACACAGGCCTGAGGGGAGCCGGTGCTGAGAGTAAGGGTAGAGGATTTGTGGGGGCCGAGCTTCACACTTTGGGGCCGGTTGGGTAGAAAGTCCATAATCCAGTAGCAGATATGAGAGCAGAGTCCAAAGTCAGACAGCTTCCTGATGAGGATGTCTGGGGTGATTGTATTAAATGCACTGTAATCTACAAAGAGCGTCCTCATATGTCCCACTGTGCTCTAGATGGTCTAGGGCTGTATGAAGGGCTATGGTGATGGCATCCTCCGCTGATCTATTCGCTCTATAGGCAAACTGGTGTGGATCTAGGGTCGATGGTAGACTGGTTTTGATGTGCTTTAATACCAGCCTCTCAAAGCACTTCATAACTACCAGGGTAAGTGCCACCGGTCTGTAGTCATTCAAACTGCTGGGGGAACCGGGATGATGGTGGATGTCTTCAGGCATGATGAAATGACGGCTTGGGCGAGTGACCGATTGAAGATCTTGGTGAACACAGCGGTAAGCTCGTCAGCACACTCTTTAAGCACTTTTCCAGGTACACCGTCTGGACCGGCAGCCTTTCTTGGGTTCACTGAACTGAGCACCCTCCTCACATCACAGTCCTGCACAGTGAGTGGTGCTAGAAGCAGGAGGAGACAGCACACCTGATGTTGGACTTTTACCTCAAAGCGAGCAAAGAAACTGTTTAGTTCCTCTGCTAGCGAGGCATCTGTGTCGGAGAGTATAGAGTTGCTGCCCTTGTGGTTTGTAATGTTCTTTATGCCCTGCCATGCCCGCCTTGGGTCGATGTCTGTGAAGTGATCTTCTATTTGTCTTTTATAGTCCTGTTTCGCCTCCCTAATGGCCCTTTTCAGGTCAGCTCTAGCTGAGCTGTACCTGGCTGTATCCCCAGACCTGTATGCAGCATCTCTGGCTTTGAGAAGAGTCTGTACCGTCTTATTCATCCAGGGTTTCTGGTTAGGAAAAACCCTGACTTTCTTGTTCACAGTGACTGTGTCCACCCAAGCTGTGATGTAGAACAGCACAGTTTGGGTGTATTCATCAGTCCGGTTGTGCAGATATGTCCCACACAGTGTGCTCGAAGCAGTCTTGTAGCTGTGCAAGAGCCCCTCTGGCCAGGTTTTAATAGACTTTACGTCAGGCCTAGCTCTCTTCCTAAGGGATGTATATGCTGGGATAAGGAGCAGTGAGATATGGTCTGAGAGTCCTAAGTGTGGCAAGGGAAATGCCCTGTATGCATGCTTAATATTTGAATAAACATGATCTAATGTGTTCTGGCCTCTGGTGGCACATTTCACATACTGGGTGAATTCTGGTAGTACAGTCCCTAAACGTGCCTGGTTAAAGTCTCCAGCTGTGATGTGGACACCGTCAGGGTGAGCCTGCAGCTGTCTGTTTATAGTGGAGTGCAGGTGGGCTAGTGCTGAGCTAACATTAGCATCTGGGGGTATGTTTACAGCCATGACAATCACAACCGTCAGCTCTCTAGGTAGATAAAGCGGTCTACACATGACTGACAGAGCCTCTATGTCAGGGGAGCAATAGCTATGTATGATTCTGCTGCTCGAACCCCAAGCGTTGTGCACGTATACACACAGTCCTCCTCCCCTTCAGAGTCTTTGCTGCGGTCCTGTCGGTGCGTTGTGCAGTCCGCTAACTGTACCGCAGCGTCGGGGATAGCCGGGTGGAGCTAGGTTTCCACTATCACTAGCACACAGCAGTCTTGCAAACAGTTGTTTTTCACCAGCTGTAGCTCCATCTCGTCCATTTTGTTGAGCAAGGACCTGGCGTTGGAGAGAAATATGCTCAGTAGCGGTGGCTTGTGCGGTTGTTTCCATAGCCTAGCCAGTAGCCCGGTGGTCTCGCTATTGCTGGGGGAATGTTGTTAGTTCGATGGAAGTCCTGAGTAATCACTCCATTGAGCTGTAATCCCCAGTTTATAAGTTTGTGATGACCATAGGCATAATTTGCTTGACAGTGTTCCAAAACAACTATCAAAAACAAGAAAAAACTTCATACTAAGCACCATGCTAGAGAGCCATAAGACGCTGCACCTCAGCAGTCTCAGCCTTCCTCCAACATCAGGCCACCTGAACGAAGCATCAACAAAATCTGTCCGATTAAACATTATGCAGCTGGAGTGTCTAAATCATTTCAACAAAGAGCAGAAAATAAGAGTCCAGTGATGCTCTTCCCATGAAAGCAGCTGAGCTTTAGAAGCAGAATGTGAGATTCGTCACGTAGAGCTGGAATATTTCTTCTCATGTTGCTCCATCAAGTCATGGTTTATTCTGTAGTTGAAGCACAGTTTGTGTCTCCAGGAGCTTTTTATCTATTTATTAAAATGATCAACTGTAAAGATGCCTAACTTTAAAGTCTGGACTACAACAAAGCTTGCGCTCTTATTGCTTTAGAGAAAAGATGCTGTTCATTTCACACATTTGACTGCTGTGTTGTGATGAACACAATGAACTGTCATGAGTCCATTTATGTATCTTTCCTTTCACGGGGAAACGAAGGGCGCATTTAGCATCGCTTTTGAATCAGGGTAGCCTTCGTCGCGCCGTGGTGCATCCTCCGAAGGACGCAACCGTCCTTCGAATACGGCCTTCCAAAGATGCAGAATTGGCTCGCTCGATCGCTTCCGTGTTTTGTCTCAGCCCGCCCAGTTACATCCGGTGCTGCGTCGGAAGCCGTTTTTGCATTCGGTGGAGATAATGGTAAATTACACTCGCTGTTTACAAGAACTTCCAGCGGTTAACGTGAATGATGTTAACAATATTGTGAGGCAGTTAGCTGTCACACCTAAGAGTAAGAAAGAGAAGGGCTTTAAATTATATATTTCGAATTGGGACGTCCTTCGTCGCGCCGCTGTGACGCAATCGGCCTTCAAATACAGCCTTCGGAGGATGCAGCCTTCACATTGGGACACAGCTTATATAAATATAAGAAGAAGCGCCATAATACTTCTTTCTTCTTTTGTTTAATGGCGATTTACATTCTCAGTGCATATCGCCACCTACTGGGTGGTCTTTTAATCTTTCATATTTTTTTTTATTTGTGAACAGGAATTATATTGTTTATTTAATGCTAAATATATTTATTTAAAGAGAGATGAACTGACCTGAAAAAAACAGTCTGTGCTTTCAAAGATAATATACTCTATACGTTTATTTTTAATGTTTAGCCATTTTACTTCCACATTTGTTGTGAGATGTATCACATATGCATTTTATTATAGAAATACATTATATAAAAAATGTCCTATTTTCGGTCAGAAACCTTTTGAATGCACATCTACGATGTGTGAGAAGAAAAATTAAATATATAAATTGGAGTAAAAACATTGCTTTACTAAAACTTTCTTGATGTTATTATAATAATTCGAGTTACTGGTTCTTATTTTCAATTCAATTCAATTCAATTCAATTCAAATTTATTTGTATAGCGCTTTTCACAATACATATTGTTTCAAAGCAGCTTTACAGAAAGTGCATTTCAGAAATGTACATAGAAAAATACAGTTAGTTAATCATGTATTAATTTAGGGCATAACATATCGCCAGCGTTGAGTCATCTCTTCACGGGCCTCGAGTCGTCTCTTCACGGGCGTCGAGTCGTCTCTTCAAGGGCGTCGAGTCGTCTCTTCACAGGCATTGAGTCATCTCTTCACGGGTGTTTAGGCATCTGAAGTCTCCATGAGAGGCTGGATACAAACTGGAGCTGACGAACTCTATTTACCTCGGAACTAGCGTCCCGAGATAACAACAGAAAAGCAGATGGGAAATAATTAGCGTAGCTGCTGTTCATAATATTAATGCATTTGATCTGATTCAACTGTAGTATAAAAGGTAAGTATTATGTGAATGCTTGGCTAAAGAGATGCGTCTTTAATCTAGTTTTAAACTGGGACAGCGAATCTGAGCCTCGAACAATATCAGGAAGACTATTCCAGAGTTTAGGAGCTAAATGTGAAAATGCTCTCCCTCCTTTAGTGGACTTAGATATCCTAGGAATGACCAGAAGCCTCGAATTTAGTGATCTTAAAGAGCGCGATGGATCGTAGGGCGATAGAAGTTCTGTTAAATACCCAGGAGCTAAACCATTTAGGGCTTTATAGGTCAGTAGTAATACTTTGTAATTGATACGGAACTTAATAGGTAACCAATGTAGAGATGATAGAATTGGTGTTATATGATCATATTTTCTTGACCTAGTAAGAACTCTAGTGGCTGCATTTTGGACTAACTGTAGCTTGTTTATTGAGGATGCAGGACAACCAGCTAATAAAGCATTACAGTAATCTAGTCTCGAGGTCATGAATGCATGAACTAACTTTTCTGCATCAGAAACTGATAGCATGTTACGTAGCTTAGCAATGTTTCTAAGGTGGAAAAAGGCTGTTCTTGTAACATATGAAATATGATTTTCGAAAGACAAGTTGCGGTCTAGTATAACACCCAGGTGTGATGACGAACCTATGTGATTGACGTCATCCCCATTTCAGTATGTCTCTGTGAGTGTTAAATGTTGCTATATTTATTCTGTCAAGTACATTGTTTAAGCGCTTTGTTTACATTTTATTTCTTCATCCCGTATAATTAGCTATGGACATTTGCAACTCCACAATTCATATATTCAGTAACATCATGCAAGTTCAATTTCTTTGTTTACTGTTAGCGCTTGCTGAAGTGTAATAAATCACAAGGAGTCTAATTATTTTTTACAGACTGTTTATTGGTAATTTAAACGATACAGCTCTGTGGTATTGTTTGTGCTTACCCGTTGATTTCTGCTCTGCTCGTTCCGGTAGCGCGCGTAACCCGGAACGCGCTTATAATAGCAGTGGTCATACCATTTTTCACAACTGGGGGGAAGCAACCTAGGTGGGGATTGTGATGTTTGTTCTGTTTAATGTTTAATGTATGTTTGTAACTTTACTTTGCTTAAGCTGCACTAATTGTATTTATTCGAGACTAATTGTATTTATTATTATAAGATGAGGTTGTTTTAATGTCATTGTTGTAATGGACATTATTGAAACAAAGGTTACCCTGTGCAAATGGTACTTCCCATTTCCGTTTGGCGGGAAGTTTGTGTATTTAACCAGAGTGTTCCTTTATTGAAGGCGGTTTGGTAGTTTGCTCTGTTACTAGAGTACAACATTATGGTCTATTGTTGATAGAGCGCTGTTTCAGCAATTTTCCTTTGTCTTTAATGTGCAGAGGTTATAGTGCTGCTTCATTAGCATTCATCATGTATTTTTTTTTTTTTTTTTTTATTATTAATTTGTACTTTACACGGATTATCCTTGGATAATTAATAAATGATCTATTTTCCACCGAAAACCATCTTGTCATGCCATACCTTCCTAACTCCTCTCTAACTCTCGGACTACAACACCTGGCTTTGGACAGTCACAAAGGCAGTCCTTTGCGACACCAGGTCTTTTACTGTAGTGGATAAAGTAACAGGACATCCTTCTAAATTAAAGTTGTATTGTAAGAGGTTTTGTGGGCAGTTTTTTGGACCAATAAGTAATACCTCCGTTTTATCTGAATTTAATAGCAGAAGTCATCCAGTATTTTATATCTTTAACACACTCTGTCAATTTAGATAATTTTGATAATTTAGTGTTTTCATCTGGTCGTGATGAAATATATAATTGAGTGTCATCAGCATAACAGTGGAAATTAATTCCATGTTTTCTTATAATATTACCAAGTGGCAGCATATATATTGAGAATAGCAGAGGGCCTAACACAGATCCTTGCGGCACTCCATAGTTTACTGACGTTATCTTCGATTTTTCCCCATTTAAACAGACAAAATGGTAGCGGTCTGATAAGTATGATCTAAACCAGTTTAATGCCTGTCCAGGAACACCAGTGTAGTTTTGTAGTCATTCTAAGAGTATTTTGTGATCTATAGTGTCGAACGCAGCGCTAAGATCGAGTAAAACTAGTATTGAGATACAGCCTTGGTCAGAAGCTAGAAGTAAATAATTTGTAATTTTAATGTATTTTAATCTATGGACACTCTTAGTGTGTGTAAAATATGAACAACACTGTCATTACTGTGACGTTCGGCTGTTCATAAATAACCCAAGAAAACACATAGAGAATAAACTCGTCAACGTCACTAATATTACTGTACAATCTATACGACTCAAAATCATCTTTAGACTTGATTTGAAATGTACACATCACAGCAGCACATAACACACAATAATAATAATAAAATATAAAAAACATTTACGACAACAATTATTTTACAGCATAAGTTCCACAATAATGAAAAACATTAATTAAAAATGAATGAATGAAACTGTAATTTAAAAAAAACTGAAACTGTTTTTTTCTGATTTGATGATTCTGTGTGCATGTGGACATTAGAAAGAGGATTTACAAGTGTGTGTGTGTGTGTGTGTGTGTGTGTGTGTGTGTGTGTGTGTGTGTGTTGTTTACTGACACAGAGACACAGAGGAGTAATAATCAAACCTAAATCCAGCATAGAGGGGTTCAGTGAATGTGGTGTTGAATGTGTGTAAGCATGTGAGTGTGTGTGTGTCAGAGACGCTGTAGAAGGACAGAGTGCCGGCCGACACATCCACATACACTCCTGCTCTCTTACAGGATGAAGAGACGACAGGAATATCAGTGACTTTATTATTGTGACGGACAGTGAATCTGTTATTAGAGCAGATCAGACTCCAGGATTTATCATTACATCCAAACTCACAGTCTTTTCTCCATCCTTTCCTGCTGATTCCTTTATATGTCACTGATATTTCAGCATAATATCCGCTCCATTCAGCCTCCCAGTAACAGCGTCCAGTCAGACTCTCTCCACACAGAACCTGTTTATACACATCAAATCTCTCTGGATGATCAGGATACGGCTGACGCTCATACACACGCGTCACTGTCCTGTTCTCCTCAGACAGAATGAGTTCAGTGTGTGCTGTGTTTGGATCCAGTGTGAGATCACAGGCATCTGAACACAAGAAGAGAAACATTTCACTAAATGAGACAAATCAACAATAAATCACTAAATGATTGTGTGTGTAGACCTACATTTGTGTGGTCCTGCTGTCATTCTGAACTCTCCACAATGATCCACACTATAAAACACAAACATGATTCATATTCATTTTCTAAAGGAAACACAAGAAAGAAACGTACAAACACACACACACACACACACACACACATACAATCTGTTCTGTGACCAGTTTTGTTGAAAACATGTCGAGATCACATCCTCCCTTTGAACGCAAGAGTGTGTGTGTGTGTGTGTGCATCATCGTCCCTTTGAACGCAGTTTTATGGCTGAATGGGGAAAAGGAATCAATCATTGGGTCTGTCCAGTAACTCATGATGAACTCTTTACAGAGAAGCTTCATTTGCTCAGACTGTCTGATGTAAAGCACATCTGCTCCTAAAGCTGAAGGCCTATTGTTTTTTTATAGGCTATTATTTGGATAATCTATTAGTATAATATTTCACACATTATCAGAGCTTGGCAGACAGATAATTATTACACTTTTAGACATTAATTCAATGTTAGGCTGCATAGATTAGGTCAGCCGGAACCGGGAAAACTTCCCATTAATCCTGATGTACTTGTTACATCATAAGAAGAATGGCGTCTACGTAAGAAGAATGGACTTCGGCGGAGGCAACCGTCCTCCGCTGCGCGTCGTAAGGTTCACGCCTCGCCGTCGTCCATTAATACCTGACAATGGACACCTCGAAGGGCATTAACCCGCTTATACCATGATTATTACCATTAACCCGCTTATACCATGGTCACTTGCCAAATAACACATTTTTAAAACATTAGTTTATATTTTAATTAGTTTTACAATCGAAATCTAAAGTTTTTACAAACAATAACTTGGTTTCCCTGGTTACGCCAGGTAAATACGTTTATTTACTAGGTGTCCTCTATCACTTCTTAATGGGCACCCTGCAGCCAATCAGAATCGAGTATTCACCCAGACCATGGTATAAGCTAATATTAGTCTCTCTGTTTATCCCGAGGTTTACCGCAGTCAGCCGTATCCAGGCCGTATCCAGATCTGATGAAGGACCTGCGCCTGGACGCGACGCCTTCCCTCCCCTACCTTTACCTCTGTACAGATAAAGCGTTGTTGGAATAATTCCGGTTTGCGTGGCTACGTGGAAGCGATAAAAATTCTGTATTATGAACTTTAAAGCCAGACAAGTAGTTTGTTGAGGGTTGGTTTGTAGGGAAGGACTACATGCCTGCAAACAAATATTCAAAAACGCATACCTATAGACTGAACTCGTAATGCGCATGTACTCGCCATCAGCGTTCTCACAGGTTTGCGTTTTTAAAGTTTGTGTAGAGAGAACTTAAGAGTTTCTGTTAAAACAGTGTCATGTGTAGGGGTCTGACAGGTCAATTTAGCTCAAAGGGAAATATTAATTAATAGGGAATTTGAAAGAATCACTTATTACGGCCGAGCAAATGACTCGTCCAGTGTTCATTTGAACCAACCGTAACTATCAGCTCTGCAGTGGATATACATATCCAAACTATAGTGCAACACTATTTATTAGCAAGGTAACTTATATCAGCAGTTTAAGACATTAAATTCGTAAGCACATAACACAAGAACAATTATCTTTAAAATACAAACAAGACTTTATTGATTATTGTAACACATAAAACTAATATCTAACACAAACACACGCACACACATTCATACGAGTTGCAGAAAGAAAGTGAGGAAAGAATGAGTTTTAAGAGTGAGATGATGAAATCCCAAGTGTCTATATGCACTTATAAGACATGATCTGAACGAACCATCAATCATTAATTTAACCCTTCTATCGTTTCTTAGGCGGGTTGTTAAATCTATATCAATGCAGCAGTTCAGCTAAGAGTCTGGAGGCTACTTGCTTGTCTTTGCGTTCCTTTTGGGGATTCCCTTTGTTAGCGTAAAATACGGAAACGAAAAGTAAGAGAGAGAGAATTGAGACCAGAGTAGTTAGATGGCTTGAATGAAGCTGATTAACCCATGTTCTTCTGAGCTTGATTTGGGTTCTTTCGTCTGCTCGTCTACATGGTTACTCATCTGTCTGGATGCATTCTAACCAATTCTGGAATCTTCTCTAGCAAAAACTCCCCCCTGGACCTAAGATTTTAAACTCAAATGTTTGTTCAGCCTCCTGGATGAGTTCTGACCAATTAGGCACTGTCTTTATTTGAGAGATGGCATTTTCTTCACTTCTCATCGTAAATCATGCGTTATCTGTGATCTCTTTACTCTCCAGCTCTAGCAGAGAGTACAGAGGCCACAGTTTAGACATAATTCCTATTATAAGATTACAAAACATTTTACACAGATTTCAATCAAGCCATCTTCCTAATTGTGAACATACGGTCGTACTGATAGGAAACAAGACACACTTTCATTCAAACATTTAACCCCTTAACGCCCACTGTCGCGAATTTGCAACAAACCCCTTCCATTCAGACTGTAGGCGAGATAGCGTGTGTTTTCCCCCAATGCCTGTTTGTGCACATTCGATACATACCTAGGAACATTTTGCACGCACTGGTTTCTCGTAGGAGCGGTCGGAGTGGGAACTACATCCGGGTCACCGAAGCTAATATTTTGGTTTGCAAAATCCGCATATCAAGGGCGCAAATGTGGAGAAATTGCCCAAAATGAGTTAAGTTGTGCTAAGATAAAAAATATGTACCAGCTTATTGATTGCTTCTATAGCTATGTTATTCATATAGACTTCATGTGACGAATATTTTTTACGTACTTTGTAGATTTCTGTTTGTAGCAAATTTGCGACATTGGTCCATAACGGCTGGATTGGGCTAATGGCTACATATTATAATAATGCTGTATTTAGATGGTTTCAGCCAAAAAACATTTTTTTTTTTTTTTTTTTTTCACAAAAAATAGCATGTTAGGATATAACACTATAAGAATATATAATGTATGCACTGGAGAAACAAGGAAAGAGTTAAACAGAGTGTAACATGGAATGTATAAAAACTACTGTCAATGTTAGGGAGTAGGAGAGTGTTTTGTTTCTTGCTGTTGTCAAGATTCATTAATTTGTCAATTAAAGTTTATAAGTTCTAACAACTTTGTGCCATGAATAAAATCTACATACCTGAGATGGGAAAATGTGTTTTATTAATTTTACCATTTTGTAAAAATTACCCCAAATGCCTGTTGTCGCAAATTTGCAACATACCAAAATTTCTATTTATTTGTTGTGCAAAAGTGAAATTGATAATCTCAACATTATTTACCATCTACTTAAAGGCAAAAACACACATATTTTTTTTTTTATATACAGCTATATAAATTCAGGCGTTAAGGGATAGTTATAACAATTACATGACTTTTATGTGATCTAAGCATAATAGACAAATATATAGGTTCTAGACACAATATAAAATTATGTAGTATACGATGTTTGATTATAAGTCAGTCAAGAATTGTTTTGGGATGTATTTATGTATTTTGATATGTAAAGTCTCAGTCTCTGTGGTTATAAGAGATTTCAACCCTGGGGTCGTTCAGAGGTCCTTAAGAAGAAGGAGGTCTGTTTTGTATATATGTCATGGAATCAAGCAACCTCTGCCGTTATCTTGGTCGGGCCCTGAGCTTTGCCATCTCTGAACCAATCAGTCTTTTCCAAACTATCTAACATTGACAACGTTCTTCCTTTAGTTGGACTCATCTCTTTGAAGCTTGCATGGCCATAAAGTTCTTAGCTGGGGTTTTTCGTTGTTTAGCGTAGACTGGCTGGAGCCTGGAGTTTATGGTTCTGGATTGGTGATTTGGGGTCTGGAGTGTTGAGTTCTGTGTGGAATTATGTTTAAACGAATCACCTGGAAGATTCATTTGTGTTTGGTTCGCCCTCAAATCCTACACGTCTTAGCGGCCCCTAATTAAAAACGAATGATCGTTGCGGCGGAAATGAATCAATCAAAACTAACTTCAGTCTTCTGTTGTCGGTTCTCGTTAAGGTTTGTTCTGAGTTTGGTTTAGGTTTTCCTTGTTGATCTTCGTCTTGCCTTCTACCTGCACCACGCTTAGGAAACGTGACAAATTCAATGACATAATCATTAAGACATTTACCGCCACCTACCGGCAGTTTTAGTTTCTTATTTAGAGTATAATTTCATAAAAAAAAAAAAAATCATATTTCCATATTATAAAAAAAAAACATTAAAGGTATAGTTCATCCAAAAATGAAATTTCAGTCATCATTTACTCAACCTCATCGTCCAAAAATGTATGTGTAATAAATTCTATGCTGAATCACATATTTCTTTCTGAAGCTACTTTTTGTAATGTCTATTTGATGCTTTACACAATGACTTGATGTGCAACTAACTTGCGATTAATTCGATTAATTAATAAGATTGTTAGATTAATTAATTGCCACATCATGTTAATAATCAGATTAAAAGTTTTAACCACTTGACAGCCCTATTCAATATATTGGTAATTAATACTTTCTATGAGAATTTATATTTCAAGTTTTGACTGTAAATGTCACGTCCATAACGCTGGAATAGCTCTACATCCAAATTAGAGTAACCGACTTGTGGTCAGATCACCTGAGACAGATCTTAATACCAGGTGTAAACCGGGCCTCTTATTGTCTGACATACTTGAGTATCTGCAGTGAGCAGTTTGGATCCTTCAGTTTGTCAGAGAACAGCTTGACTCCTGATTCTCCGGGGTGATTGTAGCTCAGATCCAGCTCTCTCAGGTGTGAGGGGTTTGAACTCAGAGCTGAAGACACATAACCACAGCCTTCCTCTGTCACCATACAGCCAGACAACCTACAGACACACACAGTCAGACCATCTACAAACACACATCGACATTATGAGTGGCAGACTGTAAATAATCTCTCATATGTTCTTAAATACCTTAGTATCTGCAGCTGACAGTTTGCGCTTTTCAGTCCATCAGAAATAATCTTCACTCCTGAATCCTGCAGGTCATTGTTACTCAGATCCAGCTCTCTCAGGTGTGATGGGTTTGAACTCAGAGCTGAAGACACATAACCACAGCCTTCCTCTGTCACCATATAGCCAGACAACCTACAGACACACACAGTCAGATCTGATCAGAGCTGATGACACAATTTCACAATCCTGACTGGTAAGTAAGTAATCTTTATTTGTATAGCACCTTTCACAGACAAGGGCCACAAAGTGCTTCACAACACAGTTTAAATCAGAAATAACATGCAATGAAAACAACACCGAAATCATAACAGCCCAAAAAGTAGCTAATTAAAAGCTTGAATAAATAAATAAGTCTTAAGATTACTTTTAAAAGTATCCACAGAGTCAATAGAGCGTAAAGAGAGCGGAAGACCATTCCATAGCCTAGGAGCAACAGCCTGGAAGGATCGGTCACCTCTAGTCCGAAAACAAGTGCGTGGAGCCTTCAGCAGATTTTGATTCACAGACCTCAGAGCCCGTGCAGGGGTATACGGCTGAATCAGATCGCTGAGGTAGAAAGGAGCCTGACCATGCAGGGCTCTAAATGCTAGAACCAAAATTTTAAATTGGATCCTATACGACACTGGCAGCCAATGAAGTTGTTTTAAAATGGGATATACGTGGGTCCTCTTGTTAGTACGGGTCAGAATTCTCGCTGCACAGTTTTGCACTAATTGTAGTCGAGAGAGCTCTTTCTTGTTTAAGCATGAAAACAAACTATTACAATAATCCAAACGTGAAGACACAAACGCATGAATGATAAGTTCCAGATCATTACGTGCGACCATATTCCTAAGTTTAGAAATGTTCCTTAATTGAAAGAAACAGTTCCTTGTTAGCTGCTTACAGTGCTGGGCTAATGACATATCTTTGTCAAAAATAACTCCCAGGTTGCGAAGACTTGGCTTCGCAGACTGGCCTAAATCGCCCAGGTATTGTTTAATCCCCGGAATTGCATCATCAGGTGCGATAACCAGTGTTTCCGTTTTGTCTGCATTTAACTGCAGATAGTTTTCACTAAGCCATTGTTTAATCTCCACTAGACAATGGAGCAGAGAGTTTAACTTCTGGATTTCAGACGGCTTAAAGGAACAATAAACTAGTGAGATTACATCCAACAAGACTAGAAGAGAGTAAATACTGCACAATAAGTTTGGGTTCAGGGTGCTTTTCTTTAAAGGGGCAGCAGTAGCACCTTAAAAACTAGAAAAACAGATGAATAAATAATTGGCAATACAAACATGAAATAAAGTCAAATATTGTGAAATATGTGGCCGTTGTGGAGAAGTAGTCCACATTGGTGGATGAACAGCTTGACACTCACTGTCCATAGGGTTCCCTTGTCATAGCATAGTTATTCTAAACTGAGGTAGTATCTATTACAAAAAATTAAATATAAATCTATAAAAATTTCAAGATAATAAAGGACTGTCAAGATATAATGTAAATAGGATCTGTTTCACGTGGAGTTGGGCCATGATTTAACGACCAAAATAACTAGCTTCCGGCAGACGGCTGTACACATCGATTTACTGTGAAAGAGTATCACTTGACCTGACGCAATGACGAAAGCGGAAGCACAGAGGATAGAGCTAAACAAAACACCAGTCACGAATTAGAAGTCTAAAACAAAAAATTTTAAAGAGAAATGTGGGAGGAGCTTGAGTCCTGTTTGTTTGAACCGCAAGAGGCGTCAAAGCTTACGCTACTCCTACATCTACGTCATACATCATCAAGTGTTACTCTTGTGGCGCAAGTCGACTTGCGTTGCCCGTCTGCCGGAAGCTAGTTATTTTAGTCAATAAAGTTTTAAATATGGATATTTTTCTTACACAGACGCATCGCTTCCCTTCAGAAGGCCTTTATTAACCCCCCAGAGCCTGTGGAGCACTTTTATGATGGATAGATGCACTTTTATGATGGATAGATGCACTTTTATGATGGATAGATGCACTTTTATCATGGATAGATGCACTTTTATGATGGATAAATGCACTTTTATGATGGATAGATGCACTTTCATGATGGATAAATGCACTTTTATGATGGATAGATGCACTTTTATGATAGATAGACACACTTTTATGATAGATAGATGCACTTTTATGATGGATAGATGCACTTTTATGATGGATAGAGGCACTTTGATGAACTTCAAAAAATATACCCATTGACTGTCATTATAAAGCTTGGAAGAGCCAGGACATTTTTTAATATAACTCTGATTGTATTCTTCTGAAAGAAGAAAGTCATATACACCTAGAATGACGTCAGGGTGAGTAAATCATGGGCTAATTTTCATTTTAGGGTGAACTGTCCCTAGGACCATAGACATAAAATACAAATAGGATTACCAAATTGCCTATCACAGTTTTTGGCAAGTAAATCACGTGATGTGACATCCTATTGACCCTGTTCACATTTCTGGGTTTCTCAGAAGTGGAAGGCGTCATAGTTGGGTAAACTTCTATATCAGTGAAGGAAAGACTACATTAAATATATTTTTTGTGTTCCAATTTGCTAAAATAGCAAAAGAAAAACACCACAACAGAGTTTTCACAACTTTCAAAAAGAGTAAAAAAATAGATAATGGCAGTCGGAAGAGAGAAATTTGTCAACTTTGTCACAGCCGTGCTATTATAAACACCCTCAGAGCAGCGTTAACTAGTTTTATGACAGTATGTGGCAACATGTACGTTAAAAGCGCATCTTCTGCACTAAACAATGATATAGATACTTACATGTATCTAACGCCACACTTACTCTCACACTACAGAAGACTGTACATTTTTTTGTATTTTTGTATTTTCAAATTACAAATTACTTGAATTTTAATTAAATACTTTTTTTCACAGCAGTATTTTGTATTTTATATAAATACATTTGATGAGTAAGTATTTGTAATTTGTAATTAAATACTTTTTGATGTATTTGTGCCCATCTCTGCTCACAGTAACATTATATGAGATACTGAATTATGACATACACAAAGTAATCCTATTTTAGCTCCTACAGTGTTCAAATTGAAAAGCCACAATTTAAAAACAGCATTTACTTTTCAAAATGCTCTCAGTCCACACTAGTGGTTTCCAAAAATTGTCTGTCTACACTAAATCATCTAAAAATGCTTAAACCCTTTTACAGCACCAATAAAATGACCAAAGTAGACCAAAGAACTGTACAGAAGAATATACAAAAACAGAACACAACAATACATAACTCATACAAAACATAAAATACAATATAAAACAAATTAAGAACAAAACAACAGGAGCAGTTGATCAGCTGACCTGAGAGAACGAGTGGGTATATAAAGACGAAGTAGCTCAGAAATGTAGGGTGGGGAAAGACCATTTAGCGATTTAAAAACAAATAAAATAATTTTAAAGTTAATCCTGAACTGTACAGGCAGCCAGTGAAGCAAGGCTAAAATGGGGGAAATGTGCTCATGTTTACGCGTTCCTGTTAAAAGACGCGCTGCTGCGTTTTGTACCATTTGGAGACGGGCTAAAGAAGACCCACTGACCCCCACATACAGTGCATTACAGTAATCCAGCCGGGTAGTAACTAAGGTGTGGATTACTGTCTCAAATTGTTGTCTTTGTAAAAAATGCTTTATTTTGGCCAGCTGCCTCAACTGGAAAAAAATTGTTTTAACTACTGCTCTAATCTGACTGTCTAGCTTAAGGTCAGAGTCGATTTTAACCCCTAGATTAGTGATGACTGGCTTAGTGTACTGGGCCAAAGCACCCAACTCAACAGAACGGGTCCCAGTGGTGCTGATCAAAAATCATCACTTCTGTTTTATTCGCATTAAAACTTAAAAAATTAATAGCCTTCCAGGCTTTTATATCATCAAGACACTCCATTCACGGTCTGACAGTGTCATTCTTTTTAATAGGCATGTAAATCTGGCTATCATCCACATAACAGTGGAATGACATGCCATGCTTCCTAATTATTGAGCCAAACGGCAGCAAATAAAGAGAAAAGAGAAGAGGGCCCAAAACTGAGCCCTGAGGGACCCCACAAGAGAGAGGTGCAGAAGAGGACTCAGAGTTCCCACAGCTGACACAGAGAGTCCGACCATCCAAATACGACCTGAACCATTCAAGCGCTATGCCCTTTATGCCCACCCAATGCTCCAAATGAGAAATCAGAATTTCATGGTCCACAGTATCAAATGCAGCAGTTAAATCATGAAGCACAAGAACAACATAGTCACCAGAATCAGTGGCTAAATAGATATCGTTAAAAACTTTTAAAAGAGCCGATTCTGTGCTGTGTAGAGTATAGAACAAGATCAAGTATATGTCCATGTTCATGTGTGGGGCCAGACACAGACTGTGTGAGATTAAAAGAGTCAATGAGGTGTAAAAAGTCCTTTACCATTGGGGTGTCAGTACAACACAAATGGACATTAAAATCCCCAACAATGAGGACGCGGTCATATTTAGGCATAATTTCAGCCAGGAAGACAGAAAAATAATTTATAAAGTCCTTGTTGTATTTGGGAGGCCGATAGACCACTGCACATAATACTGTATGAGAATGACCCAGCTCAAATAAACTCAGTTCTAAACTGCCGAAGGATGATGATAAAGATAGCTGTTTACAGTTATAGATGTTCTTTTAAGCAGTTGCTATTCCAATCATGCGGTAAAAGTTCAGAAAAAACGATGGACTCACCAACACTCAACCATGTCTCAGTCACACAGAGAAAATCCAATCCCCAAGAGGTGAAGAAATCCTTTAGGATAAAAGATTTGTTTGCTAGTGATCTAGCATTTTACTAGGCCAATCCTGGCAGGAGCTGGCGGGTCTAAAGTGCTGTCTTTCCGAGAAACCCGGCACAGAGGCCGCAGGTCTTGCAGGTTCACCCCACGCCAGCGGGGGCGAGGAGAGCAAGGGCCGCGGGCCTGGAACACCTCATCCGGACCGACGACAGGTACCAGCCAGGCGTCGACAGGGTCCAGCGATTGGCGAGAAGTAAAAAGACGAGGCACCACTCGATACTTGGTCCAGGAAGCCATGGAAAAGGTGCGCCAGGCAAGCCTTCATCCTCACCAGCCGTCCGCTGCGTTTACCTCGGTGACGATGTCGCTTACGCCGGTGATGTAAAACAGTAAAACGGCAGAGGTAAGCTGGGATCTGAGATAGGAGCGGGGGCAATGTCTTTTGTTCACCATGATCAAACTTAACAGAAAGTCGAAGATCCAGTAAAGTTTGGCGCTCATACACCAGTAAAGAATCAACATTTTGAACAACGAGTGACACAAACAGCACAAACACACACAGTGACTGCAGGATAAAATGGCGGCCACACACACTGGCGCCATCTTCTTCCTCAAACCAGCATAAACCTATATAAAAGGTCAATAATATGGTGCGAAATCAAAATGCTAATTATTACCATATTTCCTGGGATTTCCCTGTTATCAAGAATTATATGCACATTGCCCTACAAGATATTTTTAAACATGTAAATGCGTTTATCCACTTGGAAGAGCATCTTCAAAAACACAGTCTCAGAGTGGAGAAGAAAAATATGTTTATACAGATTAATATGGTTGCAGCCTAAAACTGAGTAAACAAGTCATCCACTCTTCGAGGCGTGCGTTTGTCTACAAAGCTGTAAAAGGAGTGATCGATTCCTTGCCTCCAAATATGATTTGTTTTGTTGTGCCAGCAGCGGTGGCGAAAAATGGTAACGAAACAGACACACAGTTGTCATGGCAACAACTACAGTTCAAAACAATATGAAACCTGCCACAAAACAGTTTCTGATTCTGCAAGTTTAAAACAGAGTTTAACCCTCTGGGGTCTGAGGTGTTTTCTGGGCCCTGGAGGTGTTCTGACATGCTCTGACATTTGTGCTTTTTTCAGTTATTTATAAACATGTTCATGGCAAAGGTGTAAATTCACTCTATATAGCCCAAACAGGGCTACCATAATATGTGATCAACATGCATGTATATGTTTGAATTTTTAAGAGAATAATGTTTATGCGTGGTTATTGAAAAAAAAAAAAAATTAAAGTTGCTGAAATAAGACCACAAAACTCATACTAAATATGTGTCAACAAGACTTTTGTCTAATGGATGTTGTCGCTTCGAGTTCTGGCTTCAAAATTATGTGAAAATAGTCTTGCTTTATCGTTCGCATAAAACAATACATTGATTTAAATAGTGTAAGATAGGTTTTGCTTGGAAAGCCAATATGCGAGGGGGGCGTGAACGAGGAGTGGTTTACACCTGAGAATACAATGTCCCACCCACTCTGCATAATGAGCCATTCATTCAGGTGTGACACTTCAGCCACAAGAATGAATGCAAGGACAAAAGATATATTTAGAAGAAGACTTATATTGACCATTTAAGATTTTGCTTACATCTATCTTGTAAATATGTTTTGCCATTTTATTAAAAAGGTTACAATTACAACAATAATTACAATTTCAACAATATTTCAAGTGTACTTTGTAAAAAAATTATTATAGGCCTACATTTTATCATATGTATTCATTAGTTTGAATATAGCCAACACTGGAACAGCTAACATCTTAGTTGATGACTTTATTTTTGACAAAAATAGTATTTTATATATATATATATAACATATGAGCAGAAATTGCTAAACAAAAGCTTATTTGATGTGGCAGTATATTCTACAGTAAACACTGTACCCAAATCTAGTCAACAAAATGTTGTCTTTCATTTTCTGTAACGTTGTTTTTATGAAATATTAGGGCATATAAATGTTAATTTGCAGTTTAATACGTTGCTTATACAAATAGCCTACATTTTATTTCAACATATTTCAGTCGATTTTTACTCATCTCAGTATAGCAATACAGTTTGCTAAAACATCATCATTCAATCACAAACAGAAACGCGATTTAAACTGTCTTTTTGCGAGCTGTGGTAGGCTAAACAGCGCGCATCTCTGCCGTTCATTCATTCACACAGAAACGCAATTCACTTGAGAAGGAAAAAAACTTACTACAGTATTCCTCAGCTCAGTCGGATCCTTGCTCCTCGAAATACCCAGTTATTTGCGTTTGAATAGCGCGCTCTCCGTGGGCGGGGTCACATTACAAATAATTAGATGAGATGAGAACGACTGACATCTCGCTCTTTTCTTACAGATTACATGAACTGAGAATATTTGTTTTTTATATAAATGACTTCATTTAAAAGAAGAGAATTCAAGCTTCATGCCTGTGTGTCTGTATGTCTGTTTGACTGAGTATTCGCTGAGTTATTGTTCATTTTCGGACGCGTTTCAGAATGGACTTCACTGACAGAGAGAAAGCAGAACTTACATCATGTTTATTTTTCTTTATTTGGAAAAAAGCACAACACTTTGTTTTTATTGTGAGTATACACAAAAATAATACACATTTAACAGAATCGATTGATGTATGAAACTTGTTTGTAATATCAAAGTCAACAGAGCAAAATTAATCTCTTTTGAACTGATAAAAAAAAAGCGAGCCTATCGCGCCGGCGCGATTGCCGACTTCAGGGGGTTAACTTGCATTGCAATGAACTCTGATCTGCAAATGAACCACATTGAACTATATTTGTACTACAGTGACCAGCTGTTACATTTTGGGAAGGTGATTAGACTGAACTACATCTGTACTGCAGTCAATCTACATCAGACTACATGTAGTTTTACTTTACTGCAGTGTTTTCAGAGGTAGCTCTTTATTATCTATCTCATAGTTTAGAAGTAGGCTAAATCTGTTCTCTCTCATATAGGAATAATAATTAAGGGGTCATAAGACATCAAGTTTTCCTAATTCTTTTGACATATAAGAGGTCTTTGTACCATTGAAATATCCTGCAAGTTTCACAGCTTAAAACACAGATGTCAAACTCAGTTCCTGGAGGGCCACGGCCCTACAGAATTTTGTTCCAACCCTGCTTCAACACACACACACACACACACACACACACACACACACACACACACACACACACACACACACACACACAGTTTTCAAATAAGCCTGAAGGACTTGATTAGCTGATCAGGTGTGTTTAATTAGGGTTGAAGCTAAACTCTTCAGGGCTGTGGCCCTCCAGGAACTGAGTTTGACACATGTGTTTTAAGCTGTGAAACTTGCAGGATAAGGCTGGCTTAAAACGTCCTCAGAAAAAAAAGAAAAAAAAAAGAATGTATTTAACCAATCTCCAAAAATGGCTTGTTAGAATATTGATGTCACATGGGCAAATACATTTGCATATGAGTGCCTCTAGAGCAAGACTTCAACAAATAGTTTTACATCATTGCACTATAGGCCCCGCCCACTGGTGATCAGTTACTTTGATGTTTCCTGTTTAAACAGACTCCAGAAAGACTCCAGCATCAGAAACAACTGGATGGTTTATTTTGAATGGCATCCCGGATCACACTAGAGGATTATGTGTTTGTTTGGAGCATTTGACTGCAGATTGTTTTATAAATGAGGCACAGTGTAAGAGAGAGTTTGGAAAGAAACCAGTGTGCAAAGATCAAGGAGCAATTGTATTGGATCTGACAGCAGCTAGATCTCAGAGCGAAAACACATTTCATAAAAAATGTAAGCAGTTTAATAATTCTTTGTCTATAATTGATCATTTTATATGGGTGTTTTCAAAAACACAAGGGGGCATTGATACTTTTTCCTATGTAGTGACAAATTATAACACTGGTGTTTACTGAGAGATGGCCCTTGAAAACGGATAATCTGAGATGCATCTGAGAAGCATCTCTCTGTAGGCAAGGGCGTGGTGAGCTCGTACCTGCTTATGTCACAGGGCACCACAACTTCAAAAAGGAAAATTCAACTGCAGTAGCCACCGTTCAACCTGAAGAGGGCAGCACTCAGACGTTTTTACACCATATATTGTAGAATTAAAACACTTTATACCCAAATGTCAAAAAATTTACTTGAATAAATGAACAGCATTAATAAAGCCCCATTCTTACAGATAATTAACTAAAAAAAGTTGTTTTAGGGTTTAGTTACCCTTTAAGAAGGACCTTCTTTTTTTTTTTTTAATTGACGCAACCCATATTGACCCGTCATATTTACATGCAGACAAGTCAAGCCAAACATAAGAATACTTATAAGCTATAAAACGGGGCTAAATGCGCATCTGACTTTATTCTACTTTAAAGGTGCTGTATGTAGTTTTCAGCGACCTCTAGCGGTGATGTTTCAGATTGCAACCAATAAGTTTACAAGCACGTGCTCTTGCGCATGCTCGAATTTATGAGCGAGCACTGTGGGTACCTTCCAGACTGAGACACAACACACCGGAGAAAGCATCACACAACATGCTGGAAACTAAGGTAAACTCCCACTGCAACGTTACAATAATAGGCTACTTTTATCAGCTTGACGTTGAACTAATGCTCCATGCTCGTACCATGATAAGAATGGAACCCTATCAACCGTGCCGAATTTTGCCACTGCAAGCACCACTTCACATTTTCTTCAGGAAATGTACATTCTAGGTTTGTAGATAAGGTTTCTCCATGATTAAAATGCCCTGCTGATTTTGAGCCATGTTTTTTCACCCGAAGTTGATCCGATTCACGTCTGGCCTAACGAGCTTCAGCAGAAAAAACTTTTGTTTTTGTTTTTTATCAATATGTGGAGTTTGTGCTGGAGTCTGTGTTGTACGACACAGGTCATTTCTTAGTGTTATCAGACATGTCACAAGTTGCATAAGTCATAAGACCATGTCATAAGTTGCAGTGTCGTCGCTGTTGAGTGCAAAGTCAGTAGGCTAGACGAGGCGAGAGGCCTTGGAGAGCGTGCGTGCAGGTCACGTCACTGGATTTCGCGGTAAATCCGACCAGCACCTTCACATTTTTCTTCACACCTTCACACACAGGCAATAAAAAAAGAATTAATTTTAGTAGAAAAGTTACATACAGCACCTTTTAAACCACTAGATAGCACAAAAATACAGCTCAGCACTTTTCTTAACAATCGCTTTTGATGATGCACATGCACTTGATCCTTAACTCAGTCGCAACGCAAAGTTGATTCTGCACTAATTTAATCTAGCGATATATATAGGGATGCAAATTAAGAATGAAAAAATATCAGTAAATAACAAAAAAGCTAAAATAAAATAATTTAAAGTGAAACTGAAGGTAACTGGGGTTGGGCTCACGTAGCCTTACTCTCTCATTCGAATCCAAATGTTTCCATATTCGTGATGTATTTGGATGTTAAATTATTATTTATTAGGCTTTGTACTTCACTAGCTTTCAAATACTGACAGAAAAAAAATCCTCTTCACATGCGCAGAAATGTGGTTGGAAACACCACAGTGGAGCGGTGCTCATGCTGAATGGCACGAATGGTATTACTGACTATTTAAACTGAGCAGTGTAATTTCTTATATGTTAGGTTGACCATTTTATTTTGATAATGAACAGGCTGCGATGTCAAGTTTGCAATGCTGGAATATGTTGTATGTATTTATGCATTTATTTATTCATTTTACTCAAAATCTCTCCCTTTGTTATTATCATTTGTTATATTTATATACTCATTTATTATTCTGGAATATATTATTCTTTTAATATTTAATTTAATTTATTCTTTTAATGTTGATTTCTTTTATTTGAGATGTCATGTTTCTATGGTTATATGGTGATTTTTCAGTATTGCTAAATATGGCGCGTGGCTCCTTTAATACTTATGTTTCGGTTCTGGTTGCTCTCCTTCAGTTTGCGATAAGTGTGACTTAAAGGTTGGGTAGGTAAGAATTGTCTAAAGAACTTTTTTTCAAATTGGCTTAAACTGTCTTTATATACCAATACATAATTAAAATGTAAGTACTTTGAAAAAGAGAGTATAAAAATTGAGTGACTATAGTGTATTTAATCTTCAAAAAACACAGCTCATTAATTCCTACCGGGACGAAACAAGTGATTGGCTTGCGCGACTGTCACTCTCCGTCGCCATGACTACCGCCGCTATTACTGGCTCTGCCCACGTGCGCGCAGTTGCGCACCCGTTTTTAGGTGGGAGTGAATGGAATTAATGAGCTGTGTTTATTGAAGATTAAATACACTAGAGTCACTCAATTTTTTATACTCTCTATTTCAGAGTACTTGCATTTTAATTATGTATTGGTATATAAAGACAGTTTAAACAAATTTGAATAAAAGTTTTTTTAGACAATTCTGACCTACCCTACCTTTAAAGGGTCATGAAACCCTAAACCATATTTTCTGAGATTTTAACAAAGGTATGTGTGTTGAACACCATTGAAGACAATGTTAGCATCTGTTAGATTTAATAGTAGGGGGAAAATGGTTAAATTTGAGTTTTTTTCCTCTATTTTCGTCTTCTGGGTTTAAAATCTTCATCGTGTCCACGTCTCAGGCTGTGACGTGGCAGAGCACTATAGTACTCTGATGACTCATCAGTGTCTCATAATTATTCATGTACTGAGTTTTCTTATCCAATGAGAAGACACTTGCTCTTGATTATTCATGACACAAAAGTCTGTCATTGGAACTTTCCAATGACAGACATGTCAAACTGTGATATCGCATAGTAGATGAGAGAGGCAATGATGGGACGCGAGTTTGTTTTCGTGGTGCAAAAGTTCCAGTGCATCTTTCCTCGCGATGCTGCCAGGGCTAGACTAACCCTAACCCTAACCCTGGCCACCAACCACGGACACATCTAAACTGTGTGTGTGTAGCAACCATTCAACGGGAGAATGGTGGACTTCGGCCTTGTACACCAATGCAGGTTGCGTCTTGCGAGTGATGCGGTCCCGAGGACTTTTCTATCGCTTCAGAGGTGTGTGTGTGTGTGTGTGTGTGTATATGTGTGTGTGTGTGTCTGTCTGTCTAAAATGTAACCCTGACCGTTTTACATGCCTTTTGTTAAATAATCACTCATTATTAAAATTGAGATATTTCGATAATACCTCAATTGTATGGAACGTATGCTTAATTTGTGCAAATTTCTGTCACTGTCCATCTTTATTATGTGGGTTTAGGGGCCGCGTAGATATGTACGGAACGCTTTTTTTTTTTTAAGTGGAAAATGTATTACTTTCAAATATATGCATTTATAGTGTGTATATAAACAAATATATATTTTATAATGACATAATTATACGTACATTTATATGTTTTAAACACAATTATGATTGCTGTAGTAGGTTAATATATGTAGCAGTGCATTCAGTTACTTTTGAAAGGACAAACATAAGGTGTCTGTCACATTCACCGTCTGTCATCGTCCTGTCTGCACTACACTACCCAGAATCCTCTGTCATCATCACCTGCACCTGCTCCTCATCACCCTCATCATCATCATCACCGTCACCTGTTGTCTTTGTCATTATCTGTGTATTTAAGTTCCCCTCTCACTCCTTTTCATGGCTGGTTATTGTTTGAGCACACGCTCACTGTTTCGTGTCTGTTTGGATTCTTACTTGTTGGAATAAAGCCTTTGCTATTTTGTATCTTCGCCTACCTTCATCTTCTTCATCAACCCGTTGACGTTACATAATAACCACCGATATCCTGGACTTCTCAAGAAATTTTTTTTCATCTCGCCCTCAGCAGTTCCCTGGAGAATGAAACCCTCAGCACCCTGTTCCGGACTGGGATCACATTCCATCGTCCCCTCGACCTCCCAGACACCACCGGACTATCTTGGAGAGAGACTGTGTTCCGGTGTCTGGTGAGTGTTGCGTCCCGGTCCGGAACGCCACCGTCTCCAGCCATCTTCGCCACGCCATCCATCCATAGTCCAGCCGAGCCTGCACTTCACGCCAGTCCAGCCGAGCCTGCACTTAACGCCAGTCCAGCCGAGCCCGCACTTCACGCCAGATCTGCCGAGCCCAAGGCAGTATGCGTCTTGCCCGCCGCCCCTGAGACTGTGAGCGTCATGCCCGCCGCGCCTGTGACAGTGAACGCTCACTGTCACAGGCGCGGCGGGCATGACGCTATGCCCGCCGAGCTAGAGACTGACAGCGTCATGCCCGCAGAGCTTTTTTCTTTTATCCCGCCGAGCTTGAAGCTCCCTTCGCCGCTGGTTTCGTCCAGCTCAAAGCCCTCTTCGCCGCTGGTTCCGCCCAGTTCAAAGCCCTCTTCGCCGCTGGTTCCGCCCAGCTCAGAGCCCTCTTCGCCGCTGGTCCCGTCCAGCTCAGAGCCCTCTTCGCCGCTGGTCCTGCCCAGCTCAGAGCCCTCTTCGCCGCTGGTCCTGCCCAGCTCAGAGCCCTCTTTGCCGCTGGTTCCGCCCAGCTCAGAGCCCTCTTTGCCGCTGGTTCCGCCCAGCTCAGAGCCCTCTTCGCCGCTGGTTCCGCCCAGCTCAGAGCACTCTTCGCCGCTGGTTCCGCCCAGCTCAAAGCCCTCTTCGCCGCTGGTTCCGCCCAGCTCAGAGCACTCTTCGCCGCTGGTTCCGTCCAGCTCAGAGCACTCTTCGCCGCTGGTTCCGCGCAGCTCAGAGCCCACTTCGCAGCTGGTTCCGCCCAGCTCACAGCCCTCTTCGCCGCTGGTTCCGTCCAGCTCAGAGCCCTCTTCGCCGCTGGTTCTGCCCAGCTCAGAGCCCTCTTCGCCGCTGGTCCCGTCCAGCTTGGAGCCCTCTTCGCCGCTGGTTCCGCCCAGATCAAAGCCCTCTTCGCCGCTGGTTCCGCCCAGCTAAGACCCCTCTTCGCCGCTGGTCCCGTCCAGCTCAGAGTCCTCTTCGCCGCTGGTCCCGTCCAGCTCAGAGCCCTCTTCGCCGCTGGTCCTGCCCAGCTCTGAGCCCTCACCGCCGCTGGTCCTGCCCAGCTCAAGGCCCTCATCGTTGATCTCACCCAGCTTCCCTCTCCCACCTCCACTGTTAGTGTCTTCATGCTCTACTGTTTTGCCTCTACTGAGCCCTGTTGACCCTGCTGCCCATCCACAGCTACCCGCCAGTGTTGCTGTGGAGCCGCCTCCGGGACTCCAGGCCTCAGCATCGCCCTGGTCAGTGGATCCCCTGTCCTCGCCTCAGTCCCCTGAACCTCTGACTCCACCTTGGTCCTCCGACCCTGCAGCTTCTCTTCGGCTCATTGTGCCCTCACCTCCGCCGGGTCTTGTCAGCCCTATAGCTCCACCAGGCTCACTCCTCCTTCCTTCCTCGCATTGATCAGCCGTCACCCTGGTTCCACCTCGGGACTCCGTGCTGCCGGCTGCGCCTCTGCCCTGCATCCCTTCTGCTCCTCCGGGCTCCGTCTTCCCTCCTGCTCCTCAGTCGTCCTGCCTCGCACTGGTTACGCCACAGGCTTCCAGAGCCCCTTCTCCGCCTCGGTCCCATGAGCCTGCAGATCCGCCTTGGCCCTCCAGACCTGTGGTGTCGCCTCGGCTCTGGGTCCCTCCGGCTCAGTTGGGGATCCCTGGAACTCCTGCTCAGCCTGCTTCACCGTGGCCACCTCCTCAGCCTGCTTCACCGTGGCCACCTCCTCAGCCTGCTTCGCCGTGGCCACCTCCTCAGCCTGCTTCGCCATGGCCACCTCCTCAGCCTGCTTCGCCATGGCCACCTCCTCAGCCTGCACTGCCGTGGCCCCCTCCTCAGCCTGCTTCGCCATGGCCACCTCCTCAGCCTGCACCGCCATGGTCTCCTCCTCGTTCTGCGCCGCCGGGGTCGGCGATACCATCCTGGAGTCTCCTGTCTGTCATCTCCCTGTCCACTTTCCGGTCACAGACTCCAGGATGCCCACCCCCCCCCCTCCCATGTTCTGCCTTCTGCGGCGCGGGTCGCGCCTAGCGGGAGGGGGGAGTAATGTCACATTCACCGCCTGTCATTGTCCTGTCTGCACTACACTACCCTTGAATCCTCTGTCATCATCACCTGCACCTGCTCCTCATCACCCTCATCATCATCATCACCGTCACCTGTTGTCTTTGTCATTATCTGTGTATTTAAGTTCCCCTCTCACTCCTTTTCATGGCTGGTTATTGTTTGAGCACACGCTCACTGTTTCGTGTTTTTCTTTATTATTAATAAACCTTTGCTATTTTGTATCTTCGCCTAACCTTCGTCGTCGTCTTCAACCCGCTGACGCTACAGTGTCAGTGTATTTCATTAGACTTTAACTCTGCCAGCTATAAAAAAATCTAGCATTTCCTCACGTTTTACCACTGATTATTAGTGACAGTTGATATCCACTGGCAATGACAGTTTCCCCCCTCTCCTCTCCCCTGCCGTGCCATACCACACCCACTCCCCTCCCTTCTTCTCACAGTCATCCACGCCCATTTAGGTTGCATTTTTCAAAAAGATTATGAGCTAGACTTGAGCTGAAAGAGGGGGGTTTCATGACCCTTTAAAAGAGAGGTGAGTTGTGCTGAAGCTCAGTCTCAAAGGCTTGATATGAGTTTTGTTTATTGTACTAAAAGGTAATTTTGTTCTTTAATGCACTTCAGTCTTATTCAAACATGTATGAAGTTTGTGTGAATGATGTGAAGCATGTATTTTTGAAGAGAGTTTATTAAGCATGAGTGTGCAAGCTCTGGGGCTAAAATAATTGCGAGAGATTGCCACAGATTCAAGCTTGTTTTGATTCATTTGTATTTTTATTCATGCAGGTATGTTCTCATTCATGCTTCTGTTAATATTTTTATTTATTTATGTAAAACTCTTTTTTTGTTAAATATGTTGAACACTACTGATTTTGATTTATATGAAAAACATAGAAACTGTAAAATGTGTTGCAGTTTGCGTTAAGCGAATAAAGAGAGGCTGATAATACAATAGCAAGAGATGGCCACAGATTCAAGCTTGTTTTGATTCATTTGTATTTTTATTCATGCAGAATAAAATCTGGCCAGAGTAATTTCTGTTACCCGGTCTCGTTTATCTACCCACACAGCGTAAAGCTAAACTAAGACCGGTCACGCGTGAGGCGCCGGTGCGATCAACATAAAAACATACTCCGTCATTTTGGTCATACAGATAAGAGTAGGATTGTTCGAAACTGCTAAGTATTTACTTTTATTTGTGTACACTCACAATAAAACAGAACATTGTGCTTTTGCAAAATAAATAAAACAAACAGGATGCACTTTCTGTCTTCTCGGTTTCTTTTCCGTCAACTTGTTTGTGGAGCGCCTCACAAAAATAACCCAAACTCAAATTACTTAAATTGTGACTAAATTATTATTTCATTATTTGTCCCATTTTTATTTAGATAATTTCGCACTTTTTTTTTTTGACCAATACTTTATTGTATTTCTTACGAACAAGGCTATCAGTATTAACATTGACAAATTTTCACAAAATTACTTCAGCGCGGAGGACATAACTGATAGCAAATACAAAACAGATATACAGAAGAGAAACATATACATATACAGAAGGACTAATAAAATAATAACAAAAATAAAAAATAAAAAATAATTTTTGAACTATATACATAGTCAGAGATGAATGATGTACAGATAGAAAGTGTCTATTGAAATAAAGATAATTAAGGCCTCTATAAAAATAAATAAATTAAATAAAAAATTTAAAAAAGGGAAGAAGAGGGAACCTGGGGTCCCATTAGCCCTGATCCACATCTAAGTATACTCCCCTATCCCTTTAGAACACTTAAGTTTAAAGAATAGACATTAAGCTGTCATGAGTTCGGCTCCAGTGCTCAATAGTTTTAATCTTTGCCCTATTAATTAAGGCAGAGGATCGCTCCAAACGAACAATATCTATAAAATAGGACAACCACTGCTGCTTTGATAGTGAATTAGGGGGAAACCAAGAACTAATTATGGTTTTCTTGGCAGCAGTTAACCCAGAGAAGGGAGTCCGTTTTTGATTTAACGTAAGGGCAACAGAAGAGACATCGTTAAGAAGGAAAAGACATGGCTCAGGATCAATGGTCAGTTCCAAAAGTTGTGATAGAATAGAAGAGATTTTAACCCAGAAGCTGAAGATCGGAGGACATTCCCAGAATAGATGGAGAAAGCTGCCGATTGCCCCAATGCTACATTTATCACACACAGGGGAGGGAATAAGTTTCATTCTGAAACGCTTCAGAGGAGTATAATATATTCTGTGGATTACATTGTAGTTTATCAGCTGGTGGGCAGGGTTTTTAGACGAGACTGAAACATTTTGCCATATTGTCTCCCAATCAAAACTGCGATCCTGTGCCAAAAGCTCTCTGTCCCAAATTCGGGTGATACCAAGAGTTCCACATTTCTCCACAACAAGACTACCATAAATAATAGAGATCTTGGCTGTTTTCCCCTTCATGGATTCAAACCAATGAGCCATGGGGTGAGATGTCAAAGGTCTGTCCCAAGGAACTCCATAAGCTTTAAGTGAAGATCTTAACTGTAAATACAAGAACCATGAGAATCCAGGCAGATTATAACAAGACTGCAGATCCCGGAATGTCCTTAACCCTGTCTGATCATAAATATTATCTAATGTATTAATACCTCTATCTGACCACAGCGAACAAGTATATGGTTTCATGTTTCGTAATAGGCAGTAATTGTTCCAAATAGGAGACTGCTTGCAAAATTTTGATGAATGATTAACATATTTTTCTACCAGACGCCATGTAGATGTTGAATTAGCTATAATAGGTCCAAATACTTTAGAAGCTTTTTTAAGGTTGATTCCTGAAAATAGCACATCCTGCAATCTATGAGGGGCAACCAATAACTCTTCAATTAATTTCCACTGAGGAGCCAGGGAAGGTTGTACATCTAACCAAGAATTTAAAGACTTTAACTGAAAAGACCAATAGTACAACTTAAAGTCCAGCAATGATAGGCCACCCAAAGACTTAGGACGTTTTAGGGTATCAAATTTGATACAGGGTTTTTTGTTATTCCAAATGAATTTAGAAGTCATCCTTTGGAGGTCTGTGAAGTAATCTTTAGGGGGAGAAAATGGCAACATGGAGAACAAAAAAGAACATTCATCTTTACTAACACAATCCTCCCTTGTAATGTCAATTTCAAGGATGACCACCTTTGTAAATCCGCCTGTATTTTACTCTTAAGTGTAACATAATTCTCAAAGCTGACATTTGAAAAACAGGGAGGAATACATAGACCAAGGTAAGTAAATTTTGAGGTGTGCCACTCGAGAGGTAAGCTGTCAGGGAGGGGAGTCTTCCTCGCTGCATCATTTAAAGGAACTAATAGGGACTTCTCCCAATTTATTTTATATCCTGAAAAGGAACTAAAGCTAGAAAAAAGGTTCATGATCTGAGGAAGCGACTTAGTAATATCAGAAAAATAAAGGATAATGTCATCAGCATATAATTAAATTTTATGACTTGTATCTTTAATAATTATTGGTGAAATCATGGGGTTTTGTCTTATGGCCTGTGCTAAAGGTTCCACGGAAAGGGCAAATAAAACTGGCGAAAGTGGACAGCCTTGACGAGACCCTCTATTAAGAGGAAAAGAGTTGGAGATAACCTGCCCTGTTTGAACCACTGCCTGCGAGCAGCTGTATAGTGTTTCTATCATCTGTATAAAATTACAATCAAAGCCAAATACATTAAGGACTGCCCATAAATACCTCCATTCAAGCCTGTCAAAGGCTTTTTCAGCATCTAGGCTGAAAAGTGCTGCTGGATTATTAGATGTTTCAAGGATATTAAGAATGTGAAAAAGTCGTCTGACATTATCAGAAGCCTGTCTACCTTTGATAAAACCGGTCTGGTCCTCATGTATCAATTTACCAATCAGTGGGTCGATTCGATTTACAAGTACTTTTGCAAAAAGGTTTAATTCTGAAGATATTAAAGAAATAGGCCGGTAGCTTTTGGGGGAAAACGGAGGTTTGTCTTTTTTTAAAAGTAGAGTGATTAAGGATGTGTTTTGGTCTCTATGAAACCTCCCATGTTCAATGGCATAATTTATTGAAGCCAGGACCAGTGGTCCCACCTGATCCCATACCTCCTGAAAAAGTTCAGGAGGAAGCCCATCTAAACCCGGGGACTTGCCCAGTTTCAAAGATTTTAAAGCTCTTGTCAGCTCTTCTAGTGTGATAGGAGCGCCTAGAGCCATAGCTTCCTCCGGAGATGAGGGAAGGTTTAGGTCGGCTAAAAATTCCCTCATCGCGCGTTCATTTGGATCCGCTTCTGAGGTGTATAATGTGGAATAAAATTCCTTAAATGTACAGTTTATTTTTTGCTGATTGTGAGTGATCAGCCCCTGGGGTGTTTGAATACTACTAATAAACGACAAAGACTCCCCGTCCTTCATTTTTAAAGCCAAAAGTCTGCTTGACCGCTCGTTATAATAGTAGTTGACTCTAGTTCTATGAATTATAAATTCTGCAATATGTTGCGTAGCAGTGTTATATTCTTTTTTCAGTGCTGTCAACTGTTTCTCTCTCGATTCACAATATGCAGACTTTTGCCTATTTTCTATTAGAGAGATCTGAGTTTGTAAATCAGATAAAGTCTTTTTCCTAGCCGAATGGAGACGCGATGAGAAGGAAATAGCATTGCCCCGTAGAAAACATTTAGTTACTTCCCACAGGGATTGCGGATTAGAAGCAGAATCCTTATTGCGAAGAATAAAGTCAGCAAGATTAGAGTTCAGCTGTAAAATGAAGTCACTATTTTTCAGGAGAGCATTGTTAAATCTCCAACGCCTAGTCTTGGAATTCACTCTATCCCCTATGACAGTGGTTCCCAATCCTGGTCCTGGGGACCCACAGCTCTGCACATTTTATGTCTCCTTTATCTGACACACCCAGTTCAGTTCATAGAGCTCTTTCCTAACGAGATGATGATCTGAATCAGGTATGTTAAATGAGGGAGACATACAAACTGTGCAGAGCTGTGGGTCCCCAGGACCAGGATTGGGAACCACTGCCCTATGAGAAGTGTATACAGTACCGCACCATGGTCAGATATAAGAATAGGCAATATCTGTGTGGACACAATGCATCCATCAAGTTGAGGAGAAACAAAAATATAATCAATTCGAGAATATGTTTTATGGCGGGATGAATAAAAGGAATAATCCTTAATGGATAAGGTTACCTTGTTCTGCTTAAGATAATGTAAGCATTTAGCCCGTTTTACTTTCGAGTTCAGACCTCGGACATTCCATGATATCAATATTAAATCCTGCACCACTCTACCAATTCTTGTAATGGGGAAATGAACGGATACATTTGCGCTTTAACGTGACACTGCATGTGGTGAGACCACAAAAAATAAAATAAAATAAAAAGCACTTTCAAATTCAAGAAACAAAAGATCCACTCTGACAAACACCTAAACTCCCAACCGGGAGAACTTTTAACCGTTAACAACTGAGGCGGCATAACTTGCCTATCTCTGTCTTTGGTTAAACTCACACACACACAAAAAAAGAGAGAAATACTCCGCGTAGCTCCTTGACCGTGACGCGACCGTCCCAGGCCCCTCTAACTCAGATCGCTACATCAAACTGCTTGTTAATGAACAATCCACAAATGTTTCGAGCGCTGATTCTCGAAGTCCACCAAAGTCTATGACACAGATTTTTCACAGTGCATGACCACTCTCAGCATCAGCAAGTGCGTCAAAGTTGTTACTGCATTCCGGGTCTTCACGAACAGCATTCAGTTTACTGGCTAGAAAATTTTCGGCGTCCGAGGGCGAATGAAACTCGTGGACTTCTCCGCCGTCCTCTCTAACCTTCAAGACGGCAGGATAAACCAAGAAAGGATGATAGCCTTTTGCGTAGAGCTGTTTCTTGATCGCATCAAAGGCTTTCCGTCGGGAAGTCGTCTCGGGGCTGTAATCCGCGAAAAAGTACAGATTCGACCTGGCATGGGATGGAGGAGATTTCAGAGCCCTGGCCTCTCGAAGAATTTTCACTCAGTCGCCGTACCTCAACAAGCAAAAGATCAGCGTGCGCGGACGTCCACCGGAGCCAAGTCCATAGATCCGATGTGCCCTCTGAATTTCAACTTTACGACCGGCTAGTGCAGGAAACCATTTGGTGAGGTTTTCTTGGAGAAACCCAATTGGGTCAGAACCTTCAGCACCTTCTGGTAGATTCACGAGCCGTAAATTGAGACGTCTGGCTCTGTCCTCTTGGCTTACAATTCTTTCTCGTAGTTGACTGATTTCTCCGCCGTGTTCAGCTATATCCTTCTTCACAGCGCGGAGCGAGACATCCATGGCGTTTTGCTGCATCTTTAAGGTGTCGGAGACTTCGGTCTGCGCTTTCACATCCTTTGAAAGCTGTTCAATGGCTGAAATAGACGTCTCGAACATCTCTTTCATCTGCTTAAATTCACCTGACAAAACTTCCTGAACAGTTTCCTTTACCACTTGCTTCATCATATCACGCATCGACGTCTCTTGCTGCTTTAGCGCCAATAACACAGCCGGGTCCGTTTGGTCTTCCGATGGGTCTTTGGCCGGAGTTTGAGTATTTTTAAGCCTGGTAGTGTATGATTTTAGATTCATTTGTGTGCCCGCACTTGTCTTCTTGTTTTCAGAAGCCATTATCTATTTTTAAAATGCCATAAATTGTGTATGACATAGGATCACCATTTATTATGCATAGATATGATTAATATTTATAAACGATAAATTAATAAATAAGATTAATTATAATATATGAATTAATCTGTCTAATAACGTCTACAAATATAATAGTTACCTGTCTATCAAGCTCTGACAATGTATGGAAAATTATATTAAGAGATTATCTAAAAAAACAAAAAAAACAAACAATAGGCCTAACGTTATACCTTTAAAAGCACAGATTTGTCTGTCATGGCACAATGCTGTAAGTCAGAAGTCCACAGCGTGAACAAATGAAACTGTGCAGTTCGCCTTACGTTCATCATTAGTTACAGGACAGACCCACTGATACCTTTTTCCCATTCAGATATCTGGAGAGATGAGTGAGCTCAACATGTTTTTATAAAACTGCGCATTACGCCTGTTTATGGCGCATGTTCTCCAAACTGTCGCTATGGGGAAAAAAGACGCTAACATGCAATCACGCGCAACTGAGCTTCTCTAATCTTGTAAAAATTGATTTCATTAATTACTATTAGTATTATTGACACTGAAAAATCCATATTTGTTTATTTACAGTGTTCGTACACTTTTTCCAAGGTCAAATTCAAGCACTTTTCAAGCACTTTCCAGGTCCATTTTAAAGCTTTTTCCAACACCTTACACTACCATAAATTACATACCTATACATAGTTAAAATTATTATTTAGTGTTTTTATCACATCAAAAGAGATTAACAGCCAAATGTTTCATAATAGCAGAAGGCTGCACGATATTGAAGAAAAATGAGATATGCGATAACTCATTAAATAATGCGATATTCAATATGCGATACGATAATGCTTAAAGTGTGTCAAATTAACTTAAATTATCTTTAACATATCTTTAAAATGATATAACCTACACATACGTGTTTCACATTCTTTTTGTGATAAAAAAATATCCCTACAACTTCAAGACAGTGAACATCAGTATTCTGTAGCATAAGAAGTGTTATTTTAACATCACTGGGGTTTAGGGGTTCAGGTTATCCTACATTAGATTTATTTAACAACAGAAACTGATTAATCAAATGTAAAAATAAACACTGCTTAGTTTTAAATATTTTTACATGAATTACATGAATTAAATATACTGATTCTTATTAAAGCTACAAAAGTTAGCCTATTCAGCCAAAAGCAGTGAGTGATTTTCTTTGTCTTTTGTTCATGACCCCAGTTATTGCAAGCCGTTGCGATATGAAATTATGCATATTGTAATATATACATTTGCAATATTTCGATATATTTTGCAGCCCTAATATTTAAGTTAAAGGGATAGTTCACCCAAAAATGAAAATTCTGTCATCATTTACTCACCCTCAAGTTGTTTCAAACCTGTAAGAATTTATTTTTTCTGCTTAACACAAAAGAAGATATTTTGAAAACTGTCAGTAACCAAACAGTTGATGGACCCCATTGACTTCCATAGTATTTTTTTTTCTACTATGGAAGTCAATGGGGTCCATCAACTGTTTGGTTACTGACAGTTTTCAAAATATCTTCTTTTGTGTTCAGCAGAAAAAATAAATTCTTACAGGTTTGAAACAACTTGAGGGTGAGTAAATGATGACAGAATTTTCATTATTGGGTGAACTATCCCTTTAATCACAAGTTTTATTCTTCAAAATGTATCACTAAGTATACAGCCTAAAGCATATGAATAATATACTTTTCATTATATTAATGTCCAAATATTGCTTACCATATAATGTGATTTATAGGCTGTAAAACTGAATTAATTTCAAATATGAAGACTTAGGATTTGAACAGAAATATTTGACAGGCAGGCCTTCCCGTTTTGGGACACATTCTTGATATAGACAAGGTTTGAACAATATCTGAGTGCACAGGCACCTGCCTGATAAATGTATTTCATTGCCAAGATGTCTTGGGCCAAGACATAACGTTAGCTAATACATTTACTGGAATAGAGCAGTGTAAATATTGCATAGGGCCATCCTAAACCTTACAGTAACAGTATAGCTGCTACTTCTTATGACACTGACTGATTTCTGTTCAGCAATCAACGACTGTTGTTATACACTGGGCTAACGTTTGCAGGTTAATTTGCACGCTACAGTTCTGTAATTTTGGCAATGTTCACTGCATATTCCACAAATGAACGTGACATAACGGACATGCAATACTTACATTACATTATCACACCAAGTACTCTCAGGCACTAATGGCCCTTTCAGATAGGACGCGGACCGCGCTACGCTATGAAATGAAACCGATATATTTCAATGGCTTGCGCCGCGCGACTCGGACCAAAGCAGAGCTCAGAGAGCTCGCGCGCACGCCGCGGTCAAAGTTTAAAATAGTTCAACTGTTGCCGCTGCGTGGCCAATAAAATATGGAGCTTATATTATGACAAAATGATTTGAATTTGAATTGTGTAAATTTGAATTATTTGCAAGTGTAATCTTACAAAATTGTATTTTAGGTGGTAGTTTAAATAGTTCTGAATTTGATTTTTTTTAAACGAATATTGAACATTTGAAATTTAACAAATTGAAATGTTTTTATGGCTGAATTTTATAGACATGTATTTTCAAACAGCTAGTTTTTTTGTTCTGAATTCTTATACTGCAAATATTCAGTTTAAAAAAATACAGATTCAAGTTTTCAAGATGAAGAAATTCGGAACTTCAAATTCAGTTTTCTAAAATTCAGTCTCAAAAATTCAAACTCAAAAATTCAGATCTTACAGAAAGTAGGTCACAGGTCATCCACAGGGAAGAGTAAAGGATCTCAGATAAGTCGAACAGAGCATTTTGGCTGCACTGCAGTAGTTTTCTGCCGCAAACGCGCTGGTGGTTCAAGAGAATCCGTGTATCTTTCGTTCAGTCGTTTTTTTATTTAATATTAAGAGTAGAAAAATGAGAAAACAGCTTGAGTATTAGATTTCTAATATTCTAGTAGCCTAATAATAGTCCGCTGCAGCAGTTGCACGGAGCTTACAAAACTTAACGCGTGTATTACAACTATAGGCTACATTTAATTTTCTCATCAAACAACTAGACTAATAACGAATGGCTCGGTACAACAGAAGAGCCTAGAAAGGGCTTTTTCTCTGTGTAGATCAGCAGTTGGTCTGAATTTGCTATAACCTATAGCCTATTTTCCGGACTGTATAGGCTAAGTCACGTTTTATCATGAAACACGCTGTGATTTATTCCAAAGTGACTCAGGCATATATAATGCATTTAACGTTAAATAATCTAAATGTTGACTTTCAAAATTAGGCGCGCCAAGGAGGCTATTCGCTGTATTTTGGTTCATTTTTGGTTTGCGCCAGCAATATCTTGAAGGAGACCGAGACGCGCTAAAGCAGCGCATCATGTTGTTTTATTTATTTTTCAATGGCATGAAAGTCATTGTAGTCATTTTGAATGTACACAAATAAAAATATACATTTTACTGTTTCGAATGACGACATATTATCTGTAGCCTATGACTATAAATAACAGAGTATTAAGTTATTTCCCAGCAGTGGAACAAATCCAAGTGATGGCGCAGGCGCATCGCGCTCTCACACAACATAGTATCAGTTCTGGCGTTGCTTCATATCGCAGACTGCTCATTATCAAAATGAAACTCAGTCAACCAAACATATAAAAAGTTATTCTGCCTAATTTAATTGGTCTGTTGTACAATATAAAGGGCAAGCTGTGCCGTACACAGTCCTACATTTCCCTTGCTGAGAAGACGCTGATTTAGCCTATACGTGTATTTTGGGACTCGACTGAAGTATGACGCTTTAAAATTATTATTAAAAAGGATTCTTTAGCTATTATTGATTAAACACTCACAGAGCTTTTCTGCAGTTGATCACAGCTGGTACCAGTCTTCTTCTACCCTCATCTGATGTGTTGTATTTCCTGGGGTTCAGCTCATCCAGCGCCTCCTCTGAGATCTGAAGCATGTAGGAGATTGTAGAGCAGTGAGACGGAGAGAGAAACTCCCCTGAGTGTTTGTCTGATTTCACAAACTCCTGAATCTCTCTGGACAGAGTCTGATCTTTCACTTCCAGCAGACAGAGGAACAGATTGATGGATTGATCAGCTGAGAGAGGATTAATATTCTGCTCATCTTTGATCTTCTGTTGAATGTGCTGAGTGGTTCTCCTGATGCTCTCTGAGCTTTCCTCTGTGTGTGTCAGTAGATCCTGTAAGAGTCTCTGATTGGACTCCAGTGAGATGCCCAGCAGGAACCGCAGGAACAGATCCAGCCATCCATTCTCACTCCTGAGGGCTTTATCTACTGCTGATGTTAGTAGATCATACAGAGGGTCAGATCTGTAAAATCTGAATTTATCCAGAAGCTGCAGTGGTTCCTTGTTCTTGATCATAAATGAGTAAAGCACATATAAAGTAGCGAGAAACTCCTGAATGCTCAGATGAATGAAGCTGTAGACTTTCCTCTGATGAATCACAGATTCCTCCTTAAAGATCTCAGTGCAAATCCCAGAATGCACTGAGGCGTCAGTGACGTCTACGGCGCTCTCAATCAGGTCCTCCTCATAGAACATCACATTGCCCTTCATCAGCTGATGGAAAGCCACTTCAGCAAGTTTCATAATCGCTTCTCTGTTGGACTGCAGGAGTTTCTCTGGATCTCTCTCTTCATACTTCTGATTCCTCACGTTGATCTGAATCAGCAGGAAGTGGATGTACATTTCAGTCAGAGTTTGAGGGATTTCTGCACTCGGATCTTCTTCCAGGAGCTTCTGAAGCACAGTGGAGGAGATCCAGCAGAAGACGGGTATGTGGCACATGATGTGGAGGCTTCTTGCTCTTCTGATGTGTGAGATGATTCTGCTGGCTTGATGCTCGTCACTGATTCTCTTCCTGAAATATTCCTCCCTCTGAGGCTCATTGAATCCCTGAATCTCTGTCAGACGGTGGATGTATTTGGAGGGGATCTGATTGGCTGCTGCTGGTCTGGAGGTGATCCAGATGAGAGCCGAGGGAAGCAGATCTCCTTTAATGAGGTTTGACATCAACACACCCACTGATGAAGTCTCAGTCACATCAGAAACTTCCTGAGCGTCTGAAAACATCAGTGTGATTCTGCTTTCATCCAGACCATCAAAGATCAACACAACTTTACACTCCTCATAAATATTTGAGTCCAGATCTTGAAGTTCAGGATGAAAGTCCAGCAGAAGTCTGTGAAGACTGTACTGATGATCTCGGATCAAGTTCAGCTCTCGAAATGGAAGCACAAACATGAAATCTACATCCTGATTGGCTTTTCCCTCGGCCCAGTCCAGGATGAACTTCTGCACAGAGACGGTTTTCCCGATTCCAGCTATGCCTTTAGTGAGAACAGTCTTGATCTGCTCTTTCTCCTCGCGTCCTGGTTCAGGAGAGGCTTTAAAGATGTCATTGCAGTCGATTGGAGTGTCTTGTGAGTGTTGTGTTCTGGCTGTTTTCTCCATCTGTAAAACCTCATGTTCTTCTTTCACTCCTTCTCTCTCTCCCTCTATGATGTAGAGCTGTGTGTAGATCCTGTTCAGGAGGGTTTCATTCTCTTGGAGATTCAGTCCCTCAAATAATCTCTCATACTTGTTCTTCATGCTGGTTTTGTGTCGGTCTTTGACTCTCTGTAGTTCATCATTCACTGGTTGAGGAGAATCTCCAGTCTGATCATCTCTATCCACTACTCTGCTGAAACAACAAAAAAGGCACACAAAAACAAAACAAAGAATATATTTTAAAAATAAGTTTAAATATATAAATAAAATAAAATATAGTAAATCAATGCAAATTTAAATCTTCATTTCATTTCATTTCAATTATTTATTTTAGGACAGTGCACATTAATCAACATTACTGTAAATGTGCCAGTGTTAGCCAGCAGGCTAATTTTCAACTGTAGTCCATTGGCAAGATGTTATACTAGGCACAAGATAGCTAAAAAAGAACATATTAATCTTGTATTTTCTCTGTGTGCATTCGGTGTGTTTTTGAGTCTCACATTATTTGTTTCCTGCTAGTTTCACTGGAGCAGTTAAGGCCCTATCTCAATTCTATTTTATAACCCTACCCTACGCCTACCATACCCTACACTGCCCTACGCATACCCTACCCCACACTACCCTGCCCTACCCTGCCCTACCCTACCCTGCCCTACCTTGCCCTACCCTGCCCTACCTTGCCCTACCCTACCCTACCCTACCCTACCCTACGCCTACACCTACGCTACGCCTACACCTACGCTACGCCTACACCTACGCTACGCCTACACCTACGCTACCCTACCTATGCCTACCCTACCTATGCCTACCCTACACTACCCTACGCCTACCCTACCCTGCCCTACGCCTACCCTACACTACCCGGCCCTACCCTACACTACCCTGCCCTACCCTACGCCTACCCTGCCCTACACTACCCTGCCCTTACCCTACACTACCCTGCCCTTACCCTACACTACCCCTACACTACCCTACACTACCCTACCCCTAACCTACCCTACCCTACGCCTACCCTACACTACCCTACGCCTACCCTGCCCTACGCCTACACTACCCTGCCCTACGCCTACCCTGCCCTACGCCTACACTACCCTACCCTACGCCTACCCTACACTACCCTACCCTACCCTACGCCTGCCCTATGCCTACCCTACACTACCCTGCCCTACCCTACGCCTACCCTACGCCTACCCTACACGACCCTGCCCTACCTACCCTACGCTACCCTACACTACCCTGCCCTACCTACCCTACGCTACCCTACTCTACCCTGCCCTACGCCTACCCTACCCTGCCCTACGCCTACCCTACCCTAACCCTTGAAACAGAGTGAGTTAGGGGTGAAAATTTTACTGTAAATATGAACACAAGATTGCATGTAACATACAACAAATAATTATTTGTCGTTTAAGTACTTATTCATGCCAAAAAATACTCTCCTTGTTCGCTTGGGCAGCCATGCTTAGGGCCCTATGAAATACGCTTTTGTTTTTTATGACATTAAAAACCTTTGGCTTTGGGAGTTTATATTTTTTAACCCTCTGGGGTCGACAAACGCGCCGGCGCGTTTTGCTGGGTTTTCTTCACATAGTAGCACAATAAACTTAAATTTCTCCGTCATTTATGGTCATACAGATAAAGGAAATATGAAAAAAGAATCTGTGATATTTCATCTCATTTATGAGCCATATACCTTTATAAACATTTAAGTGTGTACTTTTAAATGATCGGATTCAAACTGAAAACAAATATTCTCTGTTTAAGTAATTTGTATAAAACCAACAAGATTACAACAATTATTTTTAATTTGACCACGCCCACGCGCGCAAAAGAGATTCACATGCAAATCTCCACATGGAACGCGAACGCGCTCATTACCTCAAAAACAAAGCACCAACAAACTTCAAAAGTCTCTGCTTTTCGTCGAGTTTGAAAGACGTGCCGTGAGCTTACATTGGATTTACCTCAGAAGAAGAAGAACGTGATTTGAAGACAAGAAAGATGTAAGGTAAGAAATTATGGTAACCATAATGTTTCATATTTTGGAGCGAGCTCTGGTTTTGAATGTATCGCGATCGCGTTTGAAACGATCGCGTTTGAAAAGCAAAACGCACCAAACAAAGGCTTCATGTTTTTACTATTATCTCATTTCATATCATCATAACGAATGGAAACATTTGAAGTAACATATGATAATCAATAGATTTTTCTCTAGCGTAGTTGTTACTGAAATCTTTTGGAAGATTTATATGCTGCTATAGGTTATTGTTATTATTATTTTATGCAGCACTGTGCATAGCCTATGCTTACAAGGCACAACAAACCTGGTGTTCATTATATTATATATTGTTGGAAACATTTGTGTGTGTGTGTATTCTGTGAATTTTAAAAAGCAATTTTAACCAGAAAAATCTATAGTTTCTCTTGATATCAGTATGTTCACTTTTTTTTTTTCTTTCAGGGACCAGATGCCACTGAGTCCTGCTGACTTCAACATTCACATGAGTCTCTGTATATGAACATGGTAAAGTGAAAATCAAACACCTTGGAAATGAAAGGTATGTACAATGTTTTTAGGAATGGCACAAAGGTCTCTGTCTTTGGATGATCATTTTTTGTGTATATTTGGATTATGTTGTGTTGTAAATAAATCCAAACAATCAAAAAGCCATTCTTTTTTAAACCTTCTCATTCTTTGTGCAAGGTTGCTCAGAATGACAGGGCCTGATAGCTCCTAATAGGGCCATTAGGGAGTGTCTTTGTCTTTCTCAGGTGTGAAAAGCTTACATATTAATGAGGTGATCACGCCCCTTCGCATAAAGCTTTCTCACACAAAACACGTCTTAGAAATTTTAAATCAATATATTGTCTTCTCTGAATGAGCAGTCAGGGTGATTTTCACATAGTTTTGGAGCAAATATTCTAGGCTACGTGATACAATTTTCAAACGTCTTGTGAAGAAATTATCAGTATGGGTTTCATGACCTTATTTCAGTGACAATTTTTTTTTGTATTTTCACAAACCACGCATAAATGTCATTATATCAAAACTACAAACTTTTACATACATGCTGCTGATATATTATTGTAGCAGAATTTGTGCTGAATACAGTGTAATCAGACTTTAGCCATGAAAATGTCACAAGTAACAGAAATAAGCACAAATATCAGAGCATGTCAGAACACCTCCAGGGCCAGAAAACAGCTCAGACCCCAGAGGGTTAAATGGATAAATTTACTGTACATGCGACTTCAAGAATGATGTATTCATTCTCGCTTTTAAACTCTTTAATTAATGTTTCAGACTTGCATACTATGGTTAACCAAAATCACACGTGTAGCATGTTTTGTCTCTATGAACTCCAATTTTCATTCCACATTTGTTAATTTACATTACATTTTGCTAACTTTAGTTCTACCAGCCGTTTCATTTATTATGAGTCAGTCTGATGCCTCTAATACTGGATTATATCTCACCTGGGGTCAGAAGTCACTGCTTCATCACTGAAATGAAGAGGAGCTTCATCACTGAGGTCAGAGGTCACTGCTTCATCACTGAATTTAGGAGGAGGACCCATGGATCTGTCACTCTTCATAGACACACAGCTGGGTTCTGGAGATGAAGATCTCTCTCTGCTCTCTCTGTTCTCCATAATGAGAAACTGACTTCACACCTGCATATAGAAACACAGATAACAAATCAAACATGACAATATATATACATTATTTCTTAAATGATTATTTAATTTTTTATTATTATTATTATTACTTGACAATATTATACTTTAAAAAATTCAGATAATTGCAATAAGATGATAATAAATAAATCCCAGCCGGCACATGACCGACCTTCAACGTTGAAATAATGTCAGTTGTTTCAATGTTGAAACAACGTTGATATAACGTTTAATGCTAAATGGTTGAAAAAGGTTAACAAAAACACTTCTAAATCAACGTTAACATTTTTACAAGATCTGTACATTGAAACAACGTAATGTCTTCAACAACATACAACAGAAACATCTGCCTTTTAAAGTATTATTATCATCATTATTAGTATTTAATTATATTTTGATCATAACAGCTCTTCAATGTATATGTTAAAATATAATTATTATCAATATTATCAATAATAGTTTCACCCTCAAGAGAGCAGTGCAGCAGAAACTTTTTGCCTTGCGTGATTTTGTGTGGATTTACAATTTTGTGTGCTTGCCTAACAGTTTACCATGCATTATTACATTTTTATTCATACAAATGAAAACACCATTTGACCAATTAATTAAATAATACAGACTGCAAATTAAACTAAATAAAACCGTTACTGTTTGAGTCGGTGTGAGCAGAGCTGCTTGCATTACTCAGTCGGACTCAGATTATTTTATATCTGCCAGTTAAATTCTTATTTTGGATGAATTTGAGTTGATATGTCCATGAAGAACCAAAGCTGGAATATGAACAGAGGAAGGGGTCGTACGTGGTCTGTAAAAATACTGGTGATATTAGATAAGAAACATTTTTCAGTCTTTAACAGTCTATGTAACGTTATGTTCCTGTCCTTAACCCAGGGTTGCCAACTCTCACGCATCTGACAGTCTCAAAGATGACAGAACTCTGTTCATGTTGTGTGAATGTGTTATAATGGCAAACATTTGTACAATATAAATACATTTTAAGAATGTTTAAAGGAATGGTAAAAAAAAAATCCTGCTTATTAAGGACTTTTCAGTGAATAATTTCTTCTTTCCCCTTCAGATTCTCCAAGGATCCAGCTGATTACTGGCAATCTGGTGGAGGATTTCTCTTTAGCTGCTACATTTAGCTGCACTGTCACTTCTGATACCGATTCACTGACCTTTTGTGATATGTTTTGATTTGACTCAATTGAATAAAAATGTACTTAATTTAATTAGTACAATGTATAGTTAGGATTCTGAATTAAAACAGTGTAATGTTTCTCCACAAATATTATCAGAAATATACGGAGCCCCCAGGGGTCAGGCGAAAATTGTTAAAACAATATAAACCTGCATTGAAAGATATAAAGAACAACAGACCACAACCCTCTCAGCTCAACACCACAGTTTGTTGATTTCTTCATCTGTTTCAAAGATGAAATCATGACCTTATGATGATAGTAACCGTAACTGACACATGGAGTAATATAATTTACATTTTTTCAATTCCACCTTCGGGCTCTGAAGAACGGCTTGTGAATAAATGGTTGATATTGTAAATTTACATCTGAATACATCAAATATGTGTTTTAGAATGGTAGTGCTGTATACTTTGTTTTCAACCAGACTAATTGAACTGTAAAGTGAAAATATTGTACATGATTTATTTTGTATTCAGTGTTTTCAGTTTTCAGTGTTTTTGCTTTTATTTATAGGATAGTACAGAGAGCGGACAAGAAGTGAAGAGGGAGCGAAGGCATCGGAAAGGACCTCGAGCTGGGACTCTGTTGGTTCAACGTCGACATACAACCTTTATTCACCCATTTTGAAAGAAGAGACGGTGAAACAACGTCACGATATCAACAGTGAAACATCACGATATCAACGGTGAAACAACATCACGATATCAATGGTGAAACAGCATCACGATATCAACGGTGAAACAATATCAACAATGAAACAACATCACAATATCAACAGTGAAACAACGTCACGATATCAACAGTGAAACAACGTCACAATATCAACAGTGAAACAACGTCACGATATCAACAGTGAAACAACGTCACGATATCAACAGTGAAACATCACGATATCAACAGTGAAACATCACGATATCAACAGTGAAACAAAAGTGAAACAACGTCACGATATCAACAGTGAAACAACGTCACGATATCAACAGTGAAACATCACGATATCAACAGTGAAACAAAAGTGAAACAACGTCACGATATCAACGGTGAAACAATATCAACAGTGAAACAACGTCACGATATCAACAGTGAAACAACAGTGAAACAACGTCACGATATCAACGGTGAAACAATATCAACAGTGAAACAACGTCACGATATCAACAGTGAAACAACAGTGAAACAACGTCACAATATCAACAGTGAAACAAAAGTGAAACAACGTCACGATATCAACAGTGAAACAACATCACGATATCAACAGTGAAACATCACGATATCAACAGTGAAACAAAAGTGAAACAACGTCACGATATCAACGGTGAAACAATATCAACAGTGAAACAACGTCACGATATCAACAGTGAAACAACAGTGAAACAACGTCACGATATCAACGGTGAAACAATATCAACAGTGAAACAACGTCACGATATCAACAGTGAAACAACAGTGAAACAATGTCACGATATCAACGGTGAAACAATATCAACAGTGAAACAACGTCACGATATCAACAGTGAAACAACAGTGAAACAACGTCACAATATCAACAGTGAAACAAAAGTGAAACAACGTCACGATATCAACAGTGAAACAACATCACGATATCAACAGTGAAACAACATCACGATATCAACAGTGAAACAACAGTGAAACAACATCACGATATCAACAGTGAAACAAAAGTGAAACAACGTCACGATATCAACAGTGAAACAACGTCACGATATCAACAGTGAAACAACGTCACGATATCAACGGTGAAACAACAGTGAAACAACATCACGATATCAACAGTGAAACAAAAGTGAAACAACGTCACGATATCAACAGTGAAACAACGTCACGATATCAACAGTGAAACAACATCACGATATCAACGGTGAAACAACAGTGAAACAACATCACGATATCAACAGTGAAACAACGTCACGATATCAACAGTGAAACAACGTCACGATATCAACGGTGAAACAACAGTGAAACAACATCACGATATCAACGGTGAAACAACAGTGAAACAACGTCACGATATCAACAGTGAAACAAAAGTGAAACAACGTCACGATATCAACAGTGAAACAACGTCACGATATCAACAGTGAAACAACGTCACGATATCAACAGTGAAACAACAGTGAAACAACATCACGATATCAACAGTGAAACAACGTCACGATATCAACAGTGAAACAACGTCACGATATCAACAGTGAAACAACGTCACGATATCAACGGTGAAACAACAGTGAAACAACATCACGATATCAACAGTGAAACAAAAGTGAAACAACGTCACGATATCAACAGTGAAACAACGTCACGATATCAACAGTGAAACAACGTCACGATATCAACAGTGAAACAACGTCACGATATCAACAGTGAAACAACGTCACGATATCAACAGTGAAACAACATCACGATATCAACGGTGAAACAACAGTGAAACAACATCACGATATCAACAGTGAAACAAAAGTGAAACAACGTCACGATATCAACAGTGAAACAACGTCACGATATCAACAGTGAAACAACGTCACGATATCAACAGTGAAACAACGTCACGATATCAACAGTGAAACAACAGTGAAACAACATCACGATATCAACGGTGAAACAACAGTGAAACAACGTCACGATATCAACAGTGAAACAACAGTGAAACAACATCACGATATCAACAGTGAAACAAAAGTGAAACAACGTCACGATATCAACAGTGAAACAACATCACGATATCAACAGTGAAACAACGTCACGATATCAACAGTGAAACAACAGTGAAACAACATCACGATATCAACGGTGAAACAACAGTGAAACAACGTCACGATATCAACAGTGAAACAACAGTGAAACAACATCACGATATCAACAGTGAAACAAAAGTGAAACAACGTCACGATATCAACAGTGAAACAACGTCACGATATCAACAGTGAAACAACGTCACGATATCAACAGTGAAACAACGTCACGATATCAACAGTGAAACAACAGTGAAACAACGTCACGATATCAACAGTGAAACAACAGTGAAACAACATCACGATATCAACAGTGAAACAAAAGTGAAACAACGTCACGATATCAACAGTGAAACAACGTCACGATATCAACAGTGAAACAACGTCACGATATCAACAGTGAAACAACGTCACGATATCAACGGTGAAACAACGTCACGATATCAACAGTGAAACATCACGATATCAACGGTGAAACAACGTCACGATATCAACGGTGAAACAACGTCACGATATCAACGGTGAAACAACGTCACGATATCAACGGTGAAACAACATCACGATATCAACGGTGAAACAACGTCACGATATCAACGGTGAAACAACTTCAATATCAACGGTGATATCGGCTGCGCTGTTACACTACGCTCACACTGTTTATTTTTTCATATCATATATCAATTTGTATATTCGTTTATTTTGTTTTTTTCTTTATTCACAAATGTATGACTTTTGGAAGTACAATTTGGTCAGCTAGTTCGTATTAGAACAACTGATTATCGTTCTACAAGAGGCGCATTAAGACAAGACTGTATCATACCGCTTAGACAAAGTAAATTTAGTCAATCTGCTTTTTCTGTTAAAGCTGCACAAGAATGGAATACTATTCCAACAACTATAAGAGATCTAGACACATATGCTTTATTTAGGATTCAATTGAGGAATTGGTTAATCAGTACTCAGATCTGTCAACACTAGAATCTTATATCTGCTGGCCATCCTATTATTGTTTGTATTTTGTTGAATTGTTTTAAATTGATCTTAAATTGTTTAAATAGATGTTTTATTGTATTGTGTAATTATTACATTTTCTATTATGTATTCTTAATCATATTTTCTTTAGGTTGACTTGTAACATCTTGTCCAGGGACTACGGATGAAAAATAGCCCTTGGCTAATTCTGGTACATTTACAGGAATGTTTTTATTAATGTACAATGTCCCTGTCAAACTAAATAAAGCTAAAAATAAAAAAAATAAAAAAATAAAATAAATTTGATTACCATATAATAAAGCTGAATTAACAAAACCTTCTGTCATTTTTACTCTTCAAAGTGTACACTTGCAGGTGTAGATTATAATTCATTCACTGTTAGGCCCATAAATAATAATAATGATAAACAATATTTATAAAAGTATATACATATCTAACATCTGACTAATTAAAAATTAACCACAAAATATTACATGCTAAATGGGCATAAATCTATATGTAAAAAAAAAAAAAAAGAATTGTCAGAACGTCGTCTCTCAGTTGCTGAATGTCTCGCAATAACAACAATTCTGCGTTTTTACAATGTTGCGAGATGTAGACAGCGACGTTGCCATAGTAGAAATACAACGTGCCGAATTTCGACTCCCTGCCAGAATCTGACTCCCCTTGGCGTGCACGCGCATGACGTCACTTCACTAGCGGCGGCGGTCTTTTTTAACGCTCTTCGCGGTAGTTTCCATACGTGTAATTCCTGTCAGGAATTTTGGATTAAGAGGTTTTTTTATTTTTTTTTATTTCTCTTTATTAACGGTTGTTTTGAAAAAAGTGTTCAAAAAGAAAAAACGAAGCAAATATATAAAACCTTTGTCCCTTTTACGGATTAACAATATATAACCATATGCATAACCTACAGTGACACAAAATCACTATCATTTTTAATCCAACATTTTAAACAAGTCTTACAATGGGGAAAATGATCAATGAACATTGGATGGACAAAAGAAATAGTGGAATACTGAGCTATTTAAATTGATAACGGGTCATTCATGAGAGAAAAATGCATTCGTGTATCAAGATGGGCGTGACTCACCGCCACATCAACAAGAACAGGACAGCACTTCCTGGGCCTTTATCCTGACAGTAGGTATAAGGGAATTGGCCAAGAGAGGATTTTCCCTTTACCACTAATGTGCTGACCACATTCACCACTCACTGATGGAAGTCAGTTACACAGTAAATACTATATGCACTTGTTAGATTTACATATGACAGAGTATGTTGTTATTTCTATTAAGAACTAATGCTCTATCATGAACTGCACATGGTTTCTCAATGCCAGTGTATCAGCTGTAATCTCAAGCTCGTATCAGCTGACTCACGTCTCTTCAGGGATACAACGCCTATCACAGAATCCATAAGGTCCTTCAGTATTATCAGAAGTTATTGTGTTTCTCAGCAGCTAATGACCCTCCTCCACCCCCAGCTCCTCCTCTCGGCCAGTCAGAGTTTGCTCTTCTGTTCCCATTTGAATCAGACTAATTTCTCAAACTATGTGTTAATAAATGTAGTGAATTGCATGGATGTGCAGGGAGGTCTAGCCCAGAACAGAATCAAACCAAACCAAACTGTCAATCATCACTGACGATGGTCCTGACAGGAAAAGAAAAAAACACTCAACATTCAGGCTGATACATTATGACTCTTCATATCTAATTTTAAATGATTATAAACAAAATTTGATAACATGATCCCAACAATGTTACATAAAAAGGTTACATATATATATATATATATATATATATATATATATATATTTTATTTTCTTTTTTTGGAATTTATTCAATTTATTTTTTTGATTGCACTTTTATTGCAGTTTTCTCTAAAGTGTTTCTGCTGTGGCTGAATTGACCCAAAACAGAACAGAAATAAAGTCTATAAAATATAGTAAATAATTGATGTGTAAATTATAATAGCACAGATTGAACACTCGAGTGACACCTTAGAATGTGGACTGAATACACACTGCCGAAATCCTGCTCTCCAACATTACAGGCTCCTCCTGCTGAAGCTGAGCTTTTCTGCAGAGATCCTCCATGGAGAAAGAGTCATCAGAATGAGTTCATGTGTCTCAGACCGAGCAAAGCTGACAGAGAACGATTTCGGCAGGAGCTGGGGTCACTCATAGGCTATATGCATATGGTTATAATAATATGTTGTTAATTCCTAAAAGGGACAAAGATGTTCATATTCGCTTCTGTTTTCTTTTTGAACACTCAGTACCATTTGTTCCTTAAGCGAAAGATATGCAGTCTAGAGAAGAGAGCTGCACTAGCTCATATCAGTTATCTCCATAAAAGAGGTTTTCAAACCTTTTTTTCTTCCTCAGCCATGAGATCTAATAAACCGTGTTTTTGTTTGTTTTTAGGCAGGTGCACTGTATGGATGTACTGATTAAGGAATTATTTATTAATTCATATTAATATTATTTAATTCACCCACACAAATGTACTACTGTACCTATAGATAAATGTGTGGAGGGAACAGAGAGACTGACATGGAAATTAGTGAACCCAAACGAGTTTAATGAAAAAAATAACATAGGCTAGTTAAAAGAACGAAAAGTTCAAAATAAAACAGGGCAAAACAACCATTATTAAGGAGAACTTAAAAATCACTTAATCAAGAGTTCCTGACAGAAATTACACGAGTGGAAACTTCCAGCGAAGAACATTAAAGAGACGCTGCGCTAGTGAAGTGATGTCATGCGCGTGCACGCGAAGGGGAGTCAGACTCTGGCAGGGAGTCCAGATGCGGCACAACACCTGTTCGTAAATGTCTGAATTGCTGTCTGAAAAGTAAGCCTGATCAGCCCTAAATTACTGATAGTTGGTCAATCTAGTTCTTAAAACACATTCTTAATTTAGCAGCTCTGTTTATGAAACTGGCCTCTGAAGATGAACTTGTCACCTATGCGTCACAACTCCCTAAAATGACCGTTAAAATATGATAGCGATCAGAAAATATTCTACGATAATATGACATGATATCAGAAGCTGATAAATTAACTTACCGTTATGGGATATTTATGTCAGTTTTTAAGTCCTCGAAATGTGAATTTACACTTCTTCAGAATCGAGTCTTTGGACTCAAAGGTGTTTCCTCAGAATCGCGCATGCGCAGGAGACCTCAGGTGTCAGCAACAGATAAACCCCGCCCATCTCTCTTCTTCTTCTCTTAGTGTTTTTAATAAAAATAAAAAAAAGCAAAACGTATGTATAGAATTTTTTAATCCTTTTCTTTTTGGATTTAATCCCCTGTAGTTATCCCCTGTCTATTTCTTTTTCTTTATTGTTTTTTTTTTCTGTTTCCTTTGATGCTATTATGAATCTAATAGATAATAATTGAATACATTGTGATCCTCTGTATGTGTATGTTGTTATTGTTCTGTTATGCAATAAAAAAATCTTTTCTTACTTTTGGGGCGGGTTTCAGTCTATGTTAAATGTGTTTAGCGCCACCTACTATACTATAATGACTTCCTCAATCTCTAATTACATTCTACTGATTAGTCCAGTCTCATGAAGAACTGCATTAAAGCCTTTCCTACTTCCATCTGCTTATGCAGTATTTCTGTTCATTTCTCTACACTTCATTAAGCTATCATTTCTTTCAATTTAATTATTTCTAAATTAATGTTTTTGCAATTAATTCATATACTGTATGCTGCATGAAAAATAGCACATTACAATCTAGTAAATATGATTTGTTTTATTCCTATTTATGAATGTTTATCTATATTGTATTTAATTGGGTGTTTTCCTTTTGATTTGATTTATTTATTTCTGGATCCAGACGATACAAAACAGCAATCCAAAGGATAACATGCTAAAGTAAAATACTTATTTCCAGCACGGTCCTTGGTGTTACACACAAGAAAACAATAAAAAGACAAACCAGATTAAAAAAATACATACAGTATGAGGAGGGGGATAAAATCACATCATTAAAAAAAATAATAATAATAATAAAAAAAGAAACACTGTAAAAAAAACTCTCCAATTTATCAATAAATATTCACCTTGTTCCATAAAAGTTTCTTGACCTGTGTTTTAAACATCCCTCATGATGATAGGAGTTTTGTAGCAGTAGGCAAACTATTCCATGCCCTGATACCAGTATAAAAGAAAGGGGGGGGGGGCTTTTAATAGGTACCGAATAACATTGTTTTGCAGCACTTGGAATTTGTTTTTGAGTTTCACAGTCAACCCAGAAACCCATGCAGAGCAGAATCTACATGGCATTGAATCAGAGTTAATACCCAATAATTTCTTTACAGAGAAATCAAAAGGCTTTGTCTTGCGATATGAAAACTTCAACTTACAGGCACATTTGGCTAACACCTTGGCTGCAATGGATTCACCTATAAGTGATTGATCCAATGTTAAACCCAAATATGTGACACTTGATCTGGATACAATTTCAGACCCATTACAACACCTTTAAAGTATTTAATTCTGCCAACTTCCTTTTTGTACCAAACAGGATTGATTCAGTCTTGCCCAGATGCACAGAGAGCTTATTGTCTACTAGCCACTGGTTGACAGACTCAAGCTCTATACCAAGAGTATTTTCAATGTCTTTTACATTACATCCTGGGACAAGTAAAGCAGAATCATCAGCATATAATAGCAACTTGCACCGTACCGCAGCTGATATGTCATTTATATATACTAAAAATAGCAGGGGCCCCAGGATCGAACCTTCCCACTGCGCAATGTGACGTCGTAGTGACGTCATTTTCATGTAATTTTTGGACGTCCAAATTTGGTCCATTGAAGGGGTTGTTTTGTAACGCCAGGCGACGTCTTTTTTCGACGTCTTCCGCACGTCTAATGTTGACGTCCGTCCACAAAAGTTTGTTTGTGGGAACAAGGAAGGAGACGGGGTCGGCTTGCTGTGGATTGTGTGTTTTATTAGATACGTCTTTTTCAAAAAAGAATCGCGCTCAGTGCGCTCAAACAAAACAGTGGCTACACACACACACACACACACACACACACACACAAACACTCTAAACATGTTGAACAATGATTATTAAATCAAATAACAAAATTGTTGATAAATGTGTTCACACCAAACACGAAGAGAGTGTGATAATTTCTGATTCGCGTTTAGGCTAAAAATAGGTTCGGCGCTTTTCGCGGTTTGGAAAGAAACTGCATCTTGCAGTACATTTTAAATATAGCGATTTGGAAACGTGGATGGAGCAGTGAATAGGTTCAGTACACAGCAAAATGACATGACAAACTCGCGTTTTGGAAAAGAGCTCTTCATTTGTAAATTAAAAAAATATTAATAATCATGTAAATTTCCTGCACTGTCATAGACGTCCAAATGACGTCCAAAAAAATTACCCAGTTCAGGTCCAATGTTGACCGTAAATATGACGTCCAAGTTGGGTCATGGTTGGACGTCCAAATAGTGGACCTAGTTTGGACGTCGAATTGATGTCCAGAATTGGTCATGGACCGACGGACCCAATATAGACTTGATCTGCACGTCTATCCGACGTCCAATGTTTAGTGGGTTGGGGCGCCCCGCATGTTATCCTCTGTGGATCAGAGCGGGTCTCCTCAACATCACAGACTTGAGTCCTTTCTGTTAGGTAAGAAGTGAACCATATGAGTGCTGAGTTACTAAAACCCATACACTGTAATTTAGAAATCAAAATCTTGTGGTTCACAGTATCAAATGCTTTCTGCAGGTCAAGTAGTAGCATACCAACATAATTACCTTGATCAAAGTTCTGATGCACATAATCGTAAAGGTGAATGAGACAGGTGTCGGTAGAATATGCAGCTCTAAAGCCAGACTGGAGTTCATATAATAGATCAAGCCTGATGAGATACTCCTCCACCTGTTCATACACAAGACGCTCAAAACTCTTTGATATAGATGACAGAATTGATACTGGCCTATAATTTCCAACATCAGCTCTGCTACTTTTCTTAAAAATAGGAACAACCCTGGCATTCTTCATATCGTTTGGGAAAACACCCTGACTTATGGACAAATGTATGATATGGGTAAGAATACCATATGTAACCCCAGCACTATCCCTGAGAAACCTGGAGGGGATACGGTCCAAGCCAGAGGCCTTATTCACTGATGGAGTGGAGAGGCTCGCTCGCTCTTTATCCTCTGAGACGGGACTAATTGCAAATGCATCTACAGAGATAATTTTACTTCTATAAAAGGAGTTAACAAAATTTATGCCAAATTTGTCAGAAACACTAGGCAATTTACTGACCAAACTGGCAGCAATGGTTGTAAAGTAATGGTTAAAATGGCAGGCAATCCGCCGCTTATCAAGACACATCTCATCTTCAGTAATAAGCCCTGCTTTACCAGACTTATATTTAGCTTTTGCTGTTGATCCCATATCACTAAGAATTCCCCATAGTTTTTTAGGCTGTTTTACATTTGCAGCAATGGAATCAGTATAAAATTCAGACTTGCTGTACCTTGTAACTAACTTGATTTCTAAGATAAGCATAAGAGTTATAATCCGCTGGGAGTTTTGACTTTTTAAACTTAATGAAACATCTATTACGTTGTCTGATAATGTCAACGATTTCAGATGTCATCCAACACGCACTTCTATGCTTAATTCTTGTTTCCCTCATTGGAGCGACTTCATCAAGAGCTGATATAAAACACTGCTTAAACAAAACCCAATCCTTATCAACATCATTACATTCAAACACACCAGACCAGTTTCTCTCAGACAGGCTCAGTAATTAATTGCTGTAAACCAGACGCCCTACAAAGACATGAGAGAGATTCTTTAAAGCTTCATGGCAATAATAGATTTGTATTAAAATCACCCATGATGATGCATTCTTTCTCTAGGCATACATTGCTTTTACAATAGACAGATTCAAGAAGTTCATAAAGGTCTGTTTGCTTAGGCGGGCGGTAACATACACCAACAATGATGGGCTTGGTTTTAGGGAGAATGAACTCCACCCAAGCTGCCTCCAAGCATCCACGTGTAGATCACGGCGCGGACTGAAAGATATATCAGTCCTTATAAAAAGGCACACTACTCCTCTGTGTCTGTTGCGATCGCGTCGGTAGATGTAATAACCTGTAAGCCCAACTTCACAATCTTGAATGGAACAGTCTAGCCAGGTCTCGGATACAGCGATCACAGCAGCCTGAGACGTAGACGCGAGGTGTCCAGTTTCATCCCGTTGGGTAGCAGACTCATTAGTTGGGTAGCAGACTCCTTGCATTAACGTGAATAAAATGCATCCCTTTCCGATTTAAAAGGCCGAGTGAATCATAGTGTCTCCCATCCATACTGTCGTCATCATACGTTCTCAATTCATTTATGTCATCAAAGACATTTATGCTGCACATTTCCAGCACACAACACCGGTTACAAACCAATCCTTTAATTTCTCCCAAGAGAGATCTCTATTTTATCATTCATTTTATATATTATGGTCTTTGGTATTGACTTATTATTGAATGTTCAGTGATTTTTAACTCAGATAGATCTGCTAAATGAGTAAATGTATGAAAGCTTTCTTTGATTTTCCTACTGTACATGTTAGGATTGTTGTCTTTGTTCACATGAGCGTTGGAGAAACCAATAACATGAACACAATATCATTTCTTTAGCGCAGATGAACAACAAACTGAACTTTAGAGGCCAAGAACTAGTGACGGAGAAACTCTGTTCTTTTCCAAACTCTGATCACCTGAAGCGATTGATTGCCAGAATGATGGACTCTTCTGAAGCGCTGGAAACACTGGCGAACTCCTGCTGGGCAAACCTGTGTCCCTGTATGACCAAACATCTATAATGATCAATCTTTATCAACACACTGCACATGTGTTCATCAGTGGCAGTTATTACATATAATCTACCATTACATATGACGTGTCTGCATCATTTGTGCTTTTAGTAATGCTTGTTTGTGTGTGTTTTACGCAGGGCTTGGAGAATTAACTTTCACTGTTTCCTCTGGGAACCCATGAACCATGTCTATATTTATTTACTTTTAAACTAGACATTATTTTAATAATCATCTTACATATTAATTTAATATATAATTTTCTTCAGAATCACTGAATTCAACAGCAAGTTCTTGATATATTTCACACATTTTGTAAGTATAAAGTGAAAGAACAATAATTTACAGAAAAGAATAAAAAATATTTAACTTAAAAATGAAGGCCATCAGTAACATATGTTACATTTATCAACCCATGAACCAGTTTCTATATGTTTTTTAAAGTTTTATCAATTTGTAAATATAGTATTAATAATAATTGTAATGCCATATTTGTAATATAAAGGTAAGAGTTTTATTGAATAGTCTCTTATTGACCTGATTAAGTCCTATCACTATCTGTCTTAAGTCCTATTCACAATAATCACTTGTTTCCAGCTATTGATCATACTTTTAAAAGATGGAAAGATAAGGGGATGGCCTGTTTTTCAGATCTTTTTATTGATAATTATTTTGCTACATCCACCAACCTTATTTCCAAATTTAACTTGCATAGTACAGGCTTATTCAGGTATTTTCAACTTTTGTTAAATTCATTTTGTTAAGACTAACTTCCCTAGTTTCCCTCAATTAACAGAGAAATCTCTGGTTGAGAACGTATTGTCAGCCTCTACAGGTGGTAGTCGTATATCCTCTGTCTACGCCATGTTACTTTCATCTAGTACGTCCTCTCTCTCCTGCCTAAAGATGGCTTGGGAGAATGAGCTGCTAATCAAGTTATGGGAAGAGCTATGGTCTGAGGCCCTTGCTAGAGTTAACTCTACTTCTACATGTGCTCGGCTAAGTCTCGTTCAGCTAAAAGTCTTTCATCGAACTCATCTGACCAAAGCTAGACTTCATAAATGGTTCCCAGAAACAGAGGACTCCTGTACCAGAATCTCCTTCTCTCCCGCTGATCTCACCCATGCATTCTCTAGCTGCCCAAAACTGGCCTCATTTTGGGCTTCTTTATTTGACTTCATGTCTGGGGCTCTGCACGTCTTTTTATCTCCATGTCCTCTAGTCGCCATCTCTGGTGTGTCTCACTCGTCATCTATCACGAGACAGAAAGCAGAGGTTATCTCCTTCGCTTCTCTTATTTCTAGAAGGTTCATCTTGTTGCACTGGAAGTGTCCAGCCTCCCCTCCAACTCCCTCTTGGTTAAAGGATCTGATGTCATTCCTTCACTTGATAAACTGAAATACTGAAATACTCTACTCGGGGCTCAACCAATAACTTTGATAAAACTTGGAACCCTATTTTAAATCTTTACTCTGTACCCTCACTAGATTCTGACTAATTATATATATTTATATATATTGTGACGACATCTGCTGTTGATTCTGTGAATTGCGGTTGGCACCTGAGCCCATTAATCACCTTGATTGCCAGTCTACTGGAAACACCTGTGTTCGTGCCTTTAAGAGATTACCAATTGACCGGACGATTCATTCTTTGGTTTTGACGCTTTGGTTTTGGACTCTTTGGTTGTGTTGTATTTTGTTACTCTTTTCATTTTCACTTCAATACTACATTACATTTCAAACCTGCACCTAGCCTTACACACTGACCTTACTGATGAATACAGAAACATTGTTATTTTCTTTAATTGATTTTCATCTTATTATTTAGTGTTGCCTTATTTTGTAATTAAATAAACATTTCTTTGAGCTTATAATTTGGTTTTCGTGTGTCCCTTGTTTTTGTTGCTTCCCTTGAGCCAAGGGTCGTAACAAATTGGGGGCTCGTCCTTATTTAGGTTATTTGATTGCGTTAAAGTTTTGTTTTCGTATAGTTTGATAATTGATTTATTAAAAAAATTTTTTGGACATGCGAAAATTTGTTTGTACCGAAGTCAATTAGTTCACCGTGTGAAATCACCAGTTGGTAAGTACATGTGGAATATTGTTTTTTTGAACGTGAGTTTTCTCTGATAGGTATAGCGGCATGTTTCTTTTGAGACGTGTCGGATTTGTTATTTTTCTGTAGTGTTGCGGTGAAAGTGGGTAGAAGTAATTATCTCGGGAGCACATCCGTGGTGTTGAAGGCGTCGCTGGTTTGACCAGTTGCGTTTTTCACCCAGCGGGCTACAGTGCATAAATACCCCCCACCGGTAATCGCATGAAGACTAGGGTTGAGTTAGGTAGAGGTATTGGAAAAGTAGGTAGAGGGAAAACTCTCGTTATTTGATTGCACTGTGCTAATTCAATTATTCTGGTGATTTTTAGCATGGCTGATATTGATGAGTTTGTTAGTTCACCGTCGCATGAATTTTTGGACAGGTGTACTAAAGAGCAATTATTAAGTATTGCCGAACGTTATGAAATTGTGATTAAAGATAAAAGGCTCAAAGAAAGTGTTAAAATAGCTTTGAAAATTGAGTTAATCGAAAAAGGTTTATTAGACACTGAGATGAAGGAATATGTACCAGTTGCATCTGAATTAAAAAGTAATTTGTCTTTTGAACAACAAAAAGAGCTGCTACTTTTACAGATGGATCACGAGAGGTTAAAACTGCGTTCTGAAGAGGGTAAAGTGGAATTAGAAAAGGCAAAATTGGATTTGGAATTTCTCAAGCTCAACCTGATGAAAGAAGGTAAGCTTTCTAGTTCTGGTCAGGAGCAGAGTGTGTTTTTTTCGATCACTTCTAATCTTAAACTTGTTCCCAAATTCAATGAGGAAGATCCTGATACTTTCTTTACTCTATTTGAACGCATGGCAGAATTAAGGAACTGGTCAGATGAGAATCGTGTTGCACTGCTGCAGTGTGTGTTAACTGGGAAAGCACAAGTAGCGTTCACTTCGTTGTCCGTTGATGATTGTAAAGATTATGATTACAGTTAAATCTCTCATTTTAAAGGCATATGAATGTGTACCCGAAGCATACAGACAGCACTTTCGATTGCAGAAAAAAGACGAGTTGCAAACAAACTTAGAATTTGTGCGTGATCTGAGAAAACACTTTAATCATTGGTGTAAGGCATTAGACATTAAAACATTGGAGGATTTAGTTCATTTGATGGTGTTGGAACAATTTAGAAATTCAGTTCCGAGCCGTATTGCTATGTTTATCAGTGAGCATAATGTTAAAACGCCAGAGGAAGCGGCTATGTTGGCCGATGATTTTGTACTGACGCACAAAACCACTTTTGTTGATTGGCATGCTCGTGATGTTCAGTATGTAAAGTCTCCGTCTACGTATAATCGTGTTTTCACAGGAAAATTTGATCCAAGCAAGATTTGCAATTACTGTCATGAGAAAGGACATTGGAAAGTAGATTGTGCATTACTGTGGGATTTATTTTTAAGGACCGGACAAAGTTCACAAGCTAAGCCTTCTGCTCTTGCAGCACCAGTCCTGTTGGCAGGGAGTGAAATCGTTGAAAGTCAAAAACTTGATGTTGATTTCTCTTCTTACTCACCTTTTATTACAGAAGGGCGTGTATCTCTGGTTGGAGAGAAAGAGGAAATTCCCGTTAAAATCTTGCGGGATACTGGCGCAATGGATTCATTTATTTTGGAATCAGTTTTGCCTTTTTCTTTGCAGTCTCATACTGGTGAGAGTGTTTTAATTCGTGGAATAGGGCTGAATACTCTGTCTGTGCCTCTTCATAAGGTAAGGCTTCAGTCTGATTTGATTCAAGGTGAGGTTGTAGTGGGAGTATGACCAGCTTTGCCAGTTGAGGGGGTCCATATTATTTTGGGTAATGGACTGGTAGGTGAACGTGTGTGGGCTGATACTTCACTGTTTCCCATAGTGACCACTGCTAATAAAATTGAGACTGAACTGAGTGTTTTGTGCCAGGATTCATCATGTGTTGTGACTCGTGCAATGAAACGTGCCAATGATGAAGTGTGTGATCAAAAAGAGATTCAATCTGATAAAGGCTGTTCTAAGTTGTTTATGCCTGACTTGTCTGCTTTGTCTTTTCATGTTTCTGCAGAGGATTTAGGAAAGGAACAGCGAACTGACTCCTCTTTGGATGAACTCTTCCAGAGTGCTGTTCTTCCAGTAGAGGAGTGTAATGTTGCCCGTGGATATTTCGTTCACAATGGAGTGTTGTTGAGAAAATGGAGTCCTCACAAAGATTTTGTTGGGGATCCTGTTTTTCAAGTAGTTGTTCCTACTAATTTTCGACAAATGATGATCGAAATTGCGCATGATCAATTAGGTCACCAGGGGGTGCGTAAGACTTACGATCGCCTGTTGCGATATTTTTTTTGGCCGCGTTTAAAACGAGATGTCTCTGCTTATATTAAGAGATGTAAAACCTGCCAGTTAACCAGTAAGCCGAATCAGGTATTGAAACCTGCTCCGTTGAAACCAATTCAGGCTACTGGTGAACCGTTCGAGCATCTTGTTGTTGATTGTGTAGGGCCACTTCCCCGTTCGAAGTCTGGTAGTAGTTATTTGTTTACTGTGTGTTTGAACACGCGTTTCCCTGCTGCATATCCACTACGTACAATTACATCTCGTTCTGTTGTGAAAGCTCTAACCCAGTTTATATCTGTCTTCGGAATTCCGAAAATCATCCAGAGTGATCAAGGTTCAAATCTTACTTCGCATCTCTTCCAGCAAGTGTTAAAACAGCTGCACATTAAGCATAATCAATCTACTGCGTTTCATGCACAAAGTCAGGGTGCATTGGAGAGATTCCATCAGTCGTTAAAGTCACTTCTCCGTGCGTTCTGTGTGCAGCTGGATAGAGATTGGGAAGAGGGTTTACCTTGGATGATGTTAGCCGCACGTGAAGTGGTGCAGGAAAGTATGGGTTTCAGCCCTAACGACTTGGTCTTTGGCCATAATGTTCGTGGACTGTTGTCCGTATTTCAGCAGGTTGGTAAAGCTGTAGAGCCTCCTAAAAACTTGGTGTCATATGTTTTGGGGTTTAAAAACAGACTCATCCAGGCTAGAGAACTAGCAAAATTAAGTCTCGAAAAACATCAGAAAAACATGAAACGATTGTATGATCGTACGGTTGAACGTCGAGTGTTTGTACCAGGTGATCAAGTTCTTGTCTTACGACCGATGGTATCTTCTCCTTTTGAAGCCAAATTTGATGGCCCATTTGTTGTAAAACGGAAATTGACTGATGAAAATTATGAAGTCTCAATGCCATTGCGGAAAAAGTCAGTTAAACGGTGCCATGTAAATCTATTAAAACCTTATTATGAAAAAGAAAATTCGACATCTTTGCATTCAGCACTTTCGGCCGTTTCCATCGGTGGGGGTAATGTGAGTTTGGTGGGTGAGGAGGAGGAGACCATTTCGCCCGATGATTGTGTTTTCCGGGGTCGTTTGAATAATTCTGAGTCATTGCACAACTTAGAGTTTACTCTCCGTCATTTATCTCCTGTAAGATGTCAGGAGTTAGGTGATTACGTAGTTTTCCTGAATTATTTGGTGACGCACCATCGCGTACTGATTGGGTTGAACATGATATCGATGTGGGGGACGCAAAGCCTATTAAGCAGCGTTTTTATCGTGTTGCGCCTGAGAAACGGGAATTGATGGAGAGGGAAATTAAGTATATGCAGGACCACAATATTGCAGTACCTTCATTTTCTGATTGGGCTTCCCCGTGTATTTTAGTTGGAAAGTCGGATGGTACTGTGAGATTTTGTACGGATTTTCGCAAAGTTAATGCTTTAACAAAACCAGACTGCTTCCCTCTGCCCCGCGTCGAAGACTGTGTGGACCAGGTTGGTTCAGCCAAGTTTGTCAGCAAGTTTGACTTGCTGAAGGGCTATTGGCAAGTGCCTTTAACCAAGAGAGCGCAAGAAATTTCATCTTTTGTCACTCCGTCAGGGTTACATTCGTATCAGGTCATGAGTTTTGGCCTGAGAAACGCTCCGGCGACTTTTCAACGCCTCATGAACCGAGTAATTTGTGGTCTTGAGGGTTGTGCCGTCTATTTGGACGACTTGGTAGTTTTTAGTGACAGTTGGGAGTCTCATTTAAAACGTTTGCGTTCGGCGTTGAGACGTTTGGCTGATGCTCGACTTACAGTGAACTTGGCCAAATGCGAGTTTGCGAAGGCGACAGTAACATATCTCGGGAAGGTGGTGGGGAACGGTCAAGTGCGTCCGATACAGGCTAAAGTGCAGGCTGTTCAGAACTTTCCTTCACCAACAACAAAAAGATCTTATGAGGTTTTTAGGGCTGGTCGGATACTATCGGTCTTTTTGTCGAAATTTCTCTACTGTGGTGGCACCGCTTACAGACTTGTTAAAGGGAAAGACAAAGTTTATCTGGTCTAACCCTTGTGAATTGGCTTTTGAGAATGTGAAATCTTTGCTGTGTTCAGCGCCCGTGCTTATGGCTCCGTGCTTTGACAAACCTTTCACGTTGCACGTCGATGGCAGTAATGTGGGAGCTGGAGCTGTCCTGCAGCAGTCTAATGGGGACGGAGTATACCATCCAGTCAGTTTCTTTTCGCGGAAGTTTAACACATATCAATGTAATTATTCTGTTGTTGAGAAGGAAGCATTAGCCCTTATTTGGGCATTGCAGCATTTTGCGGTTTACCTCAGCTCGAGTGCACCTATTGTGATCTACACGGATCATAATCCATTAACTTTTTTGAATTCTTTGCAGTGTCCGAATCAGAGGTTGGTTCGGTGGTCCTTGTTCCTGCAATCCTTCTGTCTAGATATTCGACATATTCGAGGATCGGAAAATGTGGTAGCTGATGCGCTGTCACGCGCCCCAGATGCAGTTTAATCTACTGGATTTGATGTGTTATTCCTTTTTGGTGTCTTTGGGAGCTGTCTGTGGTTCTGAACTTGAGTGTATCCTATGACTGAATTTTGTTTTGTTACAGGGATCTTTGTGGGAGTCCCTGTCTTATGGGGAGGGGTGTGACGACATCTGCTGTTGATTCTGTGAATTGCGGTTGGCACCTGAGCCCATTAATCACCTTGATTGCCAGTCTACTGGAAACACCTGTGTTCGTGCCTTGGATGCTGTTTAAGAGATCACCAATTGACCGGACAATTCATTCTTTGGTTTTGACGCTTTGGTTTTGGACTCTTTGGTTGTGTTGTATTTTGTTACTCTTTTCATTTTCACTTCAACACTACATTACATTTCAAACCTGCACCTAGCCTTACACACTGACCTTACTGATGAATACAGAAACATTATTTTCTTTAATTGATTTTCATCTTATTATTTAGTGTTGCCTTATTTTGTAATTAAATAAACATTTCTTTGAGCTTATAATTTGGTTTTCGAGTGTCCCTTGTTTTTGTTGCTTCCCTTGAGCCAAGGGTCGTAACTATATATATATATATATATATATATATATATATATATATATATATATATATATATATATATATCATGGGTATATATCACAGGCGTATGTGTACGTATGCTTTGGGTATATGTTTATGTATATGTGTGGAAACATATCTTCATACTATTTTAAAGTAACAGTTTTTCATCTAGGTATACTTTTCATACAATTGACTACACTGTTTTTATTTTTTATTTGTATCTTTTTAGTATAATCGCTTGTAGAGACTGCCGATATTTTTTTTGTCGGTTTGGGGTGGTGTTTACTCTGTTGTTGCTGTGGTTCTTTGTTTTCTTTTTCTTTTTTCTTCTTTCCTCATTCAGTTATATGTGGGAAAGGAATGTGTAAAAAGATAAAAGCGCAGACAATGCTTGTCTCTTTAATGACTTAAATACTGTAATGTTACTATGCAGTATAATTGATTTATACTGTAGTTTTTATTTTATTTTTATATTCACATATATACACAACATATTATAACTAACTACAATCTGTTACACACTTAAAAAAGAATGAAATATAAAGGTTTGTATTCAAAAAATATTTCACACAGTGATATTACTGATTATTAGATGTCACGTCAATTATGATAACACTCAGAAGTCCGTTTAAAAACTTTTATTAAAACTGAACTCATTAAACTATAAAAAAACACTCTCCAGACTTGGCAGGGCCGATGCAGATCCCAGATTTCTGCTGCCTATAGAGAACAAAACACTAAACTAGAGTTACACCAGTGGCGGCTGCTGGTCTTTCAAAGAGGGGAAGCTCATTTTCGGCCCACATCATAAAAATATTTATTTATACGTAAATTCTGCCCTACGTTCCTTTTCAAGAAAATGCTCTGTGACCCTGTCGTACAACTAGCCGTCTTTTCCAGTGACTTGACCAGTGTCCTCTCAATGGCCAGCAGAGCTTTAATTGTATAAATGTAATAATATAATAAAGGTATAAATAATAATATAATAAAGTATAATAATACTACCACTAATATATTTTTAATTATTTTAATAATTATTTTTTTAATTATTACTAATAATAATATAAAAATACAAATAAGTAATAATATAAAAAAGACAAATGTATAATTGTGTGAAATGTATTATGAAAATTGGCTAGCAGTTTCGACAAGCAATTACCAAGAGATAGGTTGCAGCAGTTTGTGTTTCGACTACACTTGAGAAGTCCGCGATGGGACTGAGCTCGAACAGCTTCAGCATCAGCGACTGTTTATTGTATGAGATCGCTGTCAATCAAAAGGAGACGCAGCCTTTCGACAGACCGTCCAATCATCAGGCAGAAGCCGGAGTCCAGGCCCGCCCACTCCTCATTCACTCCAGAGACGCTGAGCGTCCGCGGCGGGACATAATCGCAGCGTTTATCCAATGACCGTCTAGTTTCGAAGCGCTGAAAGAAACTGTTCAGGGGTGCGTTTCCCGAAAGCATCGTTGGCCAACTATGGTCGCAAGTTCATCGCAATGTCCATTGAACTCTATTGGTAACGACGGAACTTGCGACCATAGTTGGCCAACGATGCTTTCGGGAAACACACCCCAGAGCAGCTCCACTGAAGTCACTGACGCTGGGTGTGTGTGTGTGTGTGTGTGTGTGTGTGTGTGTGTGTGTGTGTGTGTGTGTGTGTGTGTGTGTGTGTGTGTGTGTGTGTGTGTGTGTGTGTGTGTGTGTGTGTGTGTGTGTGTGTGTGTGTGTGTGTGTGTGTGTGTGTGTGTGTGTTGGGCTTCAACAGGGAAACGCACTGTGACTCTGCGGGAATGAGAAGGAGATCGAGTCAGCCGACCCGCTATATGGAGCTGATTCTGAACACACTCGTCTTTGAGATGAACGTGTTCTAACGCATTTTTAGTCGATAAAATGACATGATTACAGCTTGACAGACATCACACATCAGTGTGATAAACAGCTTTCATTTCATTTACAGTATATGGAGCCACAACACATTCAGCCAGGAGATGTGCCGAAACGTAATGCCTGTAAATGAGAATGAAACTATGTGAGGGTGAGGACATTTCTGGGTGTACTGTCCCTTTAAACTAAAGTCTAGGATCCTGATCTCCTCGATCCATGTTACAAAGCTAAAACCGCTCTCATTTATGAGTTTTAATGCGTTCTTCAACAGCTGAACATTGTATTTAAGAATATTGTGTATGAACAATAGCACTTACCTCTGTATTAACCGAAAGAGCGATACTCAACACTGCAATGTGGAACAACTGCACACACACGACATGCTGAAGAGATGAAACACATGTTCAACACTAGATCTACACAGAGATCTGCGTTTCTCAATGCGTCCCCTTTCTGAACTTCCCGCTCGACACAATACTGTGTACAGTTGAGACACTTTTTGAGTTTTGATTTTTCACACAAAAATACATACTGAAAAGAATTGAATTTTCACATGAAATGCCACATGACATTACATTAGCTTGTAGACTAATAAATTATCAATCAATAATACCCATATATTTTCCACAATTAGTGAATAAAAATAAGGTGCTTTTTGTGTCAACTCTGTCTCAACTGTACCTATGTACGGGACAGTTGAGACACCCATTTTTAATGAGGGAAATGTAACTAAATGTTCATTGCAAATATAATAAATGAAGACAAATTAAGAAAATAGCAATTGGGCAACATGTCTGTTTATTCATCCTTTCTAAATTCATTAATTTGATGTAAATTAGCACCGTTAAAATGTATAAAACATGAACAAGATATTTAACAAACAGATATCACAACGGTACAAATGGAAACATTCCAATCACAACACAATGTCAAAGTAACAGTAAGAAACAAAGTATATGAAATATGAAATTGTATTTTTAATTGCGTCCTATGCTGGCCAATTATGACGTTTAACCTGTTATCATAACACTGAACAAATAAACAGCGTGTTTTGTAATATAACTCTATTGGGGTACGGTTGAGACACTTGTGAACAATGCAAGCCTTACCTTAGAAAAAAAACTTTTGCAGATATCTTCTGATCGGAGACGCATCCAGTCTTCAGATTTTGCAGGATAAAAGAGGACACTAATACGCATGTGCAGAGCAAAAATCACAACTTGTGCATGCTGCGCGCGCAAGTTATTTAAGGTGTCTCAACTGTACACAGTCTATAATGTACAAATGCTCCTGATTACATTTAAATGCAATGCTTGTATTTCCCATTAAAAGCAAATCAAATATTGAATATGAGACTTTTGTTTGTGGACACTTGTTTTAACTGCATCCTCTTCACTGAATCAGTATTAAAGTCTTGCCTAACTCTAATAATCCTGCCAGTCATAACTGGTGAAGTCCTTGATGAAGCGCTGCTCGATCCTCACTATTACGATTGGTTCTGATTGGTTCACACGTTTCAGCATCCGGATTTACTTTCTCTTCAGAAACCATGTTCACATAAAATGAGTCGCTCAAATCACTGTCATCTGCCTCCTCCACTAAATGCACTTTATTTTCCCTCTTCATGTCTTTTGAAAAACACATTTTTGCAAAGTGGTTGGGGCCATTACACTTAGAACATCTTTTTCCGAAAGCTGGGCACTGTCTGAACTTGCTCCCACAGCGCTTGCATGAGAATGTTTCATTGTCATTATCTCTGAAACCTCTTGTATCATTGTCTCTGAAACCTCGTGTGTTACCTCTTCTCTTGTCTCTGAATGAAATGGCGTCAACTTCTACACTCTGAAATGACATAGCGGCTGTATTAGTCCCATCAAACTGCTTCACTTGCTGTCTCGCTACTTCACTGGATTGGCACAATTTGACAGCATAATCCAAGGTGAGTTCTGATTCTCGTAACAATCTTTCTCTCAGTTTCTTCTCATAGCTACCAAAAACAATCTGATCACGAATCATTGAATCTCTCAATTCATTAAAGTTACAAGTCTTTGCCTTTATCTTGAGATCAGTCAGAAAGTAATCAAAAGCCTCTCCTTCATGCTGCACACGTGTTCTGAATACATATCGTTCATATGTCTCGTTCTTCCTTGACAAACAATGAGCATCAAATCTTTCCAGTACCTTATCCAGTTTCTTCTTGTCTGCATCTTCATCAAAATTAAAGGTGTTATAGACCTCCACGGCATCAGCTCCAGCAATGGTAAGTAACAGGGCCGCTTTTTGTCCAATAGCACCAACATACAACTCAAACTGCTGTTTGAAAGTCCTCCAATGTGCATCAACATTTCCACACAACTTCAACGATCCCGGTGGTTTAATGGCATCCATTGGGTTTTTCGGACCCCACTCCTGGTACCATGTATTGTTCCAGAGACAACAAATAAAGATAAAAAGAATAGATGGTACTGGCGTCTTTATTCCATGTGGCACACAAAGCATGTCTCCATTACAACCTCCTCCTCTAGGGAATGCACTTCATCTTATACACCACATTACTGCCACCTGCAGGCTTAAATCAGTACTCATCACAATAGATACTCATTACAATTGGTTACAGGGAATCAGTTAATTAGTCATTTATCATACTATATACAATACATTAGTATATGTAAAGCAATCACAGAATCCTTCCAGTGCACTTCCTAAAAACTCCCACAATGCACTGCGAAAACCGTATTGCCTTAACAGAACATCTGAAGCGCGAAACTTAAATCACGTGATCAGCTCAGGACACATAATGACACGCGACAGATGTTTTAAAATACAGATCATTATTTTATTATATTTCAGCAGAAACACACATCACTCGACAGGTAATGAACATAATCTAATTAACATTTATAATGTATTTACGGCTGAAGTGTTAGATGTAATGAAATGTTATGTGAGCTTTACTGTCCTTACTGTCCTTACCATGTTCACCACACACTGATTCACCAGCTAGAAGCTCTGGAGCGGATTGAGACGCATCCTAAGCTTTTCCACACTTTGAATCAACTGAATCAACTGATTCACTAAATGATTCACTGAAGCGCTCGAGACTCAAACACACACTGGCGACTCCTGCTGGTCAAACAGTGTAAATACAGCAAACACTGACCCGAACACACAGAACAACACCTTTACAAACACATTACAGATGCTGTGTTGAACATCTAATTTAATAAATGAAAGTAACTAATCTAATACCATTAAATATGAAGTGTCTGTATAATATCTGTTATTTTATTAAATCATAGGGTTTTTATGCACAGCTTGGTTAAGACACAATGGGATTTCTAGTGTAACTAGAGGGACGCAGAGACAAAGCAGCAAAGACAAGTGCAGAAAGGGAAGAAGAAAGACAAGTAGCAGCTTCTGGAGTTCACCAGTTGACCTCCGGCACATTACACCACAAGAACATCTTAGAAATATTGGCGGACCAGTAATAAAAAAGACAGTTTGGCAGAGCTAGACCTCCATTATGTTTGTTTCGTTGCAGAATAGTTTTATTCACGTTAGGAATCTTACCAGCCCAGATAAATGAGGAGATCACTTTATCTAGACATTTAAAAAAACATTTAGGCAAGGCAAGGCAAGGCAAGTTTAATTTGATCAACTAAATTCATAAAGTTATTCTTAAGGAGAGAACTGAAAGAGTGTGAAATGTTTACATCTAAATATCGAAACCCTGAAGGAGAAAAATTAAAAGGTAGGGTGCTTTTAGAAATCTTCTTAGCCGCGTTGTTTATGGGGAAACATTCACTTTTGGTAAAGTTTAACTTGTAACCTGAAAAAGAGCCAAAGGTGTCGAGCAAGTGCATAATCTCGCTGGCGCAGCCGACTGGATCCTGTACATACAACAACAAGACATCAGCATAAAGAGAAATACGATGTTCTGTGCCTCCCCTGTGGATCCCGCGTATAGATGAAGATGCTTTTAAGGAGAAGTGGAAAGATGCTTTTAAGGAGAAGTGGAAAACTTCCGGTGGCGCATGCTCTGCTGCGACAACACAGTCTGTACCCTTTGTGCCTCGTTGAGTCACTTGTCCATGTTTAAGTTTTTGTTTGTTTTATCCTCTTGTTTAAGTTCATTTATGTTTTGTACTGCGTGAGTCTAGAACATGGATAACATGATCTATGCTGGAAAAATGCTAGGGATCATTGTGATCTTTCTATTGATCACTTGTGATCTTAGATGTGCAGCGTTTCACCTGGATATGCAAAGCAGCAACAAAATTACTTACTCCCGTCAAGATCTCCTCTCTCTCCGAGGCTCTGCCACTCACGGCCTAACACCATTCGATGTAATTCCAGCTGACATCCTATGTAAGCCGAGGAAACGGGGAAGGCGAGGAGGGGTACGCGCCAGGCTTCGGAGGCGTCCTTTTAACCCCCCCCTTCCCTCAGTCGTGATGGCTAATGTACAATCTCTCCGGAACAAGATGGACATCTTACACGCCAGATGCCAAGTGGAAAAATCTTTTCGGGAGGCTTGCATCATCGCGCTGTCCGAGACGTGGTTGAAGGACTCCATTCCCGATGAAGAAGTTAGGTTGGATAACTTCACCATCATCCGGGCGGACCGGTCGAGTGATTCCGGTAAGGAAAGGGGTGGAGGTGTCTGTGTTTATGTTAATAACCGGTGGTGCAATAACATCAAGATCCATGATAGGGTCTGCACACCTGACATTGAAATGCTGACTGTTTCGCTTCGTCCCTACTATCTCCCTCGGGAATTTTCCACGCTGGTTATTAGCTGTGTTTATGTTCCTCCTGGTGCTAATACCAATGCGGCAGCTGAGCTAGCAGCCCAGAATGTTCATGTTATGCTGAATAAATACCCTGAGGCTCCGGTGTTTATTATGGGGGATTTCAATAGCTGCAAACTTGACAGTGTCCTCCCATCCTTTAAGCAGTATGTTGATTCCCCCACTAGAAAAAATAATGTGTTAGATCTGTGCTACGGGAACATAAACAATGCTTATACTGCTCGCGTGCAGCCTCCATTAGGCTCCGCGGATCACAACATCGTCTTTTTGCTCCCGCAATATAGACAACTGTTGAAGAGAGAAAAGCCAGCTACATACAGCATCACCCAGTGGACAGAGGATACAACTGCACAACTTCAAGGGTCATTTGCATGTACAGACTGGAGTATTTTTGACGGCGACCTAGATAAAAAAACGGAGATAATAACTGACTATATTAAGTTTTGCATGGCAACTAGTATTCCAGTTAAAACTGTTAAAAGATATCCCAACTCGAGACCATGGATGACCGGCCAAATAAAACTCAAACTCAAAGAGAAACAACAAGCATTTAATTGCAAAGATTGGCTTTCACTGAGAGACATTAATCGCTCTGTGAAAAATGAAATCAAAAAGGCAAAACTTGCATATAAGGAAAAAAATTAGAAAAGGATTTCAGTAGTATGAACACCAGGCAGGCTTTTCAGAAGGTGAAGACACTCACTGGAACCACTTCAAATGCCAGCATTCCTACATCTACTGATCTCAGCTCGCTTGCCAAAGACCTGAACAAATTCTATGCCAGGTTTGATACTCTAAATTGCACCACTGAATGTGAAAGAATGCTCAGGAGCCTACCCACTCCTGAAGAGCCACATTGTGTCCCATTAACGGTGGGAGATGTCAATCAGCAGCTCAGGAGATGCCACATTGGAAAGGCCCCTGGCCCAGATGGAATCACCGGGAGGCTGCTCAAGAATTGTGCCTTGGAGTTATCTCCTGTCCTTCATTCACTTTTTAAAGAGTCACTACAGACAGCAACTGTCCCCGCCCTCTGGAAAACTGCGACGATTATTCCTGTACCCAAAAGACCTCGTCCCTGTGAACTGAATCATTACAGACCAGTAGCACTCACATCAATAATAGCAAAATGTCTTGAGAAACTGGTATTAAACACTATCCTTCCGGTTGTCGGCCCACAGCTGGATCCTTACCAGTTTGCCTACAGGGCCAAAAGAGGAACAGAGGATGCTGTTGCATGCCTTCTTCATACTCTCCTCCAACATCTGGATTTTCCTGGCCATTATGCCAGGATTCTTTTTATAGACTTCAGCTCCGCCTTTAATACGATACAACGTCACCTCATGATAACTAAACTCCAACAACTTCACGTGCCAACTCTTCTTATTCACTGGATTTATAATTTTCTCAGTGACAGACGACAGGCAGTAAGGGTGGGTAGTATAACTTCCTCCACCATTACTGTCAACACTGGAGCCCCCCAAGGCTGTGTCCTAAGTCCGTTCCTTTACACAATATATACTGACGACTGCCGTAGTTCTTCTGACATCACAAAGTATTTCAAATACTCGGATGACACAGCCATACTTGCCCTCCTCACCGGTACAGAATCAGTCACAGCATATCACCAATCTGTTGACAATTTTACCCAATGGTGTACAGACAGTCATCTCCTTCTTAACATTATTAAAACAAAGGAACTTATCCTGGACACACGCCAAAAATCCTCCACTGCTCACTGCCATATCTCCATCAAGGGCCAGTCAGTGGACATTGTGGACAGCTTCAGGTACCTTGGCATTATTTTGGACGATAAATTGAGTTTTCACCATCACACCACAGACATTCACAGGCGCTGCCAGCAGAGACTATCTGTCATACGTAAACTCAGAAGTCTCTCAGTCAAACCACATCTTCTTCTCCTTTTGTACCGTAGCATCATTGAACCCGTCCTTCTGTACTGTGCCACCTGCTATTTCACTATGCTTTCTCTCACTAATAGGAACAAGCTTCTTAGAATCACTAAGACTTCTTCAAAAATAATTGGTCTTCCCACACCCAACTTGCCGGCTCTCATTGATGCTGCTACCATTCGCAGAGCAAATCCCATCATACAAAATCCCAGCCACCCTCTTAACTCATGTTTTATCCTTCTTCCCTCAGGTCGCAGATACAGACAGCTGCCTCATAAAAAATCACGACTAGGGAAAAGCTTTGTAATTTCAGCAATAAGAGCGCTGAATTTACAGAAAGCCTAATTTACTCATGTGTCCAAAATTCTGTGTTGTACGTGTATGTTATGAGTGTTGAATGTTACTTTTGGTACAGACTGTGGAAACAAATTTCCTCTACTGAGGACAATAAAGAATGAATATGAATATGAATATGATAGAGGCCAATGTAAGAGGTGACTTCATCTAACCTGAGAGGTACATCTAATGACTCTTCTGTTAGTGTATTAATAGTGGGTATATTAAAATGATGTAGGAAAGACTCCATTAAGGAAGCATCAGAAGGAGGTTGAGAAGTATAAAGACTGGAGTAAAAGGAGGAAAAGACAGAGTTGATTTTTTTGAGGGTCAGTAAGGGGCTTATCAGAATGGTTATCATAAATCTGCGTGATATAGCGGGATGCGGACAGAATTCACAGAAGTCAGTTCTGGCGAGAAGCCCTACATCGAATGTTCACTGAGGTCGGCTCTTGAAAGCAGGCAAAAAGGAGATATCTAACATATGCGGGGCATGATCAGAAATAACAATGGCAGAGTAATCTGAAGAAATAATCAATCCGAGAGTAAACATGGTGCACACCAGGGAAGAAAGAAAACACCTTGTCAGAGGGGTGAAGAAAGCACCAGGGATCTACACAGCCGTAGATTTGATTTCTCAGCGAAATTATAGACCTGGACATAGCGGAAAGAGAAGATGATTTAGTCACAGATTGATCAAGATTATTAACGATAACAGTTAAGCTTTCCTACTTCCATCTGCTTATTCAGTATTTCTGTTCATTTCTTTACACTTCATTAAGCTATCATTTCTTTCAATTTTAATTATTTCTAAATTAATGTTTTTGCAATTAATTCATATACTGTATGCTGCATGAAAAATAGCACTCCAATACAGTAGGTGGCGATAATGCACCTTAAAGTTGGTGCCACCCACCATAACACCAAAGAAGAACATCAGGGTCTGGTCTCATCAACATTACTACGAACATTGCTGTAACCTCGTTGATACGGCTGTTTGCAGTCAGACTCCCTACAGTTGGTAGTCAACCAGAATGCCTATTTCCGCCACGTTAGCTGCCACGGCAAAACCAAAATAAACCAGTCGCATTTCAAGTCGTTCGCGAAATGACCGCCAGGTGGCGCAAATGGACATTTTGCAAAACAGACATGTTGAATTAGCGTTCGACAATCGCGGCAGCGTGTTCATTTGGGTTTATTTTTCTCATAACAGCTAAAACAACTTAATATACTCAGCCATTTTTTGGTCATACAGATAAGAGTACATAATTCAAAACGGTAAACTTTTATTCATGTACACTCACAATAGACTAACGGCTAACGTTTTCTGTGGACTGTCTCCGGGAACTGCGCATCACAATGAACTGAAAGCCCCTTGCCTCAGCTCAGTCACGATAAGAAATATGTCTAAAGCTTTAAATGTCTAAATATTTAATAAATGATATCTGATTATGTAATCCATATGAAACCGAGAGACACAGAGGATCTACTCATGTTTATCGTGAGTATGAGTGCTTCCCAATGAGGAAAGGACAAGGAAAGAGTGAAACTCTCGCTCTAATTAAACGTAAATCGCTCTGAATTAAAATGTAAAAACAGTTCAAATAATTTCTTTGTCGAAATGTTGCGATATTGTTTAATTTAAGTTCATAATTATTCAATAAATGTTTTTAGTTTAACAGCAGCACGAAATACCCACTGTGGTTCGAGATTTATCTGAATAAATAAAAATAACAGCCCTCTGATTAATTCACAAATCACACCCTGGTTTTAAGGATCCAAAGATCCTTGTGGAATTTAATGTTCAGTTGAACATTTTTTTCCATGACAAAAAATGAACATTTGAACAGTTTGAAGTTTGTATTTCGTTTTTCTTGGAAAAAGCTGGCGTAAACCGAAGTAGCGTTTTAATTCTTCAATTAGCCTATTGAAATAATGAAATATTTAGTTATTAAACTGTTTTCTGACAGAAATATAACTACATGTAGCCTAAATGATTTAATTCTTCATTGTCAACACTTTAATAATGCTAATGAATTGCGACTTCTCTTTGTCTCAGTCGCTTCTCTCCTCTCAGAGCCGGTGGGGGTTTGGAGGGGCAGTTCAGTGGCTTTATCGTGGGGGTGCAGGACAATATAGGTGTTAATGTCTCGTCCTTCATATGGAGAGTGTCGGATAGCCAGCCTATGCTAATGACTTGCTGTTGCTCACTGTCTGGGGGCAGCATGAGCTGGTGCAAGAATCCTGGTACAGATTGGAGAACGTGTCTGTGAGACCGTTCAAGGAAATGGCCACGCTGAGCGCCACCGTGCAGACGACCATCAGTCAGGTGGAAGATTGTGGTGCAGCTAAGGAACTCACGGACGCTGACCTGCAGACAGTGGTGGGAGAAACAGTGGACGTGGGAGTGAAGGTGGAGCACTTTTGCCCTAAACACCACTTGTTGCAGACCGTCAATTCAAGTACTTCGATGACTCGCTGCAACGAATGCCAAGCATTTTGCTAAACGTCCAAAACAACGGTTGCGTTTCGGGGCCATGTCAGCGTTATGGTCAAGTCTGCACTGCAGAATATTTATCTGGAGGATGTGCAGATCAAGATTTGCTGAAATTAAAGGCTGGTGAATCGGTGGATTCCCACAGTCTGGTTGCAGACACTCTTGTCCACGATGAGATGTGCATCCAGACATGGAGAGAGTTTGTTGCTAAAGTCACCTTTAATGACAAAAGTGTCAGCAGAAGTTCAGGGCCGTCTGATGCAGCGGAAGACACGGCAGAGAGAAGAGCAGAAGATTCTTCCGTTGAGTTGGAGGGAGAAGAGGCTGAGGACCTGGACGCTTTGAAGGATGGTAAAGAAGCACTGGAAAGGTGCTGTTGAACTGTAACAGAGCAATGGACACGTGTAATAGATGAGAAGTATCAAGGGCACTTTTTATTTTATTTTTTATTTTGTGAATTTCCTTTTGAAGAACTTCTGACTGTTCAACACTGCGATTACAGAGCACTATGTGGCTTGATTGTTTTAAAGGAGAAATTGTGTTGCAGGGAAACTAAAAATGTTGCAATATTTAATTTTGTTTATTTTAAAGTTATTTTATTTTTATATTTAAATCAAAGCAGAGCTGAATCTGTTAAGTGTACAACAGTGGTATAAAGTATAGCAAAGCTGGGAAAAGTAACAAAAGAGTGTTGTGAATTTTTTTTTGTATTTATATGTTTGAGGTTGTACAAATAAAATTAAAATAAGTGACAAAGATACATGTGAATTAGCGTTCGACAAATGTGGCTGCGCGTTCATGTGGATTTATTTTTGTCATAACAGCTAAAACAACTTAATATACTCTGCCATTTTTTGGTCATACAGTTAAAAGTACATAATTCAAAACTGTAAACTTTTTTTCATGTACACTCACAATAGGCTAACGGCTAAACTAAGTCACCCTGGTTTTAAGGATCCCAAAATCCCTGTGGAATTTAATATAGAGTTGAACATTTTTTATGAAAATTATGAAGATGGTGAAGCTGAGATTCGAACTCAGACCATCTGAAGCACCGCGACGCACGTTTAAGCGTTGACCACACAGCTTTCGCCTGAACTCTGATTTATGAGCATGAGCTTAACCTCTTATGCTTCCGCAAAGCCTCATTGATGTGGCATTTTTCTATTGCAATGTTTTATGTTGAAATGTTTTTATTATTTATTAAAGAAAATTATGCTAATCATAACAACCTACTGTACAGCTATTTAAATATTAATTGTTGCTAAAACACAAATGCTGCCGACTAACATCAGTTAGCAAGTCCTGACAATGTTTTTATTTTACGATCATTTAGTTTAATTAATTTCACTGTTGTGTTTCAGTTCATAAATCTAGGACTACTAACAAATTAAAATAACACGAATAAGACACATAACCTTTTCATGTATAGCCTATAGAAAGGCTATGCATGACTGGGCACACAATGTTAACGTTTAGCCTACTTTGTTTAAATTTGATGCAATAATAGAACCCTACATTTGTTTCAGTTCTTTGTACTGTATTTTCTGTATTGTGATTATGAATTTGTCTTGTTGTCTATGTTTCACTTTAATTTATCTGCTACCATCTCTCAATTGCTCTCATCGAGCCGTGGCAGATTATGCAATAGAGAGAATAAACTGACACTTTTCAAAGTCTGTGATTGTAGCGCCTCTTAGTGGTAAAAGGCAGCAGATACACACAAGAGCGGTTCACAGCCGAGGAGACCGACGTTCTCGTCAGGGCCGTAAAACACAGAGAAGTGACATTGGGGATGGAGAAACACACCCAGATTAGCTTCGCTTAAACAGGCGTATGATAATTTGGGTAAATGTGTAAGCTAGATTTATGCCTATTTTTTCACATCTTCATGGACACAACAATGATTTCCCTCATGTGGTAATATTTTTCCTTGTAATTATGTATGGTTTTCTAAAAATGAAAACTGCTGCGTCTGTGTGTAGATGAGAGAATCAAAGTGTGTGTGTGTTGTGCTCACGCTACATTATGGCCAAGCATGGCCTTAAAATAGCCTCTGAGAAACGCGTTTCTCCTGGTCAGTGGCGGAATTGTTTTCTGAAACTGCAAAATAGGAACGTTTGCGCCGGAACACGCCTCCTCTTTTCCCTGAACCGCCCCCGGGAGCGCAAGTTCATTCCCTAATTTACCGACGTGCGTCTGTGGAGGGAAAAGTCCGCTGTGCGTCGGGTGCAAAATAGGAATGATACATGCGTCGCTGTACGAAGTCAATTGCGATGGGTGCGAGATAGGGCCCTAATCCTTAAAACCCACTAGTCTCTATTTTCATGCTATTAGTACTTATTTTTTTTAGATATAGTATCTATTCCAAACACAATCATTATTCTTAAGAAACTTGGTCTTATTGTTATCAATGAGTTTTCAACCGTTTTTTTTTTTTTTTTTTTTTTTTACAATCATGGAATTCCCAACAATGAAGACATCAAAAAGGCAGAGTCTTGAGATTCTATATGCAGTTCAAAAATCCATATAAATTATTCATGACGTCATTGTTTCGTTTTAATTAAAATGCATGTTTAGTTATAATTATACCGATAATTTGAGCTTGAGAAGTCATGCATTCTTGATGCACAGTATTTACTATTCGAGAAAATGGAAAATGTTAGGGGAGCCCAATGTTACTTTTTGCCCCAATACTGTGTGTATTGTGTGTAATACTCCCAGTGAACAATACCTGTGTAAATATGTTTATTAGACATTGAAATATACATTCATAATGACATTGGTAAGATTAAATGACAGTATTTTCAAAGCACAGAATTAAAAAACAAAAAAGGAATTAACAATTTATATTAATCTCAACAACCCAAATTTTGTTTAATCCTGGTGCATTTGCCTGCTTTTTTAGTTCTCATACAATGGAAACTAGCAGTAAATAAAATATTTTTAAGAGTTTTATATATTTTTAAAGTTTTTGTATTTATATACTTAGATATACTTAGACTAAGAATACAAGAATAAAAAAAAAAATAAAAAAAAAAATGTGGCAACAAAAGAAAAGATAATTAGGTGTCCCTACATCAGCTTCATAACTTTGTCTTGTGGTATAGGCACATATTTCATGTTTATGCTTCATAAAAAAAAAAAAATAATAATAAAAAAAAAAAAAATCCTATCACTGCCACAAGACAAAATACATTGTTATTCATAGTTTGTGTTAAAACATGATTTGCTAATTCTCAAGTTAAAGTTTGTGTTCAAATATTTATTTTACACAATAAATCAAGAATTGTTTTTAGTCAGTTTTGCTTAACAGTAACAGGTCAGCGAGGGAGACCTAAGATCTCTTGGTGAGGGCTACATCATCAAGCTCAACATAACACAAACACAACATTTTAGTGGGGATTTCTTTAAGACTGAAGCTCGACTTCCCCTATAATGTCAGAAAATTAATGGTCAAATATGTACTATTGTGTTCACATTTTATCGACTAAAAATGCGTTAGAACACGTTCATCTCGAAGACGAGTTGGTTCAGAATCAGCTCCATATCGCAGGTCGGCTGACTCGATCTCCTCCTCATTCCCGGAGCGTCACGAGCGTCACAGTGCATTTCCCTGTTGAAGCCTATGAGGTGTGATTTGTGCACTTTTTGGCGATCGCGAAGCAAACTGAGAGGTGAACTAACGTGTATACGCTCGCCAGTCGTCTGGCCAAAATCCCATAGTAACCAGGCGTCAGACATAAAATATGAGACGTTAGACGTCACGGCCACGTGTTGGAGCTGCGCTCAAAGTGCGCAGCAAATCACACACACACACACACACACACACACACACACACACACACACCAGTGTCAGTGACTTCAGTGGAGCTGCTCTGGGGTGCGTTTCCCGAAAGCATCGTTGGCCAACTAAGGTCGCAAGTTCATCGCAATGTCCATTGAACTCTATTGGTAACGACGGAACTTGCGACCATAGTTGGCCAACGATGCTTTCGGGAAACGCACCCCTGAACAGTTTCTTTCAGCGCTTCGAAACTAGACGGTCATTGGATAAATGCTGCGATTATGTCCCGCCGCGGACGCTCAGCGTCTCTGGAGTGAATGAGGAGTGGGCGGGCCTGGACTCCGGCCTCTGCGTGATGATTGGACGGTCTGTCGAAAGGCTGCGTCTCCTTTTGATTGACAGCGATTTCATCCAATAAAGAGTCGCTGATGCTGAAGCTGTTCGAGCTCAGTCCCATCGCGGACTTCTCAAGTGTAGTCGAAACACAAACTGCTGCAACCGATCTCTTGGTATTTGCTTGTCGAAACTGCTAGCCAATTTTCATCATACATTTCACACAATTATATACAAACCATATTCCTTGTTTCAGTTTAACTGAATTCAGACATTTCCTCCATCCAGTTTGATATCTTTTTTTAGATCGTTTGTTCATTCATTCATTCATTCAGTAGGCTAGGTTAGCGTCGTAGGGGTGAAACTGCACACGAAGGCAGACAGTGCTAATATTGTCGACCTGATTTTGGCGAAGCCATTTGAAAGTCTTCCTTATGAGGAAAAACTTAAAATTAAACAGCAGGGCAGATCAATACCTAAGATTGATTTAATGCAAAAGATGGGGAAAAGTAACAGGTCTTTTCAGCTCTCAAAGTTGGCTGGCTTACTGGAAGTGTTGTGACAAAGAAAATGTACTTCTGGCCATGCCTTGATGAAACCTTCTCACTGTGTTGTTTGGTCAAAGGTGGGGTTTGGAGATCTGTCTAACTTTGATAGAGGTAAATAAAAGACATGAAAAGAGCAATGAACATTTGAGTGCATGTGCCAGATTAATGTCCGTGTAAAACAAATAATTGCTGTGCTTATCTAAGCTTGTCTTATAACTGATCGATCCATTCTTGCTCATCTTGGTTGCTGTTCAATCTGTGGCTGGAAAACACACACACACACACACACACACACACACACACACACACACACACACACACACACACACACACACACAGTGGTGATAGAATATACAGTATAGACATACAAGTCATGTTACAGATGAATGCTTTCTAAAAGAACAGAAAACAGTCAGAGATTAAAACTGATTTTGTTTTCTTATAAATATTTCGTTTTTTTTTTCTTATTTAGAATTATTATTATTTACCTTCAAGCTTCTCCTGCAGTTCTTTTGCATCATTGTTCTTTTGCATTTTTCCCAAAATGGTCAAAGTGAGTTTAGCAGCACCATCCACTTTACAGTTGTCAATCATACATGTCACGATATCACATCTTTCTGCTTTCTCCAGTTTACATTTGGGGATTTGGAAGTCTGCCACACCTTCAGTCAAATGCCACTGAAATACTTTCAGTTCTTGAGAGTCCAGCTTTTCCAGAAACTCAAGGAGGATCTCAGGCACAGGTCTGTTACCTACAGCTAATTACAAAACACAGTTTTATTGTAAAAAAACAAAAAAAACAGAAGATTTGTGATATATGCCAAAACACAATGACTTATTTATGACAACTGTTTGCTCAATATAAATGAAACAATCACAAGCAGCTCTTAAGGGTGGGGTTATTTATATCTTAAAAAACACACACACACACACAAAAATATATATATATATTATTTATCTATCTATCTATCTATCTATCTATCTAAAATATATAAAGTAGTCAACAAGTATTTGAAAAAAAGTATTTTCTTTTGCTTACCATTTGAGCTGTAAGATTCTCTGCGTACATCTGCAACAGCTGCAAATAGGTTTTATTAATTCACATAAGTAACTGATACAGTGCTATGCATAAGTTTAGACACCCATGCTAAAGTTGACTAAAAAGAGGAATAAAAAATCATCTTTTGGAAACTGAACTTAATGCCTTAATTTAAAAAATTAGGAAAAATCCAACCTTTAAGGACACCAATTTTCTTTGTGAACGAATAATGTATCGTAAATAAATAAATGTTCTTCCTTAAAATACAGGGTGCATAAGTTTGGACACCCCTATGTTAAATTCCCATAGAGGCAGGCAGATTTTTATTTTTAAGTATTTTTTTTTTATTTTTTTTTTAGGATACTATGCATCCTGATAAAGTTCCCTTGGCCTTTGGCATTAAAATAGCCCCACATCATCACATAGCCTTCACCATACCTAGAGATTGGCATGGTTTTATTTCAGTTAGCCTAAAAGCTAGTTTGATTTGCATTGAGAGATGATCTTATGGAAAGTACCCCATGCCAATCTCTAGGTGTGGTGAAGGCTATGTGATGATGTGGGGCTATTTTAATTCCAAAGGCCAAGGGAACTTTATCAGGATGCATAGTATCCTAAAAAATAAATAAAAAAATACTTAAAAATAAAAATCTGCCTGCCTCTATGGGAATTTAACATAGGGGTGTCCAAACTTATGCACCCTGTATTTTAAGGAAGAACATTTATTTATTTACGATACATTATTCATTCACAAAGAAAATTGGTGTCCTTAAAGGTTGAATTTTTCCTAATTTGTTAAATTAAGGCATAAAAGTTCAATTTCCAAAAGATGATTTTTTATTCCTCTTTTTAGTCAACTTTAGCATGGGTGTCTAAACTTATGCATAGCACTGTAATTAAATAAATGCAGTATTGTGAAGTCTGGATTTCTTTATTACATGTTCGCTCCAAACATTGCATAATGTTAATTGAGCATATGCTTAAATCACTGCTAAAACAGGTGTTTTATTGTCACATACCCATTGAAGAAACACTCTGATTATAGTCAGCTGAAAAGATAAAGGGAAACACAAATATCTGAATTATTTAAATAGCATGACATAAATCCTATTTGCAGCCAGTTAGAGAAGCAATTATGTACTTGGATGAGTGACTGGGACAAGTTGTAAAAGACAGTAATATCAGATTGTAAGGTGTTAGTCTGGAGCCATATTCACAAAACGTGAAGCCAAAAGTAGCTCCTAGCTCGCTAATAGCCTTGTGAGCAACTAGCGGAGTTCAAGTTCCGGCTCGTGGGCCTTTCCCGTCCCCCATTTCTCTATTCCACTTTGCTTCCTGTCACTGTCCTAGCATAATAAAAGGCAAAAACGCCCAAAATAAATCTTTGAAAATAAATAAATGAGAAAATAATGTCTTATTACCTGTGGCAGTTGTTTTCACAAGTTCACACTTACAAATGATTGAATAGAGTAAATGAGTTAAACAAGCATATTTAGCGTGCTGTCCTAGGGGATAGAGGGCTCTGAGCTTGGAATTTAGCCAAAACCCAGAGTAAATCCCGTATGGTATGACATTGAGGTAATCCCCATATGAGGTAACCAGGTGAGTCGGCTCACGGCTGTGTACTGTACATATATCACCTCTCAAGCTCATTAGTTAGACATTTTGAACGTGCTCCTCTGGAACTTTGATTATAAAACATAATTTGTCACTCAAATTCTGCAATCTCTCGAGATGCAAACATGTAAGAGGCTTGCAATTAGCTGAACATATACTTGTTTAGTTTAATTAGTGACACTTAGCCTACATTTTAAAATCTTTATTTAAATATGGCAACATTTAAAATATATATTTATTTGAATATGGCTAATTTTTTATTTTAAAATATTTATTTGAATATGGAAACATTTAAAAAATAAATATTTATTTGAATATGGCAATATTTTTATTTTAAAATCTTTATTTGAATATGGGAACATGACACCTAGTTCTACAATATTTCTATGATTAAATCACTGACAGAGACCCCTCCCCATGTCACGTTGTATTTCAGGCAGGAAGACGAAGACAGACAGATCAAGTTCAGTACACTCAAAGTTTAATCATAATAACCTTGGTAGGCAGACAGGCGATAGCAAACACAACTTAACGTAACGGTGATCGGACAGGGAATGAAGGCAAGGGCACAACTTTAAGTAACAAACACAAACGAGATGATTAATACAACACAGCTGGTACTAATTAACTAATAATGGTGAGCATAGTAACAAATGAGTGGCGGGAAAACATGTGACAAACTGAACATAATGGTGACACCCCATCAGCCAATCACTGTGGGCATAGTTAGTAAGTGTGTTGACATCCTCCATAGCAGCGAGGTCAACCTCTTTCTCTCAAGCAACCTTTATAGCACATACTGTATGTTCGCGTGCCTGATTCATCAGCTGACCACCAGTGATGGGAATAGCGGCGTTATAAATAAGCGGCGTTATTTTTTTCAGTAACAAGTAATCAAATGAATTACTGTTTCCTCCGTTACAATGCCGTTATAGTTACTAGCCGCGTTTCCATTACCCTTCAAATTGCGCAAATTGAAATTGCGAATTGAAAATACGCTCAATGGAAACACGTCAATTTCGCAAAAACTCCCATTTATCGCAAAAAAGTTTTTACGCTCGCATGAGGGGGTTTTTCCAGGCAATTCGAAAAAGAAATATTTCGCAAAACTGCAATGGAAACAGTTTTTGCGCATTTACAGTCACCTGACTAAGAAGGCGCGGTGTGTTTGGACAGAATACGAGACGGAGTTCTTTATTGAATTCATAAAAGACAAAAGAATGACAGAAATACTGGATTCTAAACCTCAAAGAAATGCCACAATCAAGACCTCGGAGCAGAAATGAGTGAGAAAAACCCAGAAACACTTCATAAGTGCCGCTCACAGACAGTATATATTTATTTATTTATACAGGTAAGTTGACTGAGAACGAATTCTCATTTACAGCAATGACCTGTGTAGGTCACACAGAGAAAAAAGAGAAATACAGCTAGAAGTGCACTATACAGTAAAACAAGCTAAATAAATTAAAAGCAATTAAAAGGAAAACAGAAAACAATCACAGGAAACAAACACAATCAGTAATAAAATGATCCTTAAGCAGACGTCTAAAATGCCGTAAAGGCATCAGATCATCCAGTTTAAAAGTACATTGTAATTCATTCCAAGTGTGAGGGGCAGAAAAACTGAAAGCAGACCTACCCAATTCAGAGGAGATCTTTGGGATCTGTAGTAATAGCCATCCCTGAGCTCTGGTCTGATAACCAGACCTTCTAACAGTTAAAAGTGAATTAATAGGGACTTCCGGGTCAAGCCATGTGGTGGTAAGACGCACGTTGTCCGAGCTCCGCACCCTTTCGATTTAGTTTATTCATTAAATACCTTTCACCGTCACATAGTACTTCATCCTGTAACAGTTACTTTGCTTTAAAACGGAACTTGCGAAGCAAAATGAGTAAAGCAGGAAAATCAGGTAGTAAAGCTGAAAAACAGCAGAGTGCTAAAATCTGTAGCAGTATGGCGGAAGATCATGTAGCACCACTAACGACAGAGACGCTTGTCCTAGAACTTGAAAAGCTGAGGAGGAATATGACCGGCGAACTCACAGCTTTACTAAATAGCTCCCTGGAACCTATCCGTTCGTCGGTCGAGTCGTTCCAGCTGAGCTTGGCTGAACAAACTTCTACTATCAAAGAGATGGAGACTAGCTTATCCGACCACAGTGACAGGATAACGCAGCTATAACTGGACGTGAGCGGGCTCCAGTCTGACCTGGGATCGGTGGTGAAAGAGAATACAGAGCTCAAAGCGAAAGTGGAGGACTTGGAGTCCCGCTCAAAACGCCAAAATGTCCGAGTGCTGGGACTCCCGGAGAACGTGGAGGGAAAGGATGCTAGAGTTTATATAGCCAGGCTGTTCGCTGACCTGCTGGGGGACCTACTTTCTGGGCCGCCTGAGCTAGACCGCGCACACCGCAGCCTGCAGCCGAAACCTCGACCGGATGATCCTCCACGCCCGATTATTGTCAGGTTTCATCACTACATGGAGAAGGAGGCTGTTCTAAGGTGGGCAAAGTCACACAAGGACTCTTCTTACAACGGCCATAGAATCAAAATCTTTGAGGATTTCAGCGCAGCGGTTGCGAGAAGGCGAGCAGCATTTAACCCAGTCAAGGGGCTTCTCTACCAACGGGGAGTGAAGTTTGGTATGCTGTATCCGGCGCGCCTCCGAGTCACCCACAACAACAGGGAGCACGTCTTCAACTCTCCCGAGGCCGCGGAGTCTTTCTACTGCCAGAACTTTCCAGCCATGGAGACTTCAGCAGCGGAGTAAAAATATACTCAGGTGTTGCTATTTTGGTCAGTATATTCTGTCGGTCTTCTGTTGGACTGCTGTGAAAGCTGTGTTCATTTTGTTTCGTTATGACAGTAGCAGGAGCCCTTTCCGTTTCTGGTTTCATGATTAAGGCTGTTTTATGTTTGGGACTAAGCAATGCCACTTTATAATTTACAGCCTATTTGCAATACAGATACAACTGTATAGGCACATGTACACTGTTATGTCACTGAGGTTAGCCACTTTGAAGCTCGCGGTTGCGATACTTTTTTCAGGCTGCTTTTTCTCTTCCTTTCAGTTAACTTAACTGTAATATTCAGGGTATGTAAAAATACAATGTTAGGAGCTTATGACACTTCATGCTTAACCGGTTGTATGTACACTCGTTGGTATAACTCAAGGGGAGGGGGGAGGGTACGACTTGTGTTATTTTTTTTATTTTATTTTTTTGTCGGCTTTTGTTTTCCTTGTTCTTTCTTCTTTCTATACCTTCAGTTCCCAGACTACTGTTATTACACTCAGTCTTATCTACCTTACATATTATAAATGACAAGTGCTTCTGTAATGCCAGGGGGTATAGCCGGACATAAAATCAACTTTATTACTTGGAATGTGCGGGGTTTGGGGGGGCAGATAAAGCGTTCCAGGGTTTTCTCACACTTAAAGTATCTCTCCGCTGATATCGTTTTTTTGCAGGAGACCCACTTACGTACAGTTGACCATTCTATGCTTCGTAAACCATGGGTTGGCCAAATGTTCCACTCCATCTTCAACAGTAAATCCAGGGGCGCAGCCATTTTAATACATAAACGAATCAAGTTTGTCCCCGATCATATACATTCTGATCCTGGTGGTCGTTACATTATAGTTTCTGGTACTCTTCATCAAACGCCGGTTGTGCTAGTCAGTGTGTATGCACCTAACTGGGATAGCCCAAATTTTATGTCCACGTTATTTTCCCATCTACCAAATTTAAATTCTCATCATCGTATACTAGGAGGAGATCTCAACTGCGTTGTTGATCCAAGCCTCGATCGTTCACAGCCCAGATCGACCTTGCCAACAGCTATGTCTAAGACTCTATTAACACTTATGGATCGGGTGGGGTGTGTTGATCCTTGGCGTTTCTTTCACCCTAAAACTAAAGACTTTTCTTATTTCTCTACTGTCCATCAAGTTTACTCCCGCATAGATTTTTTTTTTATTGATAACGCCCTTTTACCTCTCGTCAGATCTACAGATTACACTGCCATAGTAATTTCTGATCATGCTCCTCACAGACTTGAGTTATGTCTTCCCTAGGGTTCGCATAGGCATCAAGGAGGCTGGAAGTTGAACACAAGTTTGTTGGCCAATGCAGAGTTCTGCGACTATGTATCTTCAGACATTAATTTCTTTTTAGATACCAACAGGTCTGAACACGTCTCCCCGTCGCTACTATGGGAAACATTAAAAGCTTTTATACGTGGGCGTATTATCTCTTTTAGTGCGCATTTGTCTAAATCTAGAAGATTGAGGCAGCAACAACTTATTGACTCTATTTTAGCCATTGATAGACAACATGCCTCTTCTCTAAATCCTGCTCTGGTAACTAAACGTCTGCAGTTACAAACCGAATTTGACCTCCTGACAACAAATAAAGCAGAACACCTATTACAACGGACAAGAGCAACTTACTATGAGTATGGGGACAGAGCCAGTCGTCTTCTAGCCTCGCAGTTGAGACATCAGCATGCCTCTCACTTTATTTCCCAAATATATGACTCTTCCCAGATACTGACTACAGACCCAACAAACATAAATTTGGAGTTCTCTTCGTTTTATTCTAACCTTTATAAATCAGAACCTCCCCTGATACCTCTGTCATGGAAATTTTTCTTAATAACTTAGATATACCATCGGTAAGTAGGGAAACAGCAGAAAATTTGGATAAACCACTCAGTCTACAAGAAATCACTTCTTGCATTTCTTTGATGCAGAATAACAAAAGCCCCGGCCCAGATGGTTTCTCCGCTGAGTTTTTTAAGAAGTTTTCTGCACAGCTTGCTCCTTTATTATTAGATGTTTTCAATGATTCATTAGAACAGGGAGTTTTGCCACCAACACTGAACGAGGCGCTGATATCCCTCATACTAAAAAAGGATAAGGACCCAAACCTATGTAGTAGCTACAGACCAATTAGCTTGCTTAACAATGACGTCAAGTTATTGGCAAAGATACTGGCATGCCGACTTGAGACCTGCCTCCCTGATATTATATCAGAGGACCAAACAGGCTTCATTTTGGGCCGTCAACTATCATCTAGTGTACGTAAACTTCTAAATGTGATTCTGACTCCCTCTGCCTCTCCAAATCCTGAGATGGTTATTTCGCTCGACGCGGAGAAAGCATTTGACCGGGTGGAATGGCATTACTTGTTCACAATCCTCCAAAAATTTGGATTCGGCCCTAGATTTGTCTCATGGATTCGTCTTCTCTACTCTGCTCCAGTGGCAAGAGTTAAAACAAATTCCGAAACCTCGCCTCCTTTTCCTCTCTCGCGTGGCACACGCCAAGGATGCCCCCTTTCACCATTGCTTTTTGCACTCGCTATAGAGCCTCTGTCTATAGCCCTGAGAGGGTCCACTTTATTTTCAGGCATATTTAGAGGAGGTATCGAACACTAAGTAGCACTATATGCTGATGATTTATTATTATATGTTCAAGACCCAGTAAATTGTGTTGACGGTATAGTAAATCTGTTAGAGGCCTTCGGAGTATTTTCTGATTATAAACTGAACATCGCAAAGAGTGTATGTTTCCCTGTAAACCAGTTAGCGAAACTGATTCCTCCTGACGCGCTACCCTTCCATTTATCTATTAGTGGCTTTAAATACTTGGGTGTAAACATCTCACACTCCTTTAGCTCACTTTATAAGAATAACTTTATGGAATTGACTGAGAAGATTAAATCAGACCTTCAGAGATGGAGGGTACTACCTCTTTCACTAGTGGGTCGCATCGAAACAATTAAAATGAACATATTACCTCGGTTTCTATTTCTCTTTCAGACTCTCCCGATCTTTCTCCCTAAATCTTTTTTTAAATCACTTAACGCCACTGTACTTTCATACATCTGGGAGGGCAAGCCCCCCAGAATTCAATTATCAATTCTCCAGAGGCCCAAACGTGATGGAGGCCTCGCACTCCCTAATATTCAGTTGTATTATTGGGCTGCTAATCTCCAAAAGCTTAAAACTTGGTATCATTCCCCTGACACTAACTGGTGCATTATAGAAGCCAGCTCTTGCACTTCATCTCTACCCGCACTGCTTTTTGCTCGACCTTCTCAGTATACTAATAACCCTGTTGTACTTTCTTCGCTAAAAATCTGGAAACAGTTCAGGCAACATTTTGGATTAAAATCTCCTTCTGTCCTTTCCCCTATTTGCAATAACCACCTCTTTCTACCTTTTTTGTTAGACCCAACTTTTAAATTATGGAAAAAGAAAGGTCTGGTCTCTTTTTGTGATCTCTTCCTAGACAAAATATTTGGTAGTTGGGAAAACCTTGTTACTAAATTTAGCTTATCTATTCATGGTCGATTCAGATATTTCCAACTTCGTAGTTTTGTTAAAATTAATTTTACATCCTTTCCTAACCTACCCGAGGAGACTCTTTTAGATAATATAATGTCTTCATCAGCGTCACAAAACAGCATTGGACCAATTTACAATCTTTTACTCTCTTCGCAAGTATCTTCCCTTTTATGGCTAAAGGATACATGGGAAAAAGAGCTTGGGCTGGCACTAGACGAGGACTGGTGGAGAGAGTCACTGCTTAGGATCAGTTCCACTTGCACTTGTGCTCGTTTGAGCCTTATTCAGTTTAAGGTGGTACATAGGATCCACTACACTAAGGCCAGGCTAAAGAGATTATTCCCTGACACGGATGATTCTTGTATTAGATGTTCCCTTTCCCCTGCAGATCACACACACGTTTTTCTCCTGCCCTAAGCTCGACTCCTTCTGGTCGTCTTTCTTCAACTCCCTTTCTGTAATTCTGGGCATCCCCCTGACCCCATGCCCTCTAATTGCTATCTTTGGTGTGCCCCCTGTGGGCAGGTTTAATAAATATCAAGCTGACCTTATTGCGTTTTCTGCCCTCATAGCCAAGCGACGCATATTGCTGCATTGGAAGAGTCCTAATCCCCCTGGCTCAACCTCTTGGTTAAAAGACTTAATGTCTTTTCTTCATTTAGAAAAAATCAAACATACAGTTAGAGGATCTGTGAAACGATTTCATAGTACATGGGACCCATTTCTCTCTTATGTTAACTCCCTAACTTTGTTAGACTTTTAAATTTGATCGAATACCTTTTTCTTTTCTGTTTCTGTTTTTGAGTGTTTCATTACTAATGTTATTATTATTTATTATTGTTGTTGTTGTTGTTGTTTTTTTATTATTATTATTATTATTTTTTTTTTTTTTTTTTTTTTTTTTTTCATCTATGTTCTTTTACATAAAAGATCTACCTCCAGGGAAAAGAAAATGGGAAAATGCCAGACTTCTTATTTACAGTTGACCTGTTTATTGTCTGTAACATGCTTGGAAGTTTGCACAATAAACATATTTAAAAAAAAAAAAAAAAAAAGTGAATTAATATAAGATGGTAGTTTGTGCAAAAGAGCTTTGTACACAAAAAGTGCAAAATGCATTTCTCTACGAGATTTTAAGGGCAGCCAATTTACTTTCTGATAAAGTGTGCAATGATGGGTACTAAACCTGTCCCCTGTAATAAAACGAATGGCACTATAATATACAGCATCGAGAGGTTTTAGAACAGAAGCAGCATATAGATTGTGTCTCCATAATCAATGACAGGTGAATGGATTCAACAATTTGTTTTCTATTATTTAGAGTGAAACAAGATTTGTTTCTATAAAAGAAACCCACTCTAACTCTTAGTTTCTTTACCAACTCATCAACATGCGTTTTAAAGGAGAGCCTGTCATCAATCCAGATCCCCAAATATTTATAAACATGAACACGGTCAATAGAGGCACCATCTAATGTGGAAAAACATAAATCATCACCTATTTTCTGTTGTCTATTTGAAAAAAGCATATACTTGGTTTTGCCTACGTTAACTACCAGTTTCAATTCAACAAAGACCTTCTGTATAGCTGTAAAGGCAGATTGTAGCTCTAAATGGGCCTGGTCAGCTGTAGGGGCAATAGCATAAACAACCGTATCATCAGCATAGAGGAGTTGACCATTTTTTATAGCTAAACCAATATTATTGATATAAATAGAAAAAAGAACCGGACCTAAAATTGATCCCTGTGGAACGCCCTTCAAAAGCTCAAGAAAACCAGATTTGACACCATCAGTGGAAACACACTGTGTTCTATTTGTCAGATAATTTTCAAACCATCTGCAAGCCGCCAGGTCTATGCAGATTTACTATTTTCTCAAATATTTTTACAAGACATGAAAGCCTTGAAATGGATCTCTGGGATCACCACATTTAAAAAGTGGACGTACCAGGGCCGTCTTCCAAACCGTAGGAATTATTCCTGTTAACAATGATAAGTTAAAAATGTGGGCAAGTGGCTCAGCAATAATAGTTGCAGCAAGCTGCAAAAGACAGGGATTAAGATCATCTGCTCCAGTAGCATTTTTTATATCAATAGTTAAAAGAGCTTTGAAAACTTCCTTGGAGCTAACCCATTGAAATGAAAAAGATGGGTTCACAACTTCAAAATATTGGAAGAGAGAGCTGTTTCTCTTAACTTGGTTCTAGCTACACAATCAGACCTTTCTGGGAGCACCACATCATTACAATTTCCACCCTCAAACAAATTACCAGCTGTAACAAAATGTTGGTTAAACGCATCACATATTTCAATTTTGTCATTTACAGTTTTATAATGAAAAGTAATCGTATTAGGCAGAGAGGAATGGCAACTTCGTTTTAGGTATTTTATGGCTTTCCAAAATTTGGTCGGATCACCTTGACTACTAGAAATTTTATTTAAATAATAACTTGATTTTGCCTTTTTCACAGAGATAGTGCACTTGTTTCTGAGTTGTTTAAATGTAAGCCAGTCACTACATAGTCCAGTTTGCCTGGCTTTAGACCAAGCTTTATTTCTTAACTGCAATAATTCTGAAAGTTCTGTAGTGAACCATGGGTTTATCCTGTCTTTAGTTCTATATGTCTTCATAGGAGCATATTTGTCTGCCACTGAATTAAAACTATTTTTAAATGTTTCAAAAGCCAATTCCACATCTGAAATATTAAAAACACTTGGTAAATCAGAATAAGATATAATAAAGAATAAAGATAATAAAGAATAAGAATAAAGATCACGGAGAAACCCTTCATTATCTAGATTTTTTAAATGATGTTTTATTAACAAGGTTCGGGAGGAGCAGGTGCAGATAATTAACCCATTAGCACAAGTGGAGATCAATCAGTAATCAACTCAGGACAATATAAATAACAGCAGAACCCACCTCTGTTCATTGACAGTTTATCAGCATTTAGCCCGGCAGTACCGTCCTAACAGGTACGAATCGAGCAATTCCCGTCCGATGAATAATCTCTCGTCTTTGAGGAACCTCTGCCGCAATCCTCTGGTGTAGCCTAATCTCGCGGGCGTCAGGTTTAACAAATGGGGTCATAACCACGGGCGAAACATCCGCGATCTCCTTCCGCGTATTTCTCTACACCGGTCCATACTAACCATTTCTCTATGGCGGGAATTATTGTAAGGCAATGCCGCCCTCTTTCACGCGAGGGAAAGGGTCTTCCTCCTCCGTCAGGCCACCACAGCAGGCCCTAAAGTAAGCCGCAGATTCAGTCCCGGCCAGTCCATACTCAACGTCTGCCGGGTCAACTCAGTGAGTGCTCAGCTCAGCCCTTCTCGTGTCTGTCCTTGGTTGAGCTTGGCATTGCTTCAGTTGTTTGAGTCACGAGCCAGTTATGCCATCTGTATACAAATTTTGATCGGGGGAATGCACGTTTTAAATTGTTTCTGTACAAATGATTTACCGTCATACATAAACAGTAGGTCGCACGTTATGTGCAGATTGCTCACAGAATCATTAAGAACCTATCGTTAACACTGTCCTGCAATTTATCTTAAATCGCGTAGAATCTATATTTAAAAAAAAAATAAAAAAAAATAAAAAAATTGTACTTCACTAAATGAACTTCAGACAATCAAAATTGTTCTAAACGCAAACTGTTATCTTTGCTCGGTCACTTAAACTTCAATGTGCATAATCCTGCAAGGATTTCATCTCACCTCCTTTTCCTCGCGTCTTTGATTTAATGTATTTAGTCTTTGGCTAATCTTCTCCACTGCCACAGCAGTGATGTCTCCTCCGCTCCCACTGGAGCTCTTTTACTCTGGCTAATCTTCTCCACTGCCACAGCAGTGATGTCTCCTCTGCTCCCACTGGAGCTCTTTTACTCTGGCTAATCTTCTCCACTGTCACAGCAGTGATGTCTCCTCCGCTCCCACTGGAGCTCTTTTACTCTGGCTAATCTTCTCCACTGCCACAGCAGTGATGTCTCCTATGCTCCCACTGGAGCTCTTTTACTCTGGCTAATCTTCTCCACTGCCACAGCAGTGATGTCTCCTCCGCTCCCACTGGAGCTCTTTTACTCTGGCTAATCTTCTCCACTGCCACAGCAGTGATGTCTCCTCTGCTCCCACTGGAGCTCTTTTACTCTGGCTAATCTTCTCCACTGTCACAGCAGTGATGTCTCCTCTGCTCCCACTGGAGCTCTTTTACTCTGGCTAATCTTCTCCACTGCCACAGCAGTGATGTCTCCTCTGCTCCCACTGGAGCTCTTTTACTCTGGCTAATCTTCTCCACTGTCACAGCAGTGATGTCTCCTCTGCTCCCACTGCAGCTCTTTTACTCTGGCTAATCTTCTCCACTGTCACAGCAGTGATGTCTCCTCTGCTCCCACTGGAGCTCTTTTACTCTGGCTAATCTTCTCCACTGCCACAGCAGTGATGTCTCCTCTGCTCCCACTGCAGCTCTTTTACTCTGGCTAATCTTCTCCACTGCCACAGCAGTGATGTCTCCTCCGCTCCCACTGGAGCTCTTTTACTCTGGCTAATCTTCTCCACTGTCACAGCAGTGATGTCTCCTCTGCTCCCACTGGAGCTCTTTTACTCTGGCTAATCTTCTCCACTGCCACAGCAGTGATGTCTCCTCTGCTCCCACTGCAGCTCTTTTACTCTGGCTAATCTTCTCCACTGTCACAGCAGTGATGTCTCCTCTGCTCCCACTGCAGCTCTTTTACTCTGGCTAATCTTCTCCACTGTCACAGCAGTGATGTCTCCTCTGCTCCCACTGGAGCTCTTTTACTCTGGCTAATCTTCTCCACTGCCACAGCAGTGATGTCTCCTCTGCTCCCACTGGAGCTCTTTTACTCTGGCTAATCTCCTCCACTGCCACAGCAGTGATGTCTCCTCTGCTCCCACTGGAGCTCTTTTACTCTGGCTAATCTTCTCCACTGTCACAGCAGTGATGTCTCCTCTGCTCCCACTGGAGCTCTTTTACTCTGGCTAATCTTCTCCACTGTCACAGCAGTGATGTCTCCTCTGCTCCCACTGCAGCTCTTTTACTCTGGCTAATCTTCTCCACTGCCACAGCAGTGATGTCTCCTCTGCTCCCACTGGAGCTCTTTTACTCTGGCTAATCTTCTCCACTGTCACAGCAGTGATGTCTCCTCCGCTCCCACTGGAGCTCTTTTACTCTGGCTAATCTTCTCCACTGTCACAGCAGTGATGTCTCCTCTGCTCCCACTGCAGCTCTTTTACTCTGGCTAATCTTCTCCACTGCCACAGCAGTGATGTCTCCTCTGCTCCCACTGGAGCTCTTTTACTCTGGCTAATCTTCTCCACTGTCACAGCAGTGATGTCTCCTCTGCTCCCACTGGAGCTCTTTTACTCTGGCTAATCTTCTCCACTGTCACAGCAGTGATGTCTCCTCCGCTCCCACTGGAGCTCTTTTACTCTGGCTAATCTCCTCCACTGCCACAGCAGTGATGTCTCCTATGCTCCCACTGGAGCTCTTTTACTCTGGCTAATCTTCTCCACTGCCACAGCAGTGATGTCTCCTCCGCTCCCACTGCAGCTCTTTTACTCTGGCTAATCTTCTCCACTGCCACAGCAGTGATGTCTCCTCTGCTCCCACTGCAGCTCTTTTACTCTGGCTAATCTTCTCCACTGCCACAGCAGTGATTTCTCCTCTGCTCCCACTGGAGCTCTTTTACTCTGGCTAATCTTCTCCACTGCCACAGCAGTGATGTCTCCTCTGCTCCCACTGCAGCTCTTTTACTCTGGCTAATCTTCTCCACTGCCACAGCAGTGATGTCTCCTATGCTCCCACTGGAGCTCTTTTACTCTGGCTAATCTTCTCCACTGCCACAGCAGTGATGTCTCCTCCGCTCCCACTGGAGCTCTTTTACTCTGGCTAATCTCCTCCACTGCCACAGCAGTGATGTCTCCTATGCTCCCACTGGAGCTCTTTTACTCTGGCTAATCTCCTCCACTGCCACAGCAGTGATGTCTCCTATGCTCCCACTGGAGCTCTTTTACTCTGGCTAATCTTCTCCACTGTCACAGCAGTGATGTCTCCTCCGCTCCCACTGGAGCTCTTTTACTCTGGCTAATCTTCTCCACTGTCACAGCAGTGATGTCTCCTCCGCTCCCACTGGAGCTCTTTTACTCTGGCTAATCTCCTCCACTGTCACAGCAGTGATGTCTCCTCCGCTCCCACTGGAGCTCTTTTACTCTGGCTAATCTCCTCCACTGTCACAGCAGTGATGTCTCCTCCGCTCCCACTGGAGCTCTTTTACTCTGGCTAATCTTCTCCACTGTCACAGCAGTGATGTCTCCTCCGCTCCCACTGGAGCTCTTTTACTCTGGCTAATCTCCTCCACTGCCACAGCAGTGATGTCTCCTATGCTCCCACTGGAGCTCTTTTACTCTGGCTAATCTCCTCCACTGCCACAGCAGTGATGTCTCCTATGCTCCCACTGGAGCTCTTTTACTCTGGCTAATCTTCTCCACTGTCACAGCAGTGATGTCTCCTCCGCTCCCACTGGAGCTCTTTTACTCTGGCTAATCTTCTCCACTGTCACAGCAGTGATGTCTCCTCTGCTCCCACTGGAGCTCTTTTACTCTGGCTAATCTCCTCCACTGCCACAGCAGTGATGTCTCCTATGCTCCCACTGGAGCTCTTTTACTCTGGCTAATCTTCTCCACTGCCACAGCAGTGATGTCTCCTCTGCTCCCACTGCAGCTCTTTTACTCTGGCTAATCTTCTCCACTGCCACAGCAGTGATTTCTCCTCTGCTCCCACTGGAGCTCTTTTACTCTGGCTAATCTTCTCCACTGCCACAGCAGTGATGTCTCCTCTGCTCCCACTGCAGCTCTTTTACTCTGGCTAATCTTCTCCACTGCCACAGCAGTGATGTCTCCTCCGCTCCCACTGGAGCTCTTTTACTCTGGCTAATCTCCTCCACTGCCACAGCAGTGATGTCTCCTATGCTCCCACTGGAGCTCTTTTACTCTGGCTAATCTCCTCCACTGCCACAGCAGTGATGTCTCCTATGCTCCCACTGCAGCTCTTTTACTCTGGATAATCTTCTCCACTGCCACAGCAGTGATGTCTCCTCTGCTCCCACTGCAGCTCTTTTACTCTGGCTAATCTTCTCCACTGTCACAGCAGTGATGTCTCCTCTGCTCCCACTGGAGCTCTTTTACTCTGGCTAATCTTCTCCACTGCCACAGCAGTGATGTCTCCTCCGCTCCCACTGGAGCTCTTTTACTCTGGCTAATCTCCTCCACTGCCACAGCAGTGATGTCTCCTATGCTCCCACTGGAGCTCTTTTACTCTGGCTAATCTCCTCCACTGCCACAGCAGTGATGTCTCCTATGCTCCCACTGCAGCTCTTTTACTCTGGATAATCTTCTCCACTGCCACAGCAGTGATGTCTCCTCTGCTCCCACTGGAGCTCTTTTACTCTGGCTAATCTTCTCCACTGCCACAGCAGTGATGTCTCCTCTGCTCCCACTGCAGCTCTTTTACTCTGGCTAATCTTCTCCACTGTCACAGCAGTGATGTCTCCTCTGCTCCCACTGCAGCTCTTTTACTCTGGCTAATCTTCTCCACTGCCACAGCAGTGATGTCTCCTCTGCTCCCACTGGAGCTCTTTTACTCTGGCTAATCTTCTCCACTGCCACAGCAGTGATGTCTCCTCTGCTCCCACTGCAGCTCTTTTACTCTGGCTAATCTTCTCCACTGTCACAGCAGTGATGTCTCCTCTGCTCCCACTGGAGCTCTTTTACTCTGGCTAATCTTCTCCACTGCCACAGCAGTGATGTCTCCTCTGCTCCCACTGCAGCTCTTTTACTCTGGCTAATCTTCTCCACTGCCACAGCAGTGATGTCTCCTCTGCTCCCACTGCAGCTCTTTTACTCTGGCTAATCTTCTCCACTGCCACAGCAGTGATGTCTCCTCTGCTCCCACTGGAGCTCTTTTACTCTGGATAATCTTCTCCACTGTCACAGCAGTGATGTCTCCTCTGCTCCCACTGCAGCTCTTTTACTCTGGCTAATCTTCTCCACTGCCACAGCAGTGATGTCTCCTCCGCTCCCACTGGAGCTCTTTTACTCTGGCTAATCTTCTCCACTGCCACAGCAGTGATGTCTCCTCTGCTCCCACTGGAGCTCTTTTACTCTGGATAATCTTCTCCACTGCCACAGCAGTGATGTCTCCTCCGCTCCCACTGCAGCTCTTTTACTCTGGCTAATCTTCTCCACTGCCACAGCAGTGATGTCTCCTCTGCTCCCACTGCAGCTCTTTTACTCTGGCTAATCTTCTCCACTGTCACAGCAGTGATGTCTCCTCTGCTCCCACTGGAGCTCTTTTACTCTGGCTAATCTTCTCCACTGCCACAGCAGTGATGTCTCCTCCGCTCCCACTGGAGCTCTTTTACTCTGGCTAATCTTCTCCACTGCCACAGCAGTGATGTCTCCTCTGCTCCCACTGGAGCTCTTTTACTCTGGCTAATCTTCTCCACTGCCACAGCAGTGATGTCTCCTCTGCTCCCACTGCAGCTCTTTTACTCTGGCTAATCTTCTCCACTGCCACAGCAGTGATGTCTCCTCTGCTCCCACTGGAGCTCTTTTACTCTGGCTAATCTTCTCCACTGCCACAGCAGTGATGTCTCCTCTGCTCCCACTGGAGCTCTTTTACTCTGGCTAATCTTCTCCACTGTCACAGCAGTGATGTCTCCTCTGCTCCCACTGGAGCTCTTTTACTCTGGCTAATCTTCTCCACTGCCACAGCAGTGATGTCTCCTCTGATCCCACTGGAGCTCTTTTACTCTGGCTAATCTTCTCCACTGTCACAGCAGTGATGTCTCCTCTGCTCCCACTGCAGCTCTTTTACTCTGGCTAATCTTCTCCACTGCCACAGCAGTGATGTCTCCTATGCTCCCACTGGAGCTCTTTTACTCTGGCTAATCTTCTCCACTGCCACAGCAGTAATGTCTCCTCTGCTCCCACTGGAGCTCTTTTACTCTGGCTAATCTTCTCCACTGTCACAACAGTGATGTCTCCTATGCTCCCACTGGAGCTCTTTTACTCTGGCTAATCTTCTCCACTGCCACAGCAGTGATGTCTCCTCTGCTCCCACTGCAGCTCTTTTACTCTGGCTAATCTTCTCCACTGTCACAGCAGTGATGTCTCCTCTGCTCCCACTGGAGCTCTTTTACTCTGGCTAATCTTCTCCACTGTCACAGCAGTGATGTCTCCTATGCTCCCACTAGAGCTCTTTTACTCTGGCTAATCTTCTCCACTGCCACAGCAGTGATGTCTCCTATGCTCCCACTGCAGCTCTTTTACTCTGGCTAATCTTCTCCACTGTCACAACAGTGATGTCTCCTATGCTCCCACTGGAGCTCTTTTACTCTGGCTAATCTTCTCCACTGCCACAGCAGTGATGTCTCCTCTGCTCCCACTGCAGCTCTTTTACTCTGGCTAATCTTCTCCACTGCCACAGCAGTGATGTCTCCTCTGCTCCCACTGGAGCTCTTTTACTCTGGCTAATCTTCTCCACTGCCACAGCAGTGATGTCTCTTCTGTAGTACTTCTCTATTCATAATTAAAGAGCACTCAATCTCCTCTTTCTCCTCTTTCCTGTCTCCTCTTTCTGTCCAGTGAGCATTGGTCTCACAGCGGACGGAGTGAGAACTTTCCCAGCGGAGCACTTACTTTTTCTCTTTCATCCAGCGAGCATTTGGTCTCACAGCGGATGCAGTGTGAGAAAATCTCCTGGGCAAGCACTCATTTTCCTGTTTCCTCTTTCTGTCCAGCAAGCATTGGTCTCACAGCGGACGGATTGAGAACTTTCCCGGTAGAGCACTTACGTTTTCTCTTTCATCCAGCGAGCATTTTTGTCTCACAGCGGATGCAGTGTGAGAAAATCTCCCGGGCAAGCACTCATTTTCCTCTTTTCGACCAGCGAGCATTGGTCTCACAGCGGACACAGCATGTATCTATTTTTCTATTACCTCTGTCCAGTGAGCATTGGTCTCTCAGCGGACAGCATGTATCTACCTTTTTCATATTTCTGTCCAGCGAGCATTGGTCTCTCAGAAGACTCGACACATATCTATCTTTTCTGCTCAGCCAGCATTTTCAAATTCATTCCACCTCACAGGCGACTGGTAGAGCCCAATATCATGACGCTGTTGAGTCACTCACATCAGAAGCTACATGGGCCCGCAGGACTCACCCGTCAAAGCCATGGAGGTATTCCGGTCAAGCGATCAACTTATTGAAACGCCAGCCCGCCAAATTCGCTGCGTCTTTGGGGGATCTGTAGTCTGGCGGCTGTCCTTTTGCTCTTTTACTTTTTGGGGGGAGTACTCTGGGTTCGGGCAGAAATTCCGAGCTCGGAGCCCTCCACCCGGACAGCACGCCAAATACGCATAACCTTTACCGTAATAATTATATGTAGATGTGAACTCGTGAAATTATGTTTTATTAACAAGGTTCGGGAGGAGCAGGTGCAGATAATTAACCCATTAGCACAAGTGGAGATCAATCAGTAATCAACTCAGGGCAATATAAATAACAGCAGAACCCACCTCTGTTCATTGACAGTTTATCAGCATCCCACCTCCACCCCATCTCCTCACTTTTAGTTCCATCTCCTCACTTCTAGTTCCACCTACTCTTACCAACGGGGGGAGTACTCTGGGTTCGGGCAGAAATTCCGAGCTCGGAGCCCTCCACCCGGACAGCACGCCAAATACGCATAACCTTTACCGTAATAATTATATGTAGATGTGAACTCGTGAAACTCCTTTTTGTAACGAGTCGGGGTTTGGTTTTAATTAATTTTAGTGTTTCTAACACAGACTATAGGAGAGTGATCACTAATGTCCATAGCAAAGACACCACTATGAGGGTATTTATGAGGATTATTCGTAAGGATTAAATCTATCAGAGTTGATCTTGAAGGGTCTTTTAAATTAACTCGAGTAGGTTCCATGATCAAGTGTGACAAGTTCATATCAACACAAGCTGTTCTAAAATAAGCAGAAGAAGGGGATAACCAATTTAAATTAAAATCACCAAGTATCACAATCTCATTTTCTAAAAATCGGGCAAGTAATTCAAAAATAGAACTGACTGCTTCATGTATAGCAGATGGAGGGCGATAAACTCCAACAACAGAGACAAACACATTACAAAAGATTTCAACATTAATAACAAGAAGCTCAAATTGTTTAGGAACAGACATACTAAAAGATTTTGTGGCCTTAAAATCCTTATGTACATACATACATACAGACACCTCCACCCTTTTTTGCTCTATCACATCTAAAGACATTATAATCATTAATTACAATAACATCATCACCATCAGAGGATTTAAGCCAGGTTTCAGAGCATACTAAAATGTCAGGTTTAGAATCATTTACCCACAAGTCTAGCATGTCAAGTTTAGGGATGATACTTCGAACATTAATGTGCATTAACCCAAGCCCTTGTCTTGTTTTAATTTCAGAGGGGCAATATGATGTTTGCAAAGGAGCTAATATAGGCAGATTACAAGTGCTTGCATTGCTAAATAAATTAATATGAGATTATTATGCCTAGCATAACTAGAAAACCCTAATGTATCTGTAGGTCTATGAGAAAAGTGCTTTGAAATTATGGTAGGGATTACTTGCCTAGGATTTGAGGTGTTAGCCATTTTAGTACCACATCTAACCATTTGTGTATTAATTAATGAGCAGCTAATATTGTTAATATCCACCTTTGATTTAGATGTCCTAGCAATGTCCCTTCAACTGATAGTGTTCAGAAGGAAGTCAATATGAGAAGACAGTAGGTGAGCCCCTTTTTCATTTGGATGACACCTATCACGACTAAAAAGTTCATATTTTCCCCAAAAAGAATCGAAATTATCAACAAAGGGAAATCCATTATCTTGACAGTAATTTTGTAACCATACATAGAGAGACCACAAACGGCTGAATTTCTCACCTTCTGTACGAAAGAGAAGGAATAGGACCGGAAACAACAGGTAGCATCCCTACTTCTTGGATAAGGCCAAGTAGATTTATAAAGTCTTTCTTTAGACTCTGTGAGTTTCTGTCCATGACGTCATTAGAGCCAATATGAATAACAAAGCGTTCTGTGTTAGGGAGTTGCTTGTTTATTGTAGGAAATGCTGCAATTAAATCCTTTACCCTTGCTCCAGGATAACAGAGAATTCTGGTGTTGGGGACTTTAACTTTGCGAACCATTGAACTTCCAGCAATAACTGTGCTTGGTGTAAGTTGAGTGCGACGAGGCACACCAGCTGCTGCAATTAACGTGTTGTTGATCTTTTCTTTGGGCCGAACTGAGCAATCAACTTCACGAAGCCCGGGAGAAACACAAGACGAAAACAAACCTGGGTCATCTCGCTCTCCTTCTCCACTGCACAATGTATTTTCCCTGGATATGGCTGAGGTAGGATCCAATGCACCCGTGTTCACTTCCTGAGTATTACACAGCGAAGCAAAGCGGTTATGAACTGGGACAGGATCTGCAACCTCAGATATTGGAGATGGACGAAACAGGGACTTTCCAGGGGATATTAAAAGAGATTTACCAGCTTTACGTTTTCTCCTTGTAACGTTCGTCCAGCTGTTGACCAACGGAGTGGAAAAGACAATTTTCTCCGGAGGTGAATCATCATCTTCAACCAGCGTAGAATTAATAGTAAGCAGTTGTTTCTGATGTCCTCGAAGTTTTGAAATTATAATGTCTCTTTCTTGTATCTTTTCCTGTAGTCCAATTACCAGTTCTTGTAGTTCAGCAATGCGCTTACAGTTCTCACAAATAAATGTTTGCCCAACGGCAATTGGGCTATGTTCAACATGATTAAAAACTTTGCCCATTTGGCAGACGCCACAAGTAATTGCTTTAAAATCATCCAAGGTATTAAAGTCATCCTCGTGGCAATGAGAGCCACCAGACAAGCGGCTTCTGGCTATATCACGATTCATGTTAACTGTGTGTACTGGGCATAAAGACGCGTTCTCACCACGATGTAATGGCTGTTTTTGGCCCAGATCTGCAGATGTGGGGGTGATCTTGCGAATCAGGCCTCCGCTCTTGGACGAGATTCACCGTGTTCACTCTGAAGTAAATAATTGCACAAACTTGCTATAGCCTGCATCATATTTAATCTGAGAAAATATGGTTGTGATCAGTAGGGTCTTTCCTTGCCATTAATGCTTGGATAACATGCCTACGTTTCCTTCCATTAATAATAATAATGTCTAGTGCGGTACGTGGCTGTGATATATATATATATATATATATATATATATATATATATTAGTGCTGTCAATCGATTAAAAACTTTAACTAGATTAATCACACATTTTTTCTGTGATTAATCGCAATTAATCGCAATAAAAAAAAGAAATGTTATTGTACGTTTTTAATATATTTTATAATGTAATAATTTCACAGTTAATCAAGTTAATGTAGAAACAACATAAAAACAGTATATTTTAAATACTTGTTTAATGGCATCTTTTTATGAATGAAGGCCAGTATTACTGATATTAATACAGCTACTGATTTTTTTTTTTTTCACATTTATTAGGCTTCAAAAATATAACAGTTTTTAATTTAAGTGAACTTAAAACAATGCTAACATAAACCCATAATAAATGTCATATTTACTCGTGCCCTTCCTGTCTTAACAGTTAGGAAATATACAGAAATTTAATAAAGTTATCAAAGTTATATGCAGTCTGCACTGCATAAACTATAAATTAAATAGTTAATCCTTATTAAAGCTACAAAAGTTATTTAGTCAAGAGCAGTGAGTCATTTTCTCTGTTCCCTTTGTTCTTTAACTTTACTGACAGGAAGCTTTATTGGCTGCTGTCCCTTTAAGAGCAGACAGACACGCGGATCTCACCGTTTATATACTGTCTATGGATCTCACACGCGCCTCATTCTCTCACAACTCTTTGTTCATTTTAGACTTTATATAAATCATTTAAGTCTGCCCTTATGAGGATAATCGACAAAACTGACATTTTGGGATTGTTATTGTTATTGTTAGTTCAAGCGCGGAAGAGAACTGGATTCTGGCGCCCTGTCTATGCATTGTGTGTGTGTCACATAAGGACATTCACAGACAGCGCATTCTCTTTTGTCTTTTAAAAATGTTTAAAAGCATTTAAATGAATAAGAGCGTGATCATATAATGTAAGCTAGCCAACGGATGGCAGAAAAGACGGATGCTGCGTTAATTGCGTTAAATATTTTAACACGTTAAACCAGACAAAAATTAATCGCATGCGTTAACGTTGACAGCACTAATATATATATATATATATATATATATATATATATATATATATATATATAAACTTATTTTTGCCGTAAACTTATCTTTGCCATGATTTTTGGAATGACTTATATCGTGAGAGGAAATATCGTGAGAGGAAAAAATGACATTTTAGTCGCATAACATCGGTTAATGGAAACGCCGTCATTTCGCAATCGTTTTTTATCGATATTTAGAAGAAAAAAAGAAAAAAAAGAAAAAAAAAAAAAAAAAAAAAAAAATTCGCAAAAGTTTTGTGCGAATCTTTAATGGAAACACGGCTTATGACACTAAAATGTGGAGTTACTATAATTGAGCTCACTGAAGCTGTTTTCATCCGAGTAGGTTCTCTCTCAGCCATAGGACCTGCAAAGTTTTTTTCGCTGGAGTATGTGTATGAGGCGCCGGACTGGACAAAAGTGAACCAAATGCCGTGAGCATGCTCGACATTGCGTGAGAGAAACCGAGCATAATGTAGTTTGTTTATAAATTAATTACACATTTCAGGAATAGAATAATCTCTATAGCCTATTGGTCTCATCTGCAACACTTTAATTAGTTTACATGGATATAAAATAAAACTACAAAATAACCTGCAAGGAACATTCAAAGAAAACATATTTGTTTGAACGGTATGAACATGTGTGGCAAGACATGCCTAGAATTTGGCTTAAATAACCTCTGACGATGACATTCTCTGTAGGTTATAAAAATAAACCCCAAAATATGATATTGTATTATTATTATTTATGTTAGTACATTGTTCAGTATTATATTGAGAACACTTTTTGTTAAACTGTTTACTTTTGTGAGGAAGAAAATACTTTAAGTAGGCTATAGCCTACAGTATGTCTACCAGTTGTAAAGGTGTGTGACAGTTTTATAATTTTAATTTGCACTACAAAGAGTGTATGTGTATTTATATTTGTATTACTATTTATTTATTTTTGGTACATTTCTTAAGAAGCTTCATTTATTTTTAGACTTATTTGTTGGCCAGTTGTGATCTGTGCAATAAATATTAAAAGTTCTAAACCATGTATTTTGTTTTGTTGTTCCACTATAGTAATGATACTATTTTAATATTAAGGTTAATAGGTGTCTCTCACATTGTCCCAGAGCAACATTAAAACATTGTAGATTAGTGTACAATGTTTTATAATAATACATTCTATTTAGTGTCCATTTCATTCATTTAACATATTTAATATTAGGGGTATCCAAGTTATTTCACATATTTAAACTTTTTTTTTTTTTTTAAGTAACGCAATAGTTACTTTCCCTGGTAATTAGTTACTTTTGTAATGATGTAACTCAGTTACTTAGTTACTTTTTGTGAGTAGTAACTAGTAACTATAACTAATTACTTTTTTAAAGTAACTTACCCAACACTGCTGACAATACTACTAGTGTTTGGCCCCAAACTTGAAAGTCATAACAAATGTCTGAATAATCTTACCTTGACGTATTTTGACATCCCATACAATTTCTTTGTGATGTTGCGACATCAGTTGAAGGTAAAAGTCCTCATTTGGAGAATCAATGAATACTTCAAAGAAATTTGGTTTAAAGGGCTTGTACTTGAGTTGTAACTTCTATGATAAAGAGAAAGGAAAGAAAGTTAGGTTAAGAAAGGTTAGAAAGTTTTGATGAGGGCATTGGTGTCATTTGGGTAGGGTAGGGGGAGGGGATGGTTAGGAGAGTTTATGCACTTTTTAATCATATTATTTATACACAGAATTATGTTGCTCTTAAAGCAGTTTCTTACAGGTATGCTTTTGGGGGCAAAGCGTACCAATATCGGGTTCTTCCCCTCGGCCTAGCATTATCTCCTCGCACCGATGGCGGCGTGTACACGCAGCGCCTCAGCACTCCAAAAATTGGTACCTTTTGTGTAGTCTATTGCCAGTTTACTTTTTACTGAGTGCCACGTATGCAAAGGCATATGTAAAATACAGTCAGAATGAACTGCTCATCATCAGTTTGATGCCCAGGGGCTGTATTTTCCACCAGGAAGATCCCAGTCATGACATACCGGTTGAGCGTGTTAGACCACCGGGGTCTCCGTGGATTACTCTCCCAGCTGGAAAGCAACAGAGGCGATGCAGAGAGAGAGGAAGCAGAAGCGAGGCTGTAGAGCCAGGGTACGAGCTAAGCTAGGCAGAGACCCACACAAGCCTCCACTGCCGAGCCTCTCCGTCACAAAAGCAAGATCTCTTCCTTACAAAATCGAGGAGCTGTAACTTATTACATCCGCGCAGCAAATCATCCCGGACTGCTGTATCATGGTAATTACGGAGACTTGGCTCAACCCAGCTATCCCAGCAGAGGCTAGACTCCGGTAAGAACAGAGGAGGGAGGCTTTGTGTTTACACTAACAACAACTGGTGCACAAATACCATAATAACTGACTCTCACCTGGAGTATTTATCAGTAAGATGTCACCCCTTCTTTCTGCCACGAGAATTTAGCTACTACCATTACTTTAGTCATTACGATGTCAGACACTGTAATTTGCTCTGGCCCCCTTCCTGTTCGTCGGAGTGATGAGATAGTCAGTAGATTGTATTCACTCAATGGCTGGCTGTCTAAGTGGTGTCCGCAAAATAATATAGGGTTCATAGACAATTGGAAAAGTTTTTGGGGCAGACCTGACCTGTTGAAAAGAGATGGTATTCATCCCTCCTGGGATGGTGCTGCTCTTCTCTCTAGTAATATGGCACATAGTCTTAAAGCTCAAACATGAAGGATTCATTAGTTTGTATATAGCCCACATTGGAACAAACACTACAATAACATCTTAGTTGATGACTTTATTTTTGACAAAAACATACTATATATATATATATATATATATATATATATATATATATATATATATATATATATTATAATATATATTTATTTATTTAACATATGAGCAGAAATTGGCGAACAAAGGCTTATTTGAAGTGGCAGTAGTCTATTTTATAGTAAAAACTATAATCTATCCAAAACTAGTCAACGAAATGTTGTCTTTCATATTTCGTGTGTAACATCGTTTTTATGATATATTAGGGCATATAAATGTTCATTTGCAGTTTAATACGTTGCTTATACAAAGACATTTTATTTCAACATATTTCAGTTGATTTTTACTCATCACAGTATAGCAATATAGTTTGGTAAGAGCTGTTCATTCATTCACACACAGACACGCGATTCAAATTTAAACAGTCGTTTGCGGTTTACAGACACAATTCCACATCGTGATTAGAACAAAGCACTTAAGAATAAGAACTTACTATTCCTCAGCTGGATCCGTTGCTCCTCGAAATGAAACTACCAGCACTTCTGAGGTAAATTTTCCAGGTAAAAATTTATTATTATTATGATAGTGTTATTCCTCACAGCATCGCAAGACAGCGTGAACAAGTAGCCTACATTAATCTGATTAAACTTGATGTGTTTTATTGAGCTGATGTGGGCGTTCACGGGTTTGCATGTATTGCCTCAGATAATTTGTGTTTGAAAAGCGCGCGCTCTCCGTGGGTGTGTTCACATTAACAGATAATGAGTTGTTATGAGCTGTAATCAGAACGACTGACATCTCTCTCTTTTCATACAGATTACATAAACAGAGAATTTTTTTTTTTTTTTTTTGAATTAGATAATTTAAAAGCAGACAATTAAATTATTATAAAGATATATAGCTCATGCCTGGGTGAATAGTATTCACTGAGTTTTGTTTAAGTTTAGAGACGTGCTCCAAAAAAAAAAAAGTTCATTTCAGAATTACTTCAGAATTTCTTCAGAATTACTAAGAAGTCTAGTTTCTAATATAATTATTTTGAAGTGTTGGTGCTTAATCTAACACTATCTAGTGTAAATGATAAATCACGTTTAACATTTGTGCTGGCTACTGTATACAGGCCACCAGGGCACCATACAGACTTTATCAAAGAATTTGCTGACTTTCTATCAGAGTTAGTTCTGGCTGCAGATAAAGTACTAATTGTTGGTGATTTTAATTTACATGTAGATAACGAAAAAGATTAATTGGGATTGGCATTTAAAAAAATTCTTTATTGGACAACACGTGTCAGGACCTACTCATCGTCGTAATCATACTCTAGATCTAATATTATCATATGGAATAGATGTTGATGCCGCTGAAATTCTGCAGCAGAGCGATGACATCTCAGATCATTATCTAGTCTCGTGTAAATTACATTTAGCCAAGGCTGCAAAGCCGACTCCGTATTTCAAATATGTTAGACCTATCACTTCTGCCACTAAAGATTGCTTTATTAATAATCTTCCTGATCAGTTTCATCATCTCAGCATCCCAGATAGCTCAGAAGAACTCGATATTGCAACAGAAACTTTTAACTCTCTCTTTTCCAGCACTTTAGACACAGTTGCTCCTTTGCGCTTAATGAAGATTAAAGAAAATAGTCCAATGCCGTGGTACAACGAGCACACTCGGCCCTTAAGAGAGCAGCCAGAAAAATGGAGCGCAACTGGAAGAAAACAAAACTAGAGTTTTCTCGCATTCCAGAACAGAAGTGGATCTGTTTGCATCAGAGGAATCTACCCATTGTCCGCTTTCGTTCTCACTCCTGAATGCATCGTGCCAAGGCTGTATCTGTTCAAGTGTTCGTCAAGATAGGTTTTTTATATCACTGGTAGGCCAATACTGGCTGACCAGAGTATGGTTTGTGTCTCTCCTGGAAGGCTCTCCTTGGGAGATTCCAACCAGGAGAGACCTTCTGTCTCAGGTTTGGGGAACAGATTTTCACCATGGCCAGAGATTTGGAAATTGTGGGTCTGGCCCCTGAGTGGTACCAGCTCATAGATTCTGGTCTCTCAACTGAAGTTGTCAATACAAGAAAGCTACATGCTCTTTAATGGTGTCTTTTGTCAGCATGGTTTGAACAGCGCCATCTTAACCCAGTTGACTGCACAGTTTGTTCAATCCTGGAGTTTCTTCAAGAGCATCTTTCGGCAGGATTAACCCTTAGCACCCTGAACGTGTATGTGGCCGCCATCTCGGCCCCACATTGCCGTTTCCTGGTGTCCCATTTCCTTTGTTGTGCCAGACAGCTCAGGCCTATCTGCAGACCATGGGTTCCCTCTTGGAATCTTTCTATTGTTTTATAAAGGTTGTCGGATGCTCCCTTTGAACCCCTGAAGTCAGTCTCAGAGAAGCTTCTGACCCTTGAGGTGGTGTTGCTAACAGCTTTAACTTCTCTAAAAAGCTGTAGAAAATTTGCAGGTCCTATCGGTTGCAGTCTCATGCCTTGATTTTTCCCCTGGACTGCTCAAGGTGATTGTTCCCTATCCTGATCACGTCCCTAAGGTGAATTCATCAATCTTTCATCTTGTTATTAATCAAGCCTTAAGCAAATTAGTATGTACATCCACCACTCAGACCAGTGGCGTAAGACTGAATAACTCTTTGTATGTTTTGGATGGCACAACCAAGGTTCTGTCACTTTCAAACAAACTATATATTACTGGGTTTCGGATGCAGTCTCCCACACATGAGGCATGCGGTCTCACTTTGCCTCGAGGCATCAAGGGGTGTGTCTTTGCAAGATGTTTGTGCTGTGGCAGGCTGGTTGTCTCCACACACATTCATTAGTTGAGTGTTAACCCCAGGTTTTCAAGTATTCTGGGGTTGACTCATTACTGTACTTACAGCTTTGTGTCGCAGTGTCGAAGTTCCCATATGTAACGAAGATAACATATGTAACCTGAACCTTATTCCCTGAGATGGGAATCAGACAATGTGTCACGTTTCCATACTTCAAGTACACCTCTGCGGCTAGCAACCTGTGAGGCGCCATTTAATACACATAAGCATGCATTACATGGCATCATCACCCAATGTCATCCATGGCCAATGAGATTGGGGATGACACAAACACACTCTGAAGGTGTTCACATAGCATCAAATGCATCAACACAGTGTCTTGTTGCCATCTCAGGTAACCGGGTTACATACATATCCTTGAGACATATTGTGATAGAAGACTGTAGGAGTATGCATAAAAATAGCTTTCACACTGAACTACAATCAATAACAATACAATATTTACCGTAGGTATGATTTCAGAATTACACTCAGATTTCCTCATTTTCTCCAGCGTCTTCAGTGAAAACCAAGTTTTCATCAGAAGTGAGCATTCAGGCGCTGGCTTTGAGATAGCCTTGCTATCTGTCTCATTTTCTTCAACAGCCTACAGAGAGGAAATGTCATACTTTTCAAAATGTATATATTTTTTCTTCCATAAAGCCAAGACACTTTGAGAGTCAGGAAGGGGGATCATCTTCAGTTTTTCAAAAACATTTACCTCTAACATTTTTTTATCACTTGGAATCAAGTACACATGAAGAGTCAGGTGAGATTTCAAAGTTTGATAGATCAGTGCTTCACAGTGATAATTCACAGGGAGGCCACTCCTCACTAGAACACCTCTAGGGGAGAAGGTGTGGTCCAGAAGCTTGGCATGGAATCGAGTTAACTTGCATTTTTCAAATGAAACTCCACTGTCTTCAACATGAAGAATTCTCACTGCATCTTTAATGGGAGATCCACCTGTAATGTATTGAATTAAATCATTATATGCAGGTGCAAACTAAGCAAGCATTATAATTAGTGCATTTTATAAACTGATTTTTTTTTTGCTTAAAACAAAACCAATTAAAATGTAAATCTCTTAATCACAATCAGAGACTGTGGCACTGATATATATGCTAGACAAAATAATGAATTCAATATAGCTAGATGTAACAGTATGACTTTCTGTAAAGCTGCTTTGAAACAATGTGTATTATGACAACTGCTGTACAAATATATTTTACTTGACTTTTTGAATTTATTACAATAAAATTACCTAAACACAGAAAGTGAGGTAGATAGACTGCCGTCAGTTTTCCTGAGATGATGGCAATATCCATCAAGGGGCCACATGGTGTAAAATGCTCCATTTCTGGAATATCATTTACACTTTCCCAGTCATGAATGAGATACTCCAGTTGAACATCACAGGAGCATTCAATACGAAGACCAGTCCTCCTGCATTCATAACACCCGGATGCTAGATCCATTCTGGTGAACAAAGATTCATTTAGGATTACCATTGCTGTAAACAAAATATGTACAATGAATATAAGAGATGCAAATATGCAGCAGGTACAGCACCTGTACTTCATCTGTGCATCATTTGAGATCACAGAGGGTTCAATCAGGTCCCATTCAGTTGAATCCTGAGACAATATGTTAGGAATTAAAGATCAACTACATTTCAACAATTACAACTGGTTAAACATTTGTTTTCTGGAGTAATTAAATATTTCAAAACTAAAAAAAATTACACTGAATAAAGTCAACCCAAACATTACACTAAGACAATAGGAAATGAATCAGAAAAGCTGGTTAAAAAAAAATAAAAATCCAATTAACTGTTTTTTTTTTTTTTTTACTTACCCTGACACTGACACAGGTTCGACATTGTCTATGTGATGCTTGACAGAATAAAAGATAAAAGATCATCAGCCATAAACTGCCTTCGTGACAACAGAACATTTTCTATTCAAATGTAGAATTTTGTTTTATGTTCCTTGTTGGGCTCTGGTGTGTCACGGTATACTGATCACTGATAAAATGTGTTTTTATTTCATGTTATTATCATGAACGACCAGTGGATATGTGTTAAAATGTGTAAATAAATATAACATTTTAGAAATTGAAAGTTTTTGAGATATAGTTACTTCATATTCATAGTTATGATTTTAAAGCCCTCCCAATCAAACCAATTGGCTCACATGCATTTAAGCACTACATGCCTCTCAAAATTATAGAGAATTATTACTCACGTCTGATGTTGTAGGCTACAGGGCCATTTATTTTAAAGCCAAGATAGAATGATACAAATCCTTGACCACGCACACTGGCTGGATTGTGTGGGGTTACTTCAATCTGGTTAGCTCCTCTCAGAGCAAACACCCTGTGGTCTCGAACCTCCCCCTGGACTCGTTGAAGATCCTGGATTTCAGCTTTCTCATCACCTTTGGTTAGAACATCCATTTGATGTTGGTCTACTTTTGATCTGTGCACGATTCTCTGCAAATTTTCACCTTTCCCAAGGAAAAAGAGAGGCACCAAGTACCGTGAGCGCAGGTGCTTTCTGTAGGTCCTCTCAAAGGCTTGATGCATATATTTTACACACTCTGCGAGGTTTGGACGGTTTGGTGTCCCTTGTTTCTGTTGATCTTCTTCAGGCCAAAACAACAAAAGCACTAGCAGATAAAACTCTGGGTTCCTGTAACTTTTGTCTTCCTGCCACTGTCTCCTTAGTATGTTTTGAAGCTCTTGCTTTGGCCTGAGGTACTGAGATGTGGGTAACTTGTTGCACAGAATTATGTTGGCGAGAATGTTATTTTGGTTATCATCAGCATTATGTACACTGCATCTGAGGATCTTCTCCAACTCTGTATCACAGATGTCTTTGTCTAAGAGATGCAGTAACCCTGGAAATGTATTGGCTTGTTTCAATTCAAGAATTTGCTGTTCACTTCGGGCAGCCTGTTCCTCCTGTATCACATACCTCCTGTAGCATTCATCAACATCTCGTTGAAAGTATGGTGGTTCCTGTTTATCAATGCTTGGTTTTGAGTATGTCATATAACACTGAAAAAAAATATTTTTTTCATTGATTTCATCTTTGAGGTTCTTGAGGAAAGCATTATAGTTTTTAAGTTTTTGGTCTTTAAATGAAGAGCCAAGAGACATGACTGATGTTTTCCCTCTCAGAAACTCTGCCCATTGTGGACTGTGCTTTGTGAGAGCATCAAAAAGAATCTTGATAACTTGGATGTAGCCAAATATGCCCCTTATATTAAAGGCGTTTGGAACACTGTTGTTTCTAATATCTGATTCTTGCTCTCCTTCAGCTTTTTCTGACTCCTCTTTGAATGCTTGCTCTTCTTCAGCTTTTTCTGACTCCACTTTGAATGCTTTAGTAGCAGAAACTGCATGCTCTAAAACTCTACGAGCATAAATCGGCGATGATTTATCCATGACTGTTTTCCTCAGTCTGTTTTTGTAAACTTGTCCGAGTGTGTCTCTAAAAAAAGAATTCTTTGGATCTCTTTGAATTGCTAATTTGGCAAACTCTTCAGCCTTTGTGTAGTCTTTCAGTTTGATGTAATAGAACCGTGCAAGAGCTTGAGGATAGAAGGCATCTTTATAATACAGATTCGAGGCAAACTTCAACACGTCAACACAGCTGGCCATTTGGGGGTCTTCTTCCATGATGTCAAGAATGAGTGTTGAAAACTTGTCATCCTCTTGTTCACCTTTTTGTCTTGTGATCAGAAGGTCTTTGCAAATGTGTAGAAAGTCAGTCTGCTTCTTTAATGCTTTCACAATAGAATACAGAAATTTGTATGTTATGTCACCTCTTGTCATAGAGCAGGCAAACAGCATTTGCATACAAGCATCAGCAATCATAGGATGAGCAATACGGACACATCTGTCCTCACAGTGCTCTGCTGTGTATATCACCAAAAGTTCCATGAACGGAGTCATTATCTGTTCAAATGTTTCATGAGACTGCTGACTTGCAAAGAATTCCTGACACAAAGTTCCATGCAAGCAGGAGCCTGGTATGTATGAATTTAGCAGGGCTAAAAATGAGAAGAGTTTTGTGTTTGTAGAATTCTTGTTGGCTTTGGCATAACGTTTAATGTCATTTTTTATGAGATTTTTAACAAAATCTTTTCTGAAGTTTCCAAGCATTATGTTATAGCTATGAAACTTCTCAGAATCCTCTCCATGCTTGTCCTTGATCACTGCCTTGTGTTCCTTAAACAGAGTTATTTCTTCTTGTAAAAGCTCCATTTTGAGTTTCACAGTGGTGCTTTTGGGAATTGTTTTCTTGCCTTCTACATTCATGATGATGAGCATAGGAATGTTATCTCCAACACTTCTCTTTTGAAGCTCCTTATGCAAGAGGCGTGATATTTTCTTTCCTTCTTCCCCAACATCCAAAAGGAGAAGCACTGTGTTATGATTCTTTTCTCCTCCCTCTTTGAAAAGGCTGATGATGTCGTTTTTGATTATCATTATGTCAGAAGTTTTGTCTGGCTGAAGTCTGGCACATCTGAGCTGTTTCCTCAAGTCCCACAGCACCCGCATAGCTAGTGTTGATCCTCCACTACCTGGGTGGTGAAACAGATTGATGGTTGTCACATTCCATTGGCTCTTTTGCTGCACATTGATCTGCTGGATCAAGGAGTCATAGAGGTCTCTCTTGACAAACAAGGAGCCTTCATGTTCCAAACAGTAAAAGTCTATCCACTGGGACTGACCTCCTTTAAGAAACTCACACTCTAGGTCCTTAGCAGACAGACGATCTAATGGCTCATCTTCATACATGTTAGCCCATAGTATGTCAAGACAGGATTTGGAGAAAATGTCTTTTTTTTTTACTTGTATTTTGCCACCATTTGGTGTTGGGAGCATGCAAAATTGTGGGGAAGATGTGAGGGGTTTGGCGCATTTTAGAACTGACCGATAGTGTGGTTTTTCACTAAAATTTCCAAGCATTCTGTTGAAGCCCCTGAATTTGTCATATCCTTCATGTTTCTCAGTAACTTCATTGTGTTTTTCCCTTAGTCTTTTTTCTTCATCTTCAGACAGGTTTGCCTCAAGACTGAACTCATCTGATCGTGTAAAGTCCCTTTTGATGCAGTTTAGGATAATCACGACAGGAATGTTTGCTTTGATGTTCTGCCCATTTATTTCCTTGATCAGGTGTTCCTGGAGAATTCTTTTAAATGGCTGATCTTCATTCATCTTTTCCTTGATGTCCAGCAAAAGCAGCACAGTGTTCTGATCCCAATCATCTCCCACCAGAAAAAGCTTGACCACTTGCTTTGAAAGCTCTGTGACATCCAGGGCAGAGTCTGCCACTCTGGCACATCTGAGTTCCTTTCGAAATCTCCAAAGAACCTGCATTGCGAGTGTCGAACCGCCACTCCCTGGCTGGTAAATCAAGGGCATATCAATGACACTCCATATTTTCCTTTTGTTTTTGTTAACTAACTGAATCAAATCGTTGTAGCCATTCCTTGTCACAAATTGTGTGGCTTCCTTTTCTGACCAATAAAAATGCAGCCACTGTGGTGGAGCTCCTTTGAGAAAATCTGCTTCTTTTTTCTTGGCATCATCTGGGTCAATGTTCTCATTCTCAAACTTGTTGGACCATACAATGTCAAGAAGTGAAAGGCAATCTAAGACCTCGGTAGAAATTGGAATTGTCCCACCCTTAAATGAAGGTATAGTGTGACCTTCCATTATCGACTAAAGGGATTTTTCATGTCATCTGGTGTTAGCTGAGTGAAAAAAAATAAATAAATAAAGAAATGTCTGGATATAAATACACGATTATATCACATTTCACAGCTACGGAAGCCCTGAACAGCATCGTGAAAAAAAAGAAAGAAAGAAAACTTATCTTGTTAATTCGAGATATTAAGTCGTTATTTCGACATATCTTATTTCGATATATTAACTTGTTATTTCAACATAATAAGGGGACATTCCTACATGTCACGGTATGTTCTGCTGCGTCAGTCTTCCACTATTGCAGTGTGAACTGATATCCAGTGGGCTATAACCCATTAGTCAACTAATCACACATTTATTAATTTAAATACTTAAGTTTAATATATATTGGAGAGAATAGGCCTATACTAAACCATAATGAGCATTTATAGGCTATTCCACAATCAATTGCACGCATTAAGCTTGCCACAAAGAACCAGCAGAAGTAATGATTATGAATGTGTCAAAAATAGCAAGGAGACATTTTAATTGTTTATTAATAAACTAGAGATTTCGGTGTCAGTGTCGGCTGCAAAGATGAAATTGATGGTGCTGAATCGCCATCTCTGCAGTAAAGAACGCTCCAAGAGAGATATGTACATTTAATATTCAGAGAATAGACCATTTATTTTTGTTTTGAATGGTTTCATTTAAAAGTATTTCAAGCTTTCTTTAGTTATATTTCTCATGTCTGTAAGGCAAGTAGCCTTTGGTTCATTTATGAGACAAGCTCCTGTTCATGAGCGATGCAAGTGATCTCGTCGGCGCCTCCATGTCCTGATTATATATATGGTCTGCTATATATTTTCTTCTGATTTATGAGCGGCATGAGCGGTACAAGAGTGGAGGGTTCGCCGGGCCCGTGAGCGATTGAGTGGATCGCACTGGCAGAGCGCAATATTGAACAGCGCTCCACTTTGCTCACATGCTCTGGTTGAAATAGTCTTGGCTATTGGACCCGCTGTAAGCCCGTGCCGTACGTGTCCGATCCGCACCCGAAACATAAATATTATTACACCTGTTACATTAAATATGCACCGTGCAGGCAAGTAGCGTGGCTAACTGAACAAGACTATTTACAAAAACATATGAACTTGATAGCAGTTCTGACTTTTTTTTCTTGACGCAGATTGGACGGGTATATTTTCACATGTTGCTTCACAAATTAATTGTATCACTGAGGTGGAGAAGATAAATAACTAGTATTATTAAATAGACCTATTTAGTTAAAAACAAACAATTCGTTTTATTCAATTTATGAATTTCAGTCTCTCTACCTCTTCCACTCTGAAAGCGAGGACAAAAGCTGATGTGTTTTGTAGACATTTAAAAAAAAATCCTAATGTTTGTACATTTGTTCCAACCATTTGATATCAACAAGTTCTTCCTGTGTTGTCAAATGAGTTGTCGAATTTTTGGTTTATTGTTTGTTGATAATATGAAGGCTATCTGACTGTATCATTATTTATTCAAAATTATTAATATATTACAGAGATGTTACTCATATTGTGTTATATAAATAAATAAATGCAATGCTGTTGTAATAAGTAGTCAATAATTAAACAATTGGTAATTAAATCAATAAATTCTTAAGAATTTGCCTACCTTTATGTTTTTTGTCCAGTAATGTTTCATTGTACTTAACGGATCCCAGAAAGAATTGTGTTAAAGTTTATAGCCCACTGGATATCAGTTCACACTGCAATAGTGGAAGACCGACGCAGCAGAACATACCGCGACATGTAGGAATGTCCCCTTATTATGTCGAAATAACGACTTCATATCTCGTAATAATGAGTTATGTCGAAATAATGAGATGTCGAAAAAAACACTTAATATCTCATAATAACGAGTTATGTCGAAATAACGAGATGTGTCGAAATAATGACTTAATATCTTATAATAATGACTAATGTCGAAATAACAATATTATGTTCGAAATAACGACTTAATATCTCATAATAACGAGATATGTCGAATTAATGACATAATATCTCATAACGAGTTATGTTGAAATAACGAGATACGTCGAAATAATGACTTAATATCTCATAATAACCACTTATGTCAAAATAACAATATTATGTTAGAAATAACGACTTAATATCTCATAATAACGAGTTATGTCGAAATAGCGACTAATTATGTCGAAATAACGACTTATGTCGAAACAAGAAGTTAATATCTCGAAATGACGAGATAAGTTTTCTTTTCTTTTTTTACCAGGTTCAGGGCTTCCGTACACAGCCTAACAATTTGCGTGTAAAGTTGAATTGAAAAAATTAACGTGAATTTGAGGATGTTTTAGTGTATGATTTGTCCTCATTTTGCTTTAATAACAGCAAGATTCAAGCTGACATAAAACATGATGATCATGTTATCATAACAAAGGATCAAATCATCCTCAATAGGATTGTGTTATATACGGTATAATTTGTGTTGCGTTTAATTTCCTTTATTTCTATATTTATGATTTAATTTTATAATCATTAGTCATTTATAGTTGTCATGTTTAATAGCATTTATTCATTTCAATCATATATTAATTTATAATTTAATTTAATATTTTTACTATTATTATTCATTTTTGTCTTTTTTATATATTTTATATAACTGATTTGACTTATTTTCTTGCTCATGCAATGCTTGCTATTGTTGTTTAATGTTATGATTGTGTGGTTTTAAGGGATATTTGTCTTCCTAAGACACAAGAGAATGTCTCCAATTCAAGGTGTTTTTTTAATCAAGTTGCCATCCGCTGACAGCGTTTTTGATCATTTTCACCAAACTGTCATGGCCCCCAGAATATTGTTAAATGAATATCTGCACAAAAAATATATAAAAATAATGACTAGCCTCTGCTTTTAAACAAAGAAAAAAATGTTTTATTTTAGCTTCATGCATTCCTTTTTTTTATCAACACTTATATGTTGGTAGGTTTCACAAAAAATAAACATTTTGAACAAAAAGCTGAGAAAATCAGGGCTGTGTTTAATTTTTATGCCTTTCCCTCGTCTCGTTGTCTCGGATGTACGTCATTGCAATCGTTGCATGAGTGCCCACTAGAGACAGAACCCTTGAAATGTGTTTAAATGGCCCTTGATCACTGGAATCCGCAATGGAGTTGAATTATTATTTACAGTTTTCTACCTCAGGAATTTGTTTTGTGCACCATTCTATTAGCCTGGAAATCCAGACCCAAATCTGAGAGATTAATGGTCCGGCGTCGACTAATGAAGCTCGGCCAGCTCGAGGGGCGGCACCAAGCATACATTTGAAAATCTCACTGCACGCAACTGGATAACACTACGACCAATCACAACAAGCCCCATACGCTCCGCTACCAGCGGCGCTCACTGGTAGATTAGACTCTTACCGTATCCGGTCGGCAAAACAGAAAAAACGTCCTTCTTGCAAAGGAACGATTTGAGCACCGTCTTCTGTTCCTCTTTTAGATTATAAGCCGTTCATTGTAGCGGCCAAAGCCGTTTCAAACAACTGGTGTTCATCCATATGAGCATCATTACTCGACGCCAGAGAAACTCGCTGAGCAAGTTCAATTTGTGCTATTGCGAGAACTCTGGATTACCAGAGTACCATTCTATAGGCATAAGTGTATAATTAGGCTGTTAACAATGAAATAAAGACAAATATTAAAGGTCCCGTTCTTCGTGATCCCATGTTTCAAACTTTAGTTAGTGTGTAATGTTGTTGTTAGAGTATAAATAATATCTGTAAAATTATAAAGCTCAAAGTTCAATGCCAAGCGAGATATTTTATTTAACAGAAGTTGACTACATCGAACGGCTCGTTTGGACTACATCCCTCTACTTCCTTCTTTAATGATGTCACTAGACCCGTTTCTTGACTAACCTCCGCCCACAGGAATGCTCCCTCAACTCTACCGAAATTCGTTTATGTACTTGCGCACTTCTAATAACTTACTGTGTTTACTCAGCTCTTACGGTGATTTTCTGAAGTAAAACTGACGCTTCATCTTTTGTGTGATGTACAATAAACTTTATTAAACTCATCAGTATATGTTTGATCATCATTCAGACAGCAGACTTGTAGGCTATTAATAATGGATACATACAAGCAGATGACAAATACGTTATAATAAACTACTAAACCATACCTGTTTCATCTCTATACAGAACTCTGACTCTGTAGGCATTATTGTCCGAATCGAAATGAACACCGTTACTGAGAGTTTATGATATCTTTATGATAAATTGTCCTGAGACTGAGCGGGAGCTTGTGAAGCTCCGCCCCCTGCGTCGTCCAGCAGCAGCTCATTTGCATTTAAAGGGCACACACTGAAACAGCGTGTTTTTCTGAGCCCCCAAAAATGACAATTTAAACATGCTGTAAAAAATGATCTGTTGGGTATTTTGAGCTAAAACTTCACATACACACTCTGGGGACATCAGAGACTTATTTTACATCTTGTGAAAAGGGGCATAACACGGGACCTTTAAAATATATTCATTTAGTTATATGAGATATAAAATATTATAAAACGCACAAAAAACGATAACAATACAATCAACTGTATCAGTCAGTTTATGGTATCTATAACAAAATAACTCCAATATCATACACTAGAGTCATGTGGGGTGGGGTAAATTATGCGCAATCTGCTGTGACATCACAGTAATGCTGCATTGTTGTCTATGAATCTGCCTGAAGTGTACATGGTGAGTAGACTCACTCCCTCAGTCAAAAGCGAGGGGTTGAGGGTATAAACAAACAAAATAATTATTAAAAAAATTATAAATAAACTTCCCTCGCCCACTTGACAAAATTGAATGCACTTCAAAATGGTTGTGGGGATTCCTCCGAGGGGAAGTGCTTATGGAAGTTCATGAGTGTTGTGTTATGTCTAATAGTGGAGTTAAAAGCAGCCCTGATCTCTCCTTCTGTCGCTTGTTTCTAGATGGATAGCCGGTAAATTCTGTGAATGACAGGGAAGCGTTGTGTCATAAAAGATGGAACAGCTTGTCAATGGCGGGGAAAGAGTTATCACAGTATGATGTGTTTCTACTGTTTTTGCTTGGGTATAATAGCACTTGGTGGATTAGTACTGGTCAGATGAAGTCTGAGCGATGAAACATCCAGACGGATTTTGTAGGGGTGGTTAGAATCCCCTTTCGAATGGGAACTTTCACTGCATATATGCGCTATGAGTAGGCATAGGCGGATAGATCCTAAGGTATCGGTATTTTCGATACTGGCATTGTATCAAAAGGATCAATTCTCAAATAGAAGTAGCGATCCACCCTGGTTTTTTTTTTTTTTTTTAAACAAGTGATTTTAGAATTATTTGTATACTCGTAGTAGGCCATATAGTATAATAATATTTATATAAATAAGATTGTCAATGGGAACTATTTCTTCTTCCGCTGTGTCTGCGCTTGCCGCTCATGACTTCACGACGCACTCAGTCAGTCACACTCACAGTCAGTCAAAGAAAGCACAGTCAGCATGACTGAAAGAAAAAGAAGCACAATCTGAAGGTATTTCACTCCAGTTAACAACGACGAAGCTCCATGTGACATTTGTCAAAAAAAAACAATAAGCCTTTGATGTGGCAATACCACAAACATGACATCTAAAGCATCTAAAAGTAAAACACCCTAAAAAGCACATGACGTCCCTCCATAGAGGCATTATCCAGGAACCAAGTTATCATTAGATTAACTGAATTATTTAAATAAAAAAAGTTGAGTCACCTTTATTTATATGTTGTTTCAGATATTAAGTCATTACATAGGCCTATATTTGAAGAGGAGCAGAATATTACACTGCATATGGATCTAAAGGTTTAAACCGGACATTTTAATTTAAACAGAAGGATTTTTATCAATACATTTTATACATTTTTATTAGCCTATATCAATTTCTGTTATCTTGTATCTTATAGTAGATATCCTTAATGAAATCATGAACATATTTTTTATTTATTTAGGCCTATATATATATATAATTTTTTTGCTTAATTGTTTATTAAATAAATTGTAGTTTAAGTGTCAAGTAATACCTGGGGGAGATTTATTACCATAATAAATTCTGTATGCCTGTAAAACAGCTTTATGTATTGTATTTTATAGATGACTTCCAGAGAGCATCAGAAATTACAAGAAGCATAGTAGAGATGATACTGAGGGACCTCCAGCCAATCTCAATTGTTGAAGACAGAGGACTTATTGCAGTTGTCAAGACTCTTGATCCACGTTACCAAATCCCTAGCCGGAAAAAGTTGATGGACGGTACAATTAACTAAATGTATGGTCACTGCAAAGTCTACCACTAGTCTACCACTTTTTTTTCTACCAAACAAAGTAATGGCAACATTACAACAAGCTACCCATGTGATTCTCACAACAGACATGTGCCCTCAAGGTCCACAGAGGCATTTCTAACTGTGTCTTGTCATTTCATTGACAACTGGCAAATGTAGGGATTTGTGCTAGAAACCTGCAATTTCACTGCACAGCTGACAATATTAGTGCAGAGCTGAAAAGAATATCTGAAGAATGGGGCAACTCAAAGGGTGCGTGCAGATGTCACAGACAATGGTGCTAATATGGTTTCTGCAGAGCATAAGTCTGAGTGGAGGCATTACCCATGTTTCGACCACACTCTGAACTCGTGAAAAAAGATGCGATAAAAGCATCTCCTGAGATCTCTCACCTGCTGGAAAACTGCAGAAGAATCGTATCATTTTTCCACCACAGCACAAAAGCCACAGAGAAGCTTAAACAGCTACAAAAGCAACTGAAGATGGCAGAACATAAACTGATTGTTTCAGTTGAAACCAGGTGGAATTCAGCTTTCTACATGTTACCACAGCCCTCTGTCTACTTGGGAAGAGTGACCTGTGACTGATCTGTTATCCACCTAACCATTGAGGCCTGGAAACCTTTTGAAGAGGCAATATGTGAAGTATCAGCAGAAAAACACGTTTCTGTCTCACAGGTAATTCCCCTAGTATCACTGCTTCTTAGAGCAACTGCTGCCAGTGAGCGTCAAGGCAGCTCTTTTACCACAGAACTGGCACAGCAATGTCAGCGCAGATGCCGTGGGGTTGAAACCATACACAGTCTCGCTGCCAGCACCTTCCTTGACATTAAATTTAAGCACCTTGCATTTACTTGACAAAGATCATGTAGAAGTCATGAAAAAGCAACTCCTGCCTGAAATGCACTGAAATGTCCACTTGGCCACATCAGAGAAGGCTGCTGCACCACCACATCTGTCCTAGGGTCTGTCTCTGTACCTACAGCAAGCTGTGCCTCATCATTAGGCGCGTTCCCATTACCCTTCAAATTGCGCGAATTGAAAATATGCTCAATGGAAACATGTCAATTTCAGGCAATTCGAAAAAAGGAATATTTCGCAAAACTGCAATGGAAACAGTTTTTGCGCATTTACAGGTCACCTGACGTAGATGACGCGGTGTGTTTGGACAGAATACGAGACAGAGCTCTTTATTAAATTCATATAAGACAAAATAATTACAGGAATACTGGATTCTAAACCTCAAATAAATGCCACAATCAAGACCTCGCAGCAGAAATGAGTGAGAAAAGTCCAGAAACTCCTCATATGAGCCGCTCACAGTATAAGGGTCTTTCCATGCCATTAATGCTTGGATAACACGCCTACGTTTCCTTCCATTAATAATAATAATGTCTAGTGCGGTACGTGACTGTGATATATATATATATATATAAACTTACCAACATCCGATGCCATGATTTTTGGAATGCCTTATCGCGAGAGGAAAAAATTAAGTTTTAGTCGCATAACATTGGTTAATGGAAATGCCGTTATTTCGCAATAGTTTTTGTCAATATTTAGAACCAAAAAAAAAAAAAAAAAAAAGTTTTGCACAAATCTTTAATGGAAACGCGCCTCGTGACTCTTCCAATGACCCCACATACTTCATCAGCTACAGCTAAAGGTGGCGTATGGGAGGATTTTGACTTTCAAGTTCTGTCAGCACAACAACAACCAGGAAGCAGTGTATCTATAATTGTAATGTGCCGCTATGCTGAGGAAAAGGCGGTTCCCCGAATGAAGACCCATTAGTTTGGTGGAGAAATTACAAACAAACCTTTCCATCTCTCAGCAAATTTGCAAAAAATATTTTGGGATCACTGCAACATCTGTGATATTTTTTCCAAAGCAGGGTTGTTGATCAGCCAAAGAAGAAACAGGCTAAAGGGGAAAAAAATGTCAACACTCTCTTATTCCTCCACAAAAACCTATAAATGGTTTACAAGCATTTTACAGCTTTCAGATGCAGCAAGGTGGTTGCTATAGTGAAGAATGTACACAGGGCATGACTGTTTGCTAGGGTACTATCCGATTTGACTAAATGATTTGCCTGTTGCCTTGGAGCGATTTGTATTTTGCAATACACTAAGTCGAACTTTGAAGTAAAACTAGATTGAAAAAAAGACTAAGTACAGAAAATTTAAAGAACCGCAATGACAAGATAGAACAAACAATGACAGTCAACATTATTATTATTATTATATTGTTATTATTAGTCAGTCAACTAATTGCAAAGCAGTGACATTTGACAGTTCAAAGTAAAGATTTTTGGATTAATTTTTATTTTTTTTGTTTTTAATTTTATTCATTTTGTGCTTAAAAAAAGTCTAATAAGATTTTCATGCTTCGTTTGCATACAATGAGTTTAAGGACATAACCAACTCAAAAACAACACTCACTATTGAAAAACAACAATACATCTGGGTATTCATGATGTGGACTGAAAGCATTGAACAAACCAATCAAGGAAACGGGTGACAGCTGTAACTGATAATCAGACCAAGCTAAACAGAACTAAACATGCTCAAAACTCGCCCAAACAGACAAGAAACACAGAGGCTCCCTTACAATTGTAGTAAAGTTGTGTTTTTTTTTATTATCTCTATATTTGAGTTTAAAGGTTATTGTTTCATAGATAAGTGTCATTCTGTGTAAATGTACAACAGAACATTGTAATTCCTGGAGAGGTAGTAAGGACAGGTAAGATATATACGTTTAATATTTAAAGTGAAGCTTTGTTCTATATAGGTATATGATTCATTTTCGATTTGCCTTTCATAGTAAATCACAAGTGAAAGTTAACATTGCGGTTGTGTATAAGATAAAGATCTGCAAAGACACTGACACATTCCAAATATCTGCTCACCTGCAGTAGAGAGTATTCCTTCTGATTTGAAGAGTCATTTCAGGATTGTGTGGCCTCTGTATTTCAGAAATGCGTTGATAAGTTCACTTCACACTCAGCACTGTTTCAGAATCAGTTAAACTTCTTTATAAAGCCACACCCATATATACTACAACACACCTAGAGAAAAACAACAAGCCCAGACATATTGTCACATTGTGGGTTTTGTTTCTTGTTCCTTGTTCTAGTCACGTGATCCTGCCATGTTTTCCCTTGTCTGTTGTGTCATGTTGTCATTGGGTCATTGTTTAATTGTTCACAGGTGTCCCTTGTCTTGTCATCAGTCTTTTGTGTATTTAGCACTGTGTTTTTGTCGAGTATTGAATGTTTCACGTTATGTTGTGTAAGTTTATGTTCTTATTTTGAGTTCCATGCCTCTGTATTATGTTTGATCACGTTTTGGAATAAATTGCATTTAGGTTCTCATTAGTGATGGCAAAATTAGGCTTCCTGAACCACTGAGACCTCGCAGCCCATTGCTTCAGCCAAAGGTTCATTACTCGAAGCTTCATTCAGCATTGCTCACTAGTGACACCTAGCTACTGTGCAAAGAAATAGCAGACACATTAATTCATTCTGAACCAGTGTGTGTCCCCCTCCCCCCGGTCTGTTTTATTTATTTATTTTCTTCTCACTGTTAATGTCTGTAACCTTTCATTTGCAATAATAAAAAGACCTGAGCAGACATTTGTCCATTGCCTGGGTATAATATAAAATATGTATCTTTCTCTGAATTTACTTGTGCAGAGACAACTGTCTCACACACACACACACACACACACACACACACACACACACACACACACACAGTTAATTAATTATTCATAAATTGTTTGGATAGTGATAGTATGAACAACAACAGTGAGACTGTGTTGAGTGCAGTGCTTATGGTGGAGGGAGTGTAATAGAGTAAACTGCAACAGAATGGTCTGGGCTGGGAAAAATTGTTTCTGGGGTTTATTGTGCAGTGAACTGTTACTAGGTTTAGTGCAGTGTTGTGCTTATTGGACTGGGGATATAGAGGAGCAAACTGCAACACTGCAGTCTGGGGTGGGTGAAGGAAGGATTACAATAGATTTTTATTGAGAAACAGAATTATTTCAAGTGTGTTGAGGTTTAGACGATTCCTCTTATCGGACAAAATCTCTCCAGCCTTCTCAAAGATCCTTTCACAAGGAACAGAGGATGCAGGGGAACATAGAAATGCCAGTGCCAGCTGGTGTAAATGAGTACACTGATGCTTCTGTTGAGCCCAGACAGGGGAGGATTTCCTCTTTCTTGCTGGTCCATTACCAGGAAAAAGGAAGAGGTCACAAAAAGCAAACAAATCAAAAAGCGCAATCCAGTCCAGATCCAAAAATCCAGAGCAATCCAAATAATCTTATCTAATTAATATAACAAGACTATAATATAGCTACTATAATTAATAATAACAATATACTATAACTATTCTAACCTGATATAATGTAATAATATACAGCCCTAAAACATATATGACACAATAATGACAATGACAATGATAGTTCTCTAACTCTCTGACTCTGACACTGCTACAACTGCTTCTACTACTCCTGCAACACACACAAGGCGGCGCGAGTTTTGAACCGCCTTTATCCGGAAGCGACACTCGGACCGAACCGATGACGTATCCACACAAACTGAGGCCTCGTTTGTCATTAGTCACATGATTTTCACGTTAACAACACAAGCCTCGAATCGCGGCTTCATCTGACACACCCATTTTTTCTCGACACAAGCTCCGACGCCTCGGCTCAAATGTCACATCACTAGTTCTCACTTCTACTTGCCTCCAGTGGACTTCATTCATTACACATATGCTGTTCATTACATTTACTATGAATCATACTGATTTTTTAATTGCATATATAACATCCCGAAGTTCAAAAACCCTAGAATTTATTGGAGATAAACACTTTACAAGGTGTTTTTAAGCTTAGCAGCTACTACATTTTAGAACTACACCAGATATTTATTTCCCACAAGATCAAAAAATAGCAATTTGCACTAATCATTCCATTTAAAAGTTCCCTTTCCTTGGTTTGTAATAGATCTTCACATCATTCATCAAGGCATGAACCTATTTTAGGTACATTTATATTTGATAGAATTCAGATTTAAGATAATAACTAAGCCTACAAAAATAAAATAAAAATTGGATGTGATCCTCAAGATGACTATTGTCTTGTAAATAATTACAGTTTGTCACGAAACTGCTCCGAGACACGAAGATCGATCCAAATGCAGCTTTTAATAAGGAAGGTCGTACAGGCGGGGTCAAACAGGGCAGACAGAGCAAAGTAGATCAAACAGCAAGGGTAATCCAGATAACAGGCAGAATTCGGGGCAGGCAGCAATAATCAAAATTCCAAGAACAGTCCAAGTCAGGCCAGGCAGATAACAATCATACAAATGAGGAAACAGTCCAAGATCAAAAACCCGATAAACAAAACACAGGATAAACGCTCAGAAATGCAGTGTGACACAAACAAGACTTCACAGGGAATGATGGGGTGAACCAGGCTTATATGGGGTGAACTAAACAATATAATGAGACACAGGTGAATGTGATAATCAGGGATGATGAGTCCGGGCAGTGAATTATGGGAAATGTAGTTGTGAGTGAATAATGATAGTCTGATGTGGAGTGCCCTCTGGTGGCACTCAAGGGCACTCCAGCTGGTGACCGTTACACAGTTTTTCTGAATTGCTTTCTTAACAGAATAAGAATAAGAATAAAACCATCACTCATTTTCTCAAAACCTTAAACACAAAACCAAAATGTCAAACCGCATTCAGAGAACTTCTGACTCTTATGGCAAAACCAAACAATTGCCTCAAAACCATTTTATCTGTGCTCAAAATCAAGCAATGCTCTCAGATCATACACACAGCGAGTCAAAATTATAAACACTACAGGTCATTAGACACTACATCAAATAATGGAGAACAGAATCCAAAGCATGCAGTTACAGGAAAGGGAAGAGTTGTGCAACTGCAGAATCACAGTCAGTGAGAGAGAGAGATTCTGCTTCAGCATCATGTCTTCATGTTGGTCCGGCTGGAGGAGTTCCCTTTCGAGGGAACGAGAACTGTGTCGAATGACACTATGGGGGAACGCCCTTCAGCGTAGCGCCTCTGAAGCATGAATGAAACTAAGCCAATCCTGATTGGTGTTGTGTTATGACGTAACGTGTGACAGCATATGCGGAAGCTACAAAAGGACGTCGGCACACAACAGAGTTAGCTTTGATCTTTTAGCTGATTTTTTTGTGCCACTCAATCTGAACGGCACACACACACCTGGACAGAGTCACCTGAATGGACATGCAGTTGACATATCACACAAGGACAATGATAACACCACTCCGCCACAACAACCTCTGCTCACAGACACAATCTCAGCTGAGCCCAGCCCACAGAGCTCACTACAGACAGACATATTAGAACTGCTTAAGAGTTGCAAACTTGTAGACTTTTTTTATCTTCCACAAACACAACACAACAGTTACACCTTCTCAAATTCTTCATTGTAGGTGGACAAATCCTATTCTACAAATCACTAATTAAGAAACTCATACGCTCATATTTTTGACACAGTTGCTGCTGTGAATATGGTGCAAAACGCATTTACACACCTGCATCAAAAAAATGTGAAGTCACGGAGAAATTTTGCAAATCAGTATGTGAATTCATTCAATGAGAGTTGCACACTTGTAGAATATTTTCTCACAATTGTCTTGTATATTTTTCTAGCACAAACACAAGTACATAACTACCCTTGTGAAAAAGAAGTGTGCTTAATTATATTGAAAGTGTACTTTTTGTGTACTTCAAATTATTTAATTTTTTTTTTTGTTTTTTTTTTTGTGTTAGTTAAAGCCCCATTATGTAGGATTTCCGTTTTGGTCAAACAACGACCCCTAGAGTCGCTGTGGACTACTTGTATTTAACGTTACTGTCGTAAATACCACTCACGCAGCAGTCTCTTCACTCACTGATCCTGAGCCTGATGCCCCTGTATACCGGTCCCTGTTCAGTCGGATAGAAGCTGTAACGAGTGGCAATAAGGTGTGTCCCCTTTAAGAGCTGCGCGCGCCCTGTTTAACTGACTCGGCACAGTCTGTATTGTATGTGCGCCTCGAACACACCGTAAGCGGATTCTTTCTGTTTGATGCTCATTCTTGTCCTATTTTTGTCTATCAAGTAATGCCGTGGACGGTAGAACGTGGTGTGACAGACAGTTACACGAGTTCGATTGGGGAATAAACACAACGTGTTACAAATCGTCGGACATAGAACAAGCACAGCTAGCCTCCGAAGATGTCTACTAATCCATCAACAAGAACGCCAGGTGCTTTTTAGCTCACACCAACGAGTAAAAAGCTTGTCCGAGTGATATACAGTATAAGCAATATCACAGAGAACCACAAAATCACTTTCCAGAACATTCTCATTCACAGTTCCGTGCTGGTGGAACGCACTCCCCTCCCTCATCCAGAATGCAGAATCCCTGACAACATTCAAAAGACAGCTGAAAACCAATCTATTCCGTGAGCACTTAACCTCTTAAAAAAAAAAAAAAAAAAAATTCCTTTCCCTTTGAAACATCACTTATCAGGCTTATGCTACTCTGAATAATATCTGAACTTCGTCTTTTGAGCACTCCTTGCGTTGTTGTTGTTTTTGCCTCTTCATGATGACTCGCTTAATTTAGTCCTAATTTGTAAGTCGCTTTGGATAAAAGCGTCTGCTAAATGACTAAATGTAAATGTAAGCAATATACTTACAAGTCCAACAGCATGCGAGGACGCGTTGGGGGAAGTGAGGTAGCCTATGCCGTAAAGCAGTCGAATTTTGTAGTTCTTTTTGTGCGCGGGTGTTACTACCCGAACCCCGAAGTTTAAAGCAGCACTCAGTAGCTTTGGGATTTCTTCGCTGTATTCTCGCTTTTTGCTCGCAGGTTTCTCTCTAGAGCTCCCCCCACAGCTTCGGAATAGATATTTGACAACACTGTTGTAAAAACTCGTTGGTGATTCTCAGACACCAGAGGCTATAGATCAACGACATCAAAGCAGATGGGACATTCTTTAAAACGTCTTCTTCATTCGGGTTCGGACAGCGTGAGGGAGAGCAATGACAGTATTTGAGCAGATTTCTTTTGCCGTAAAGCAATTCGTTACATCGCGAGACCTGATCTCACGCGAGACTTCCTGATGCGGTGGCCGCCCGGCCCGCCGGCTCAAAGTTGCAAGTGCGGATTTTCCGCTCACGGGCACCAGGGGGGTTGCAACGACCACCATTCAACCCGAAATAAGTAATATAACCATTCCAATGACTCCGAAGCTGTTCAGTTAAGGTAAAAAAGTTACTTAGTTCACCTTTAAAAGTACGATTAAAAACTATACAAACCCCATCAGGCTATGGCAGACGTGTCATTCAACCTATTTTAAGTCGATGTACCATCACAAGCGTTTTGGAAATATATTATGAAGGTTGAAAAGTTACTTAGTGTTACTTTAAAGTTTATTTCGGTCAACTTCAAAAGAAAAAAACAATTTACAAGCAAACATAGATACAAACATTAAATTACAATGATGTAGAGTAGCATAAGATCCAAGATGGCGGCGCGAGTACATCGCGAGGCTCGCGGTCTCTCCAGATTCTGTAATTTAGCAGTATTTTTCTTGCTCATTTCGGGTCTGTTCGTCCAGAACAGTTGTGCCTTAACATCGTACACCCAAGGTGAGCTTTTGGATATTGGTTTGCGAATTTCCGACAGTTTTATGGACAACCTTCGACTCCTTCCTGAGATCGCCAGATCACCCGAGGCTATGCACTCTGCCCGGCCGGGCGGAAGTGCTCGCAGGCGCCGGCGAGATCGTAAACAAAGGCGGGGGAAGCGCGGAGGACTAAGAGCTAAGCTAAAGCTAACACCACACCGGCTCTCTTTACCCAGCATTTTCCTTGCCAATGTACGGTCGCTGTTGAACAAAATGGAGGAGATTCGACTCAACATCACATACAGCAAGAGACTTTTGAACTGTAATGTTCTAATTTTCACGGAAACATGGTTAAACAGCGGAATACCGGACAACGCTATTGAGCTAGCGGGACGCCATACATTCCGGGCGGATAGAACATTAGATGGTTCCGGTAAGACCAGAGGTGGTGGATTGTGCATTTACATTAACAAAGCTTGGTGCACAAACTCTGCTATTGTTGGGAGACATTGTTCAGCTAACCTTGAGTTTCTCATGGTTAAATGTAGACCGTTTTATCTACCGCGGGAGTTCACTTCCACTATTATAACTGCAGCCTATATTCCCCCGGATGCTGATGCCAAGTTTGCTATGAAAGAACTTCACGCAGCCATCAGTAAACAACAGACCGTTCACCCGGAAGCTGCGTTTATTGTTGCGGGTGATTTTAATCATTCAAACTTAAAGTCAGTGCTACCGAAATTTCACCAGCATGTTTCCTGTCACACCAGAGGAAACAAAACCTTAGACCATGTTTACACAAACATGGCTGAAGCTTACGTCGCGACACCCCTCCCCCACTTGGGACAGTCAGATCACCTTTCTTTGTTCCTCACCCCCAAATATGCACCTCTGATCAATCGCGTGAAGCCATCAGTGAAGACCATCAAGGTGTGGCCTGCGGGGGCAGATTTCTCACTCCAGGAAAGGTTTCTACACACAGACTGGAGTATGTTTGCTTCTCAAGCCACCAGTGGCTCTCACACGGACATTGACTGCTACACCTCCTCTGTACTGGATTATATTAATACCACCATTGACAGTGTTACAACCCAGAAGCAGATCACCACATACCCAAATCAGAAGCCATGGATGAACAGGGAAGTGCGACTCCTATTGAAGACACGCAATACTGCCTTCAGATCAGGAGATGCACAAGCCTATAGCACATCCAGAGCAAATCTGAAAAGGGGCATCAAAGAGGCCAAGCACTGCTACAAGCTTAAGATAGAGGGACACTTTTCCAACGCTGACCCTCGGCGCATGTGGCAGGGCATTCAGGCCATCAGTGACTACAAACCCTCTCACTCCACCCCCGCAGCCACTGATGTCAACTTCCTGAACGAGCTAAATGACTTTTATGCTCGCTTTGAAAGAGACAACAGAGAAACTGCCACCAAGCTCAAATCCTCAGCTGACCACCCACCGATCACACTCTCCTCCACAGATGTCTGCAATGCACTGAGCAGGATCAGCGCGCACAAGGCTGCTGGACCAGACAACATCCCTGGACGCGTACTCAGGGCATGTGCGGAGCAGCTCGCTGGGGTTTTTACAGACATTTTCAACCTGTCTCTTGCCCAAGCAGCTGTACCAACATGCTTTAAATGCACTTCCATTGTGCCAGTGCCAAAACACTCCAGCCCGAAGTGCCTTAATGACTACCGCCCTGTAGCACTTACACCCATCGTAATGAAGTGCTTTGAGCGGCTGGTCCTGGCACACCTAAAAGACTCTCTACCATCCACATTGGACTCACACCAGTTTGCCTACCGTAGCAATAGGAGCACAGAGGATGCAGTCTCCATGGCACTGCACTCTGTGCTCACACATCTGGACAATAAGAACACTTATGCACGCATGCTGTTTGTTGACTTCAGCTCAGCATTCAACACTGTCATCCCAACTAAGTTAATAGCCAAACTTGGAGACCTGGGCTTCAACACCTCCATGTGCAACTGGATTTTGGACTTCTTGACCAACAGACCCCAGAATGTTCGATCAGGCTCCAACTGCTCCACATCCATCACACTCAACACTGGTGTACCACAGGGCTGTGTGCTAAGCCCGTTCCTCTACTCCCTCTTCACCTCCGACTGCAAGCCTGTGTACGGATCTAATTCCATCGTCAAGTTTGCGGACGACACTACGGTGATTGGTCTCATCAGCAACAACGATGAGACTGCCTATAGGGAGGAGATCAAGCACCTGGCCACATGGTGCACCGAAAATAACCAGCTCCTCAACACCACCAAAACGAAGGAGCTCATCGTGGACTTCAGGAAAGTGTCAAGAGGCACACACGACACCATCCACATCAATGGAATGGCTGTTGAGCGTGTCTCCAGTTTCAAGTTCCTGGGGATCCACATCTCGGCGGACATGACCTGGACAACCAACACCTCCAGCCTGGTCAAGAAGGCTCACCAGCGCCTTTTCTTCCTGAGGACACTGAGGAAGAATCAGCTTTCCTCCACTATCCTGGTGAACTTCTATCGCTGTGCAATAGAAAGCATCCTGACCAACTGTGCTACAGTGTGGTATGGGAGCTGTTCTGTTGCAGAGCGCAAGGCACTGCAGCGGGTGGTGAAAACCGCCCAGCGCATCACTGGGACTCCACTACCTGCCATCGAGCACATCCAGAGGAAACGCTGTCTGCATCGAGCTCGCAGCATCCTTAAGGACTCCTCTCACCCAGCCCACAGACTGTTTTCTCTCCTGCCCTCCGGCAGGCGTTTCAGGTGCCTCCGGACCAGGACCAGCAGACTAAAGAACAGTTTTTTCCCCAGAGCTGTCTCTTTATTAAACTCTAACCCTCATTGATCCCACTCCCCTTATATACTGATTGACTCTCCTCTCCCTCCTCACACCTGCCTCCATTTTGTATTTGCAATACTATAATGTTCATTTGCACTACTGACTGTTATTACAGTAACAACTGTTTACATATGCATCTTGCACTACTACCTTGACTGGAATATGCTCAATTTGCACTGCCGACTGTTTATTTACAGTACCGACTGTTTATATATACATTGCAATATCGTACCTTAACTGTAATATGCAATTACTTTCCACTGCACTTTCACTCGGATAGCTTCTGTCCAAACTTTATTTGCACTACTTTAATCCATTGTTATACTGCTCATTAGCCTAACTTATACATATATCTATTTGTTAAATTCTGTTTATAGTAATAGCCATCTGTATATTATGCTCACATTCTGTTTATAGTAACAGCCATCTGTATATATATTCATAGTACATATCTATCTGTAAAATTCTGTTTATAGTAACAGCCATCTGTATATTATATTCAGTACATATCTATCTGTAAGCATTCTGTTTATAGTAATAGCCATCTGTATATTATTATATTCAGTACATATCTAGCTGTAAACTCTGTTCACAGTAATAGTTATCTGTATATTATATTCATAGGACAATCTATCTGTAAATTTTTGTTTATAATAGTATTCAACTCTATATTTATTCAGTACATATCCATGTTCTGCACTTATGGAACCACTGTATATCCTGCACTTGCTGCTATTGCACTTCTGGTTAGACCTAAACTGCATTTCGTTGCCTTGTACCTGTACTTGTGTAATGACAATAAAGTTGAATCTAATCTAATCTAATCTAAACAATGTTAACAATATTTAAAAAGGAAAAAAAAAGTTGATCGACCAAAAAGTATATTATTATATATTATAAAAGTATACTTTTGAAAAAATGCACTTACAGATAATGTAATATAATTAAATGTAAAGGCCACTTATGTGTGCTTAAAGAGAATACACTTTAATGAGAATATTTATTAACACACTTAAGTGCACTTTTTAAAACTGCACTTTGTTGTCACATTAAATAAGGAGGAAGTAAATATGCAAGTGAATATGTTTATTAGTATAATAGGTCAGAGGAGTAAATCACAGGACACGATGACGGTTGAGTGGCCAGGGACCTCGACAGGCAACACAGGAAGTGATGGTGGTGAGTGATGACCCGTGAAATGAACAGGGTAGATGAATCCAGATGAATTACAGGGAGAACCCTGAACATCAAACAGATGATCAGCGACCATCCGGACCACGCCCACGCCCACACACATACAACAACGACACGAGACAAGAAGACAGTGAATTCATGAACCGTGACACTTTGTATTAATGTCTTATAAAGTTTTACTTAAAGCAAGTACACTTTAATGGCAATACTTATTGTTACAGTCCCACAAAACATGCGTCTAGGATTCAGGGACACATAACATAAAAGATCGACAACGAAGTGTGTGATCCAAAAATATATATTTATTATAACTCAAACAACTCACAAATTAACCAAACAATAAGAGACGGGGAGCTCAGCAACAAAGGGAAAGGAAATACAACCCACAGCTGAGACTCCCCGCTCCTAACTCAAGTTCAAAACGGTAAACAAATGGCAAAACGACGTTGAGCAGCTGCCTCTCCCAAGGCCACCTCCTTCCGTTTTATCTCCGGTCCTTCCCCAGCACCGCCAATCAAAATTAAGGAAAACGGAAACAAGACAACATTAACATAATTAACATAATAAACCTTAATTAGAGGACTCCAGGCCAGGCGTTCATGATACACGCGTAACACCCCCACCCCCAGATGGTGAATGGTGGGAAAAACAACCACAACCCACCAATCACCATATAACAGTGTGCGACAATGTGTCTGCCAACACATTATTCTTCCCGGCTACATGTTTTATCTCCAAATTAAATGATTGGACAAACAAAGCCCACCTCATTAAACGCTGATTTGAGTTGCGCATTTGATTAATAAACACGAGAGGGTTGTGATCCGTGTAAACCGTAACCGGACATGAAGAAGAGCCGATATAAACCTCAAAATTATTAAGGGCCAGAATTAAAGCAAGCGCTTCTTTTTCAATTGTTGAATATGACTTTTGATGTTTTTGAATTTTTTTTGAAAAATAGCACCGGATGTTCAATGCCATCAAGCCCCTCCTGCAACAAAACAGCACCTGCTCCCGCATCACTGGCATCCACAGCCAGTTTAAACACACGATCGTACGCTGGAGCAGCGAGAACAGGTGCCTGTATCAGGAGAGTTTTAAGGGACTCAAAAGCATACTGACATTCCGGTGACCATTTAAAACTTATTTTTGGACTCAGCAAGTCAGTAAGTGGGGCAGCTACAGCAGAAAAGTTTTTACAAAAACTGCGGTAATACCCCGCCAATCCTAAAAACCGTTGTAGTTCACGACGAGTAGAAGGAACTGGAAATGATGTAATGGCCTCAATTTTGGCATTTACCGGTTTTACCTTGCCAACACCCACAATTTTCCCAAGATAGGTTACGGTTGCTTTCGCAAATTCACATTTAGCCAAATTAACCGTTAAGTTTGCCTCAGCCAACCTGTGAAACACTTGTTGTAGCTGATTGATGTGCTCATCCCATGTCGCAGAGTGAATTACTATATCATCCAAGTATGCCTCGCAACCCGGCACCCCGCCCAAAACGCAGTTAACCAATCGTTGAAAGGTAGCGGGCGCATTGCGCACCCCAAAAGGCATTACAGAATACTGTAAAAAAGCATCAGGAGTAACAAACGCACTAACTTCCCTGGCACGTGGAGTTAATGGCACCTGCCAATAGCCTTTAAGGAGGTCTAACTTTGTCACGAAAGTTGCAGACCCCACGCGGTCAACACAATCCTCCATATGAGGGAGAGGATGAGAATGCAGGGTGAACTCCATGAGCTGGCACTATGTTCTGCAATGCCATGCAACAGTATAGTCAACCTGATTTTGTAAACGCCGACGTTTCTCAGGATTGACACGATACGGGTCCTGTTTAATCGGCATGTTATCACCCACATCGATGTCATCCTGTAATATGTGTGTTTGGGACGGCACATCTGAAAAGAGTAAAACATAACGATTAATTAGATTTACGACATCTGTACGCTGTGAACAGGGTAGATGCAAAAAACAGGAATCAAGGTTAGCAAGCATTTCAGAGTTGTTTAAACGGCCCTGAACTGTAGCCAGAAAAGGACTCTCAATACCACAATCAACTTCAGAACCGGACAGCAACTCCCAGGCCTCAGGGACAGTTTCAGCTCCAGATGTTACCTCAGAGAAATCAGGTACCTGAAAAGCACTACAGACAGGAGAACACACAGTTTGAGGCTGTTCAGCATTGAACAAAGCCAGAACCGACTTTACCTCCCCTGAATTGGATTTGTCCAACTGCTCGCGATCATAATAAGGTTTGATCATATTGACATGGCATAGTCTGCTTCGACGGGCATGGTCAGGAGTAGCTACAATATAGTCCCTGTCACTAACCTTCTTTTCTATGACATAAGGGCCACTATAGCGTGCTTGAAGACTAGAACCAAGGATAGGTAAAAATACCAAAATTTTATCCCCAGCCTTAAATTGTCTAATCTTGGCTTTTTTGTCAAACCAACCTTTCATTTTGGACTGAGTAGCAATCAGATTTTTGCTAGCCAACTCACAAGCTCTGTGTAACTTGTAACGAAAAGAGCTGACATAATCAAGCAAATTTTCTTGTTTGAACTCACTCAACCAATTATCCTGCAGTAACTTTAAAGGGCCAAGCACATTATGAGCAAACACTAAATCTGCTGGACTAAAACCAGTAGACTCTTGCACAACTTCTCGAACAGCAAACATCAAAAGATGTACCCCATCATCCCACTCCTTTTCAAATTCAAGGAAAAAAGCACGGAGCATTGATTTAAGGGTTTGATGAAACCTCTCCAGTGCACCTTGACTATCCGGATGGAAAGCACTTGAAAAGCGGTGGGTGATGTTCAGCTGATTGGCCACCTGTGCAAAAACACGAGACATAAAGTTTGTCCCCTGGTCAGTTTGAATTACCCTAGGGAGTCCAAACAATGAAAAGAACTTAATTAGTGCCTTTACAACAGCAGGCACAGTGATTTTACACATAGGTATAGCTTCAGGAAAACGCGTTGAGGCACACATAATGGTCAGTAAAAATTGGTTACCGGATTTAGTACGGGGCAATGGACCCACACAATCGACGACAACATGATCAAATGGCGCATCTACAGCTGGGATAGGATATAAAGGATATGGCGGTATGGGCGGATTTGACTTCCCAGAGATTTGACAAGTATGACATGTTTTACAGTGTAGCTTCACGTCCCGTTTTAACCCTGGCCAAAAAATCTGTCTCAAGATACGGTCATACGTTTTCTTAACCCCTAAATGACCAGCTAAGGGATTATCACGTGCCATGCTAAGTATTTCACCACGAAACCGACTTGGTACAACAATCTGTGTGACAATGCTCCAATCATCCTGTGCAGAAGCGTACGATGGTGTCCATTTACGCAACAGGACATCATTTCTAATAAAATAACCTGTAGCCATATCTGCCAGCTTTTCCTCTGAAACAATCAATTCAAACAAAAAATTTAGTGACTGATCACATTTTTGTTCAGAAATCAGATGCTTTCGAGACATATGCTCACCCCCAACACCCCCCAATGGCTTCTGCAGCTCTAGTGAACTGTGCACACTTCCTTCATCCACCGCTGTGGAATCGACATCAATAAGTGTAGAACGTGCAATAACGGTAGAGCTACTGTCAGATGACAACTCAGACTCTCTATTTAGATCTAATATAGTGCCATCCTCTACATTTAAGACATCACACTCCTTAGTTTTAGCCATAGCACGTGTCACAGCACACACCTGAAACACTGTAGGGTATTTCTTCTGTAACTCATCCGGGCCTTCAGCAACCAGAGGAACAGCAGTGACCTCAGGGTTTACCAGAATTTTTCCGCCAGCCAAATCATTTCCTAAAAGGAAATCTACTCCCTTAATGGGAAAGGTGTCGCACGCAGCCACCGCGACTAGACCGGACACCAAATCCGACTCGAGCTTAACCGAGTGCATGGGCAAATTAACAAACTTCATTCCAAAGCCCTGCACTAACTCACTACAGTTTAATGAAGTTTCATTTGAAAGAGGCAACACACTTTGAAGAATAATAGACCTAGAAGCCGCTGTATCACGTAAAATAGTTACTGGAACTTTTACGCCGCTATTAGTCAATGAAACGACACCCTTCAAAATAAAAGGAGAATAAATGTCCAAATCCGCGGGCTTGGCCGCAATGGAGTAAGGCTGTGTTCGACGCGAGCTCCCGTTAAACCCTCTATTTTAACTAAAACGTAAGGTGTATTCCTTTTCGTAAAACAGTAAACTATTACTGAACTTCATCTGATAGTGGAACAAGTTCACGGCGGGGCCCTGATGGACACGAGGCTGAAGAAATTTAAGTATACTGGAACCTCCAAAGCAAGGCCCAATACCTCCTCGGACCAGAGTGCTGCCAAGAGCCCAGCTAAAGCGACCCCGCCCTCACCTGCGCCGCGTGAGATGGACGTAGAAGTATTGAAATCAGAAATCCTTCTCTCTCTGAAAGCGGACATCTCAGCGGTGATAAAGTCAGAGCTGAAAAATGCTCTCGCTGATGACTTCGAAATGCTCAAGAATGAGCTGAAGGAAGTGAAAACGGAGATAATAAATAACACCGCGGCGCTGAAGTCTGAGATCGACCAGGTGAAAGTTAGCATCAAGGAGGTAGAGGGGGGGGCTATCAGCTTGGTCAGATGAAGTGGCTGCTTTACAAAATTCTGTGAGTGAGATGAAGGCAGAAATGGCAGAACTGAAATCTAAGTGTGAGGATATGGAAGGGCGGATGAGGAGATGTAACATAAGAATCATTGGAGTACCCGAAACTCCCGACTCCAGCACTACAACCTCTGTATCAAAGTTGCTATCTGAAGTGCTACAGTTGGATAAAGAGCCGATAATCGACCGCTCGCACCGGAGCTTAGGGCCGAAGAAGCCGGGCGGAAAACCTCGCGCCATCGTTGCTAAGCTTCATTATTACCAAGACTGTGTCCAGGTACTACGATGCGCTCGCACCCAGGGTCCGCTCCGTTTCAACGGGGAACCAATTACCATCTTCCCGGACTACACGGCAACTGTGGCTAAAGCTCGGGCTGCATTCACAGAGGTGAGGAAACTGCTTCGCGACCGACAGGGAGTCCGGTACGGGATTTTGTTTCCAGCGCGTTTCCGGGTCACGTACAGAGGGGAGGACAGGGAGTTTACTGATCCGGACAAAGCTATGACTTATGTCAAGAAGAATATTCTCCCTTCCACGGAGGCCGCAGAATGTACATGAGACTGATCTTTTCAACTGAGCATAATACCTTTTGTCGTTCTACGGGTATGGTAAACGTGTATATCACTGTGCCAGATGTCATCAGGTACAAGTTCACAACACAATGTTTTTTTTTTCTGTATACTGTCCCAATGTTGACCACCTTGAACTATGTGCTCATAGACTGACATACTACCTTTTTGGTTCAGCTTGGTTTAGCCCAAGCTAAAATGAAAGACATGTTGTTTTTGTTCCTGATCATTTTTTTTTTTTTTTTTAGGTTAATTATGTCAATCATAGATGGCTTTCTGTAAAGAGTCATTACACCTGATTTAATGTTATTTAAGGAAGTTAACGCACTTTAGTCTTGATGCTCAGCGTGATTAATATATTTTATATATGTTTACTGAGCATTGTACTGAATTGTTTTACTTTACACTTTACTATCTTTATTTTATTTTTGTTGGAGGCTTGACGGGAGCCCGAGTGCTTGGCTTTAGCGTTCCCAACCACAAGCACTTAATGTGTGGATTTTTTTCTGAGGGTTGTTGTGATCACCTTGTTCATTTGGGTGATAAGGGGGGGAGGGGGGAGGGGGGACTACTGGACCGATTTACGAAGTGGTGCTACTTTCCCAGACCTTTATTTTATTTTTGTGTACGTTTGTTTTTTTTATGTTCTTGTGTCTTTGGGTTTCATATATGGTGCTCACCTCTCTGTATACACAATATGGACAATATAAATAATACAAGAGGTTATGATGGTTGCCCTGCTAACTTCATAAGCTGGAATGTCAAATCCCTTAATCATCCAGTTAAATTGAAAAAAGTATTCTCGCACTTAAAACAGCTCAGTGCAGATATTGCATTCTTACAAGAGACCCATATACGTGCTTGTGATAGTTCTCGCTTGGTTAGGGGATGGGCGGGCCAGGTGTATCAGTCAAATTTTTGTTCAAAGGCTAGGGGTGTTGCTATTATGATAAGTAAAAAAGTACAGTTCACGGCATCTCATGTGCAATCTGACTCCGCAGGGCGATATGTCATTGTGGTAGGAAAATTATACTCGCTCCCAGTTATTTTAGCCTGTATTTATGCCCCGAACTGGGATGACTCTACATTCTTCACTAATTTTTTTTCTCACTTACCAGACCTGTCATCACATCATCTTATGCTTGGTGGTGACATTAATTGTGTACTTTCTCCTCTTCTAGATAGGAGTATTTCTAAGAGGACTTCCCTGACGAAGTCAGCTCACACTATTCAGCTCTTTCTGAAGACCTATGGTGTAGCGGATGTGTGGCGGTTTCGTAATCCCACCTCTAGGGCGTACTCGTACTTTTCCCCGGTGCATAAGACGTATTCACGTATCGATTACTTTTTCCTGGATAAAAGAATTCTGCATCTCACGAAAGAGTGTGATTACGGGGCTATGGTCATCTCGGACCATGGTCCCTTAATCATGAAAATGTACATTCCCGATACACAATCTACTTATCGTGCATGGCGGTTTAATCCTCTGCTTTTGTCAGAAGATGAGTTTACTAAGTTCATATCATCTGAAATTAAAGTGTTTCTCAACATCAACCAAACCCCAGGGATGTCGTCATCTACTGTTTGGGAGTCGCTTAAGGCATATTTAAGGGGTCAAATTATTTCATACTGTGCAAATAAAAGAAGGGCCAACACTGAACGTATTAAAAAATTAGCAGATGAGATATTAGAGTTAGACAGGCTGCATGGTTATACCCCTTCAGCAGATGTAATTAAGAAACGCTTGTCATTACAGACAGAGTTTGATCTCCTGTCCACCCGACATGCTGAATACCTTATTTCCAAATCAAGACATGGTCATTATGAACATGGGGAAAAGTCCGGCCGAGCACTTGCTCACCAGTTGCGCCAAAGAACTGCTAACCAAACAATTCCTGAAATTAATGATGAATGTGGTCTAAAATGCACTGATAATGAGAAGATAAATTCCTGTTTCAGAAAATTCTACCAATTATTATATACTTCAGATGGGCCCAACAATCCTGCTCTCCTAGAAGACTTTTTTAGATTCCTTAAGATGCCTTCTGTAAGTGTAGAATTCTCAGCTGAACTGGAAAGGGATTTCTCAGTTAAGGAGATAGTGTCAGCAATTGGTGCCATGCAAAGTGGCAAATCTCCAGGACCAGATGGCTTCTCAACCGAATTCTTCAAAAAGTTCTCTGACCAGTTATCTCCTCTGTTATTGTTAGTATATGAAGAATCATTAGCCAACAACTCTTTGCCCCCAACCACGCGACAAGCAGTAATCTCTCTATTAATTAAAAAGGATAAAAATCCCCTCAATTGCGGTTCGTACCGCCCTATTTCGTTGCTAAATACAGATGCAAAGATTCTTGCCAAGATCTTGGCACGTCGTCTTGAAAACATTATCCCCTCTATTATTTCGTCTGATCAGACAGGATTTATAAAAAATCGTTATTCATTTTTCAATATCAGGCGTTTATTTAATATCCTATATTGTCCCACTCCGCATGATCCTGGCAATATTGAAGTGATGTTGTCACTCGACGCTGAAAAAGCGTTCGATAGGGTGGAGTGGGACTATCTTTTCAAGACTTTAGAAGCGTTTCATTTTGGCCCTAAATTCATCTCCTGGATCAGACTTCTATACACGTTCCCAGTGGCTGCGATACGCACCAACAATAACTTATCCACCTACTTTGAGCTGAAGCGGGGCACGAGGCAGGGGTGTCCTCTTTCACCACTTTTGTTTGCCGTTGCACTTGAGCCACTCGCATTAGCCCTGAAGCAGTGCCCCACCATCAAGGGGATACACCGGGCGGGTTCAGAGCATAAAGTGTCACTTTATGCAGACGACATGTTATTATTCATATCAGACCCCCTCTCCAGTCTTCCTGAACTATCGAGTCTACTCACAAAGTTCGGAAAAATATCTGGTTATAAAGTTAACTTTCAGAAAAGTGAACTTATGCCTATTTCTTCTGTAGATAGATCATATCTTGGGTCAACCCCTTTTAAATTTAGTCCTAAAAAAATTAAATATTTAGGTATATGGGTCACACGCAACCACAAGGATCTTTTTAAGGCTAATTATCATCCCCTCTTAAGCAGCCTTAAACAGGACCTTGAGCGTTGGGACCCTCTGTCTCTTTCCTTAGGAGGGAGGATCAATACGATTAAGATGAATATTCTCCCTAAGTTTTTATATTTGTTTCAATGTCTTCCTCTCTATCTAACAAAATCTTTTTTTTCCAGTTTAAACAGTCAGATTACATCCTTTATATGGCATAAAAGGCAGCCCAGGATTAATAAAAATATATTACAGAGACCCCGTTTAATGGGGGGTATGGCACTTCCAAATTTTGTGTATTATCATTGGGCTGCTAATATAAGAGCACTGATGTATTGGTTGAGAAATGATTTCACGGATGTCAATAGTACTGATTGGATGGTGTTAGAGAGGACATCCATTAGATCTACCTCCCCAGCAGCTTTATTATGTTCCAAATTACCTTTCAAACAGCCTATCTCAGCCTTCACCACTAATCCAGTTGTTATCCATTCAATTAAAACATGGAACCAGTTTAGAAGAACCTTTAATCTCACTGATCTCTCACTTGATGCACCTTTGATAAAGAATCATATGTTTGTCCCATCAATGATGGATGAATCTTTTAGTGTTTGGGCAAGAAATGGGATAGGTACATTATCTGACCTCTACATTAGGAATAGATTTGCCAGTTTTATACAATTGCAACAGAAGTATGGTCTCCATAAATCGCATTTCTTCAGGTATCTGCAGCTTAGAGGTTTTGTGGCCTCTAACTCTGACTGTTTCCCTTTGAGGCCTTCTGAATCTCTGCTTGAAACAATTTTAAAATGTAAAGTTAACATAAAACAAGTAATAGGTAGAATTTATACATTGCTCAATACGCATAACTTGAATAGTCTCGATTGCCTTAGAATTAAATGGGAAACAGACCTAAATGAAACGATTTCAGAAGAAACCTGGCAAAAAATTATACAGCGTATCTATTCTTCCTCTATATGCCTCAGACATGCTGTGGTTCAATTTAAAATAGTGCACCGTCTTCACTGGACCAAGGATAGATTGTCTAGAATTAATACGAGTATTGATCCTACGTGTGATCGGTGCAGACAGGCTCCTGCCACATTATTACACATGTTTTGGTTGTGCCCTAAGCTGCATAATTTTTGGCAGTCCATCTTTGAGGCATTCTCTGAAATATGTGGAAGAACAATACATCCATCTCCTTTGATTTCATTGTTTGGTGTGGCTCCGGTAGATGCCACCTTTTCTGGGCGCCACCTAAATATGATGGCCTTCTGCTCTTTGTTGGCTAGGAGGCTTATTCTTTTCAAATGGAAAGATGCTCTCCCCCCAACATATGGCCAATGGATCAGGGAGGTTATGAGTTATGTTCACTTAGAAAAAATTAGATACACTGTAAGAGGGTCCACTAGAAAATTTTATACAATTTGGCAGCCTTTTATTTCCTTTGTAGAAGGCACGGCAGCTACTAACATGTCTATGTAACCCAATTGTGTGTGCATTTATTTTTTCATTATTTATTGATGATGTCTTTTTATTTTATTTTATATCATTTAGATATTTGAATTATATATGTATGAACCTGCAGACTCATATCTGAGTATGTCTGGATGCATGGTAATTTGTTGGGGTCCAGTACATGTGGGTGGGGGGCATTGGGGAGCTGTTTGGGTTGTTTGTATTCACAGGAACTAGACTTGACTATTTCATGTGAGTATTGTATATCTTTTGCTTGTTATCTTTGAAAATAAAAGAGACCTTGATAAAAAAAAAAATGTCCAAATCCGCACATTCGGACTGAAAAGGTCGTGACCCTGAAGGGGTTTCAATGAACATGACCGGTTTGGGTTTCCTTTTATTCAGCAAAAAACAATTGTTGATCAAATGCCCACGTTTTTTACAATAAGCGCACACAGGCCTCGCACAGGCATTCGCGATACACGCATAACACTTATAAACACACTTAAGTGCACTTTTTAAAAATGCACTTTGTATTAATGTCTTATTAAGTTTTACTTAAAGCAAGTACACTTTAATGACAATATTTTTTAAAAAACACTTAAGTGCACTTTTTAAAAATGGACTTTATAATAATGTCTACTTAAGTTTTAAGTAAACATACATTTTAAGCCATTATGTTTTTGTATTGCTTTAAATAAGTACACTTATTTTGATGTATCGACTAATGCTAAAGAACATGTAAAATAATTTGAATTGCAACTTAAGTGTGCTGTCCAAAATTACATTTGTTAATGTATTTTAAATGTTTACTCTTTAATATATATGGTGTGCCTTAATGCACTTGAAAGTGTCAGTTTTCTGCATAATATTTGACATAAAGTGTAATTTATGAGAGGAATATTTGTACTTAATGTAATAGTAATGTAGCCTACTGTACTTTACATCTGTGTACAGAACATTGTGGAAAATAAGTGTGCTTAATTGCACTGAATGTGTACTTTAGTGTGCTTCAAATCATAAAAGTACACTTTAAAAAGTGTACTTGCAGATAGCATAATATTTCTTACATTACAGACCACTTAGGTGTAATTTAAGAGAGTACACTTTCATGTTCATGTTTTTTTTAAACACACTTAAGTACATTTTTAAAGTCCCCGTGAAATCAAAATTGACCCTATTTACTTTGTTAGCGCATATTACTAGTCTTGTGGTGAACAATTAATCCGTGCAAGTAAATATATATATATATATATATATATATATATAAAAAAATATTACCATGGTAATCTTTAATCAAAATCTGAAAAGTTACTTCCGGTCTGGAATGGCGTCTTTTTCTGATGACGTAGGCTTGACGGCTTGAGTTTAAAACGCTTAACCACTCCCCTCAAACCGCTAGTCTGCTATGAGCGAGAGATTGAGAGGAGGAGCGCTAGAGTAAAACCCTGCCCTCTGTTCAATATTCCGTTTCACTTGGAAATACGTCACAACACTGGAGAAAAGTCGTTAGCAACTTCCGGTTCACGGGGACTTTAAAATGCACTTTGTTGTAATATCTAACTGAGTTTTACTTATACATAATTTAAGTTTTAATAAACAAAGTTTTACTTAAACATAAATGATTGTTTTTGTAGTACTTCAAGAATACACTTATATTGACGTATTGATGTTTCAGATTCTATTGTATTCTAACCCAATTCTATACTGTACACACCATTCAGTCCCTTTCTACATTATTTGGGAGAGGAATGACAAATGTACTGTCCAGTAATTTTACCATTACACATTTTCTTTTAAATGAGTCAGTGTTCACAGCATTGGTTTCAGACACCTCATACACAAACTTGGATGAAATATTCAATTGAATGTCCCTACACAATTGTCTTCTTGACTTTACAAGCTTCTGCACAACTACACAGCAATTTTTTCACCATCACTGTCTAAGGCACTGTTTCTGTCAGTTTCATAATAAACTAAGCACAAGATTTTACACAATGTCCCATCTTTTAACTCTGCAATAGAATTATTTATTTTCTTTAATCTGCTGTGACCTTCTGCATGATTGAGTGTGTCACCGATTAGGAAACGACTGAAGGATGAACAGTTACATACTATACCACCATTCAATTCTTCAATGGCAAAGATGTGTGACGCACTTACAATGTCATAAAAAGGACCAAACACAGTGACATTTCCAGTCAGATTCTTTTGCTTTACAACTCATGGAATTACTATTTGGAATTTGGGAGAAGAGGTCTTTTAGTTTATCGTCTGTGTTGACTAAACATTTCTCCACCCTTTTTCGCAGACTCTTCCACCTAAGCAATGTCTTCACTATTTGAACAGGGACATGTGTAGTCCCATTGAAGTACTTTAATAAAGTACCATTGAAAGATTCAAATTAAAACGTTGATGCTGCCCACAAAGGACCCCAGTTTCTAACACTTTCTGCCAGGTGTGTCAACAGGTGTACATTGAATGGCACATTCCTAATAGCATACAGCACCTCAAACTTCTTCAGTGCTATCTCCGCTACACTGACTTCACAGAGTTTGACCTGCTGTTGAAGAAGTATATGCAAAGCAAAAAGTAAAAGAAAGATGTGGTTCCAATATTTCTACATTAAAACACCATTTAGAATAGGCAAAGAATGGAATAGAAGAAATGACTGCCATTCTGATGCTTTCCAGTATGACCTGGGTGTTCTTGTTATCTCTACAGGAGGTTTTATAGCCAGCAGTTCTTGGTCAATTATGTCTGCTTTCGTGTCTATGTACCACTCTTCGTTGTGATTGTTGGAGTCCAGCCACAGAGTTGCCAGTTGTCGAGTGACACCAAGACAAACACTATGCTGATATTCTGGGACAAAACCATTAATCATCTGAAACTTTTCTAATCTCATTAATTCCGATGGGCCTTTTACTGGCAGTTGTACGGTAGCTGCCATAGCATGGTCATAATGTTCTGTTTCAGATCTGAGAAGAGGCTCTGGTCTTCTATAAGGATAAGGACCTCCACCTATGTGATAGCAGAAATCACACCCATATTGTCCATTGAATTGTTTTGTGTTTCTTAGGAGTGGGCGGGCAACTGAGTCAGAGCTACATATTAGTGCATTCACCTTGGAAATATGCTCTACATTTTCCGTCTTTCCAGATTAACCCTTCCCTCTCAAGAGAACACAGCTCATTCACAAAAGGGCTTAGCAGAACAGACATGGTAGGTTTCCAAATGCATGGCAGATGTTGTTTTTTCTGTCCTTTGGCTGTAGTTCTATGACTCGACATTGAATGGTCCAAACCTGGTAATTTGAGCTTTTGAAAATGGGAATTCTATCACAATTCCACAGTAAGCTTATGTCACAATCACCTAAAAGCCAATTTTCTCTCAATTTTCTATATTCAGCTCCACACTGTATGCAATTTAGAACATCTTTCTCAGCTGTAGTCTGCCTTGACAAAGTTAAACTTGGATTTTCAAGAATGTCTTTGAGCTGTGATGACAAGCTCAATACTAGAAAAAAAGAGCAATTTTTCAGATTATCATCTGCATCAAACGCTGCATGACAGACAGCACAATGCATTGGGCTTTTCTCTCTTGTACCCAAGTAGTTACAACATGACACAGTAAAAATGAGGCTCACCATAACTTTTGTTAAACAGGTATACAGTTTCTGGAACCAATCCTGGAAAATGTTCAGTAAATATTTTTAAGAGATTTTGTAAGGCAACTCCTGTAAGATTGTGTTGTCACACATTTGACATCAACAGCAGCAAACTGGCCTTTGGTAAGAGATGATCCAGGATACAGCAACTCGTCACCATCATGTGACTCCTAAAAAGGACATGTAAATAGTTTTTTCGGCAGTTATTATTCCATGTTTAAATTAATATCATACTTCCGGTTACTCAATAATTACCTTTTGTTAAATAGTCTCATGATAAACATCATTATAGTTTTTGTTTTTGTTTTTTTGTTGCCGTTTTTTAATGCTTATTTTTATTTCATAACATGCTGTGGTACAGACTGGTTTGTTGATTTGATGTAGAGTTACAGCAATTATGGATTTTATCACCCAATAGCTTTAGATTACAACAGCCAGTAAGACATTTCCATCTGATTCAGAGTGCAGAATGTGTTTTGACAGTGACACTGATTTGTGTTTACCTGTGATGTGCTGCTGTGAGACTCTACAACTGTCTCTAGTAGTCTCTGGGTGGCATGAGATTGACTGTAGGTGTCTCAGTTGAGGTTGTCTGTATGATTAATAACCAATTAAACAAATGTCTGTTGTATGTTTTGCATTGAAATAAAATCATCTAGATAATATTAAGCATAATCAGTTTTAAGAGAACACAAGTACGCACACTCACACACACACACAAATACATTTGTTTCACTATATAACCTCATGGAAACTTGGAAAACACTAGAATTAAATGAAACAAATTTTGGTTAATTTAGAAGCCTTTTTAGATAGTGAGGACCAGTCCAATGTCCTCACAATATCGGTTATCATAATATATAAGTGTTGACATTATTTAAGTGTGTTTATACACACACACACACACACACACACACACACACACACACACCATAGACGTAATGGTTTTTATACCGTACAAACTGTATATTCTATCTCCTTACACTAACCCAGTGGTTCCCAACCTTTTTCCTTGGGGGCCCCCCATGTACATATTTAACAATCCCCCCCCCCCCACCCCCATTAGGGGTGTAACGGTTCACAAAATTCACGGTTCGGTTCGATATGATACACTTGTGTCACGGTTCGGTTTGGTACGTTTTTGATACAGCAAAAAGAAAGAAATGCCAGAGAAATTTCCTTGATTTCATTTTTTTTATTCTTTTTTTTTATTATTAAAACTAACATCATAAAGTAGCCTATGATTTTTTTTTTTACTTTGAGCAATTCTAGAGCTATAATTCACTCTTCTTATGAGCATATAAAACAAAACAGCTCCTTGGAAAAAATTAAATGTAATATTGTAGTAGTTATAAACAAAGGTTTATTTTATTTCAGATTAACATTTGAGGGCAGCAATTGTAAAAATAAAACCGATGTAATGTTACTTGAAGGCATTATAGCCTATTCCTGTCAGACTTCCATGGGTGCAGTTAGTGTTACTACTGTAAATCCATGGTGAATGTTGCAGATCTGTGGACACTGTTTCTTCAGGTTTCCACGTCAGCGCTGTTTGATCCGTTAATAACGGAGAAATGTGAATGTTTCTCACTAGATCTCGCAGCGATGTTATTACTTCAGTGGCGATTTGAAATGCTTTCTTTACTGGATCTCTTATTAGCGCTGTGTAGTAACAGTGTCGCATGATCACGATCGGCTCGCGCTGCACTGGTACAAACTGATAAACGGTCCTTCAACCACACAATAACGAGTAGCTCAGTTTCGTTCCGCTTACATTACGTTTGCCATTTGATGTTGGGCAATGTTGTGGTCTCGCCGGCGTCTCTTACATTATGATAGAATACATTTGAAATAACGAAATTGTAATTGAAATTCACCTCAAAGCATATCCGCTCCCGCGCCCCCCCTGTGAACTCTGGCGCCCCCCTAAGGGGACCAAACACAGTGACATTTCCAGTCAGATTCTTTTGCTTTACAACTCATGGAATTACTATTTGGAATTTGGGAGAAGAGGTCTTTTACTGTAGTTTATCGTCTGTGTTGACTAAACATTTCTCCACCCTTTTTCGCAGACTCTTCCAAGAGTCCCCAGGTTGGGAACCAATCCACTAACCCTACCCCTAAACCTACCCATCATAGAAAACTTTCTGCATTTTTACATTTTCAAAAAAATATAATTTAGTGTGTTTATTAACCCATTTTCCTCATGGGGACCGCTGGCTGGTCAATGGAGGTGATCTCAGGTTTTACTATCCTTGTGGGGACATTTGGTTCCCACAATGTAATATAAACCAAAAAACACACACACACACACACACACACACACAGATAGAGACTCAGACTGAAGTGTGTTTCTCACTGCTGTCCATCAGGTGGCGCTGACAGATAGAGACTCTCACCACACACACACACACACACACACACACACACACACACACACACACACACACAGATAGAGACTCAGACTGAAGTGTGTTTCTCACTGCTGTCCATCAGGTGGCGCTGACAGATAGAGACTCCCTCTCTCTCTCTCTCTCACACACACACACACAGATAGACTCTCTCTCTCTCTCTCTCTCTCTCTCTCTCTCTCACACACACACACACACACACACACACACACACACACACACACACACACACACACACACACACAGATAGAGACTCAGACTGAAGTGTGTTTCTCACTGCTGTCCATCAAGGTGGCGCTCTCTCTCTCTCACACACACACACACAAACACAGACACACACACACACACACACACACACACACACAGATAGAGACTCAGACTGAAGTGTGTTTCTCACTGCTGTCCATCAGGTGTCGCTGACTGATAGAGACTCTCTCTCTCTCTCTCTCTCTCTCTCTCTCTCTCACACACACACACACACACACACACACACACACACACAGATAGAGACTCAGACTGAAGTGTGTTTCTCACTGCTGTCCATCAAGGTGGCGCTCTCTCTCTCACACACACACACACAGACACAGACACACACACACACACACACACACACACACACACACACACAGATAGAGACTCAGACTGAAGTGTGTTTCTCACACAGTGACTTTATTGTTTCCACAGAGAACAAGTGTGAGATATTGGTGTATTACTGGAAGCTGCAGAAGTGTGTGTGTTTACAACAGCTTTATTGTGAAGATCACAGCAGAAGATCATGCAGAACTCTGAAGGGCTCAGCGTCTTCCACACAGACGGACTATGATCACACATGACCACAGGATAAGCGTAAGAGTTTATGAACGAGACACACTGTGAAATGACAGGATTATATATTTCTAACAGTCACAATAACAGCTCCTGATAAATGAGGAGAGAGTATGATGAGCCGTCTTACAGAATATAAGGAGAAACTGAAACACCTTTCCTCTGTGTTACGTATCAAAACCATAGAAAGATCAGGCTACAAACAGAGAGGAGAACACACACTTATATTAAATAAGAGATTAACAGAGTAATATATTTACACAGACAGTGTTATTTTTACACTTCTAATCTCTCTTAAGCGTCGTGGTGTTGATGTTTATCAGGAAAAGTTTCCTGGAATGTCCCAGATCTGCGTAGGGAGAACAGGCCTAGTCCAGCTGGTGTGTGACGTCTGTCCGGCCGAGTGTGTTCAGATCTGCTCGCAGCGTGCTGGAGAAGACACACACACACACACACAGAAACAGATATAGCAAAACTCCGGAAAACAAGCACACTTCTCTGAGCGCTCACACAGTGGGAAGGTTATCTGAATACTAGATCTGCAGTAATACTCCGATTGAGAGCGGCTGGCACTGGGCAGAAGCCTGAGGACGACTGTGGCCAGTGTAGCCCTGAGAGGTGCTTTAGTGTTAATCATAGCCGAGCCTACACTGTAAAACAAAAAATAAAAAATCTGTTAAATTCAGGGTAAAAACAGGTCGCGGTGGTTGCCAGAAGTTTACCATAACACATATGGTAGCAACATTTCAGGTTTCACAGACTCGACTTAGGGCTGCTCGATTATAGATAAATTATAATCACGATTATTTTGGTCAGTATTGAAATCACGATTATGTAACACGGTTATTTCACATGAGTTTGGGAATGTGTTGCATTTATTAAAAAAGACACCTTTCAACAATTCTTAAAAAAATCGCAATTTGAACATTTATTGTACTTTTTGACCTATTAAAATAAATAATATAACAGATAATACTTCAATAAGTTTCACAAACGGCGTGAGTGTTAGCGGCGCTGCGTCTTCTCTCTCCGTCTCTCTGAATGGGGACATGTCGGGACATGACGGAGCATTCACAGCACAATCGGGCCAGATTATTTTCATTTCTTTAAGTCTTATCAGTTTAAACATTCAAGCTGAGAGAGTTTACGGCTTCGGGAGGGGCGGGTGTGTGTGTGTGTGTGTGTGTGTGTGTGTGTGTGTGTGTGTGTGTGTGTGCGTGATATTCAGAACAAAAGACAAAATAAGAGTGTTCTTGCAAAACAGAACAAGGCAAAATAATCATTTTCACTCGGTTGTACTATTTTGGTGATCGCTGGGAGCCCAAATCGAAATCGAAATTCAATTAATTGCACAGCCCTAACTCAACTTAAATTAAAATACACTGAAAACCTCCAATCACAGTGGAGATGAGAGTCACATGATCAGTCAAAGCTCATCACAAGCGGCTTTTCCACTCGCTGTGAAAGTTCATATTAATATACAGTGTCATTCACACAAACACTGAACACCATCATGCAACACACATGATCGAAACACATGAAATTTAAAAATGCAATAAACATTAATTTCACAACACTGAATGTAACATAAAACCCTAATGTACAAAACCGATTAGAAAAAAATCTGAAAAACTATGAAGAAACAGTTATTTCAACGAAAATACATCAAACGTGAAGTGTCACGCAGGGAATTGTGGGCATTCTTTTTCACTTTCAAAAACTGTAAATTTAACAGTATTTTACAGTTAAATTAAATTAAATGTATGGTTAGATCTATCACAGTCATTCACCGTACAGAAACTTTCTGTTCACCGGTTAACAGTTTTTCACTGTAGCATTTTTACCGTAGTCTTTTACCATTACAATCAGGCTGATTTACAGTGTGCTGACTGTGTTCAGTGTGTGTGTAGGAGTGTGTTCAGCAGGTGTGTGTGTGTGTGTGTAGGAGTGTGTTCAGCAGGTGTGTGTGTGTGTAGGAGTGTGTTCAGCAGGTGTGTGTGTGTGTGTAGGAGTGTGTTCAGCAGGTGTGTGTGTGTGTAGGAGTGTGTTCAGCAGGTGTGTGTGTGTGTGTGTAGGAGTGTGTTCAGCAGGTGTGTGTGTGTGTAGGAGTGTGTTCAGCAGGTGTGTGTGTGTGTAGGAGTGTGTTCAGCAGGTGTGTGTGTGTGTGTGTAGGAGTGTGTTCAGCAGGTGTGTGTGTGTGTAGGAGTGTGTTCAGCAGGTGTGTGTGTGTGTGTAGGAGTGTGTTCAGCAGGTGTGTGTGTGTGTAGGAGTGTGTTCAGCAGGTGTGTGTGTGTGTGTAGGAGTGTGTTCAGCAGGTGTGTGTGTGTGTAGGAGTGTGTTCAGCAGGTGTGTGTGTGTGTAGGAGTGTGTTCAGCAGGTGTGTGTGTGTGTAGGAGTGTGTATAGACACACAGATGGTGAATGTAGGACAGGTGAGTCGGTAGATCCGCACAGATGCTCTTCTACAGGGATTACGCTGAGCTCAGATTAACACTGATCAGATTAGCAGCTCTCCAACCCTCGGGAAGACTCAGAGAAACATGTGAGAAGAGCTCTCCACTATCTTCATGAACTTCCCCAGAGACTGCCTTTATCTTGTCATCTCAGCAAGCCTGTGTGTGTGTGTTCGTAGCCAGAAGAATGTGCAATCATAACAGAGTTTCCCAGTTCTTCTGGTTTTCTGCAGGGGTCTCCCCTTGATTGACAAGTTGAAATATTAAAGTTAAAAAGTTTACGTGATGCAAGATCATTTCTCAGAGACCTTTAAAATATTGAGGGCGTCAGACAGAAAAGCCTCAGGTGCTCTAAAATGATAAAAGACACCAATGTTCAATAAATAAATGCATTTGCAAACGTTATTAGTTGGAGGATCTGCCGTGAGTGCAGTTGTGTGACTGTGTTTACGGTTACAGGAAACATGGTCAATTGTCATATTTAAATAATGTGAGCTTGTCAGCACAAACACAACTCATCCAGTCAGAACTTAGATTCAGAATGACTATTTTATCTTCATAGAAAACCAGAGATCACTGTGAATCACACTGTTGATAAAGAGTTGAGATTTTGTTGATTTGTAGTTGTTTCTGCAGCGCTTCAGGTACAGTAATGTGGTTTACACAGCTGCTGCATGCCAAACACACTCATTTCTTATAAACGTAAGATTTGATTACATATCAGATGGTTACAGCAAATTCTTGACAGCGCAGGCAGGACTGGGGTGATGAAATCAGTTGTAATCGCAAGACAGTGGGAATCTGTACAAATACAAATATGTTCTTTCGTTCTCAGTCAAACTAGTTCAACGAGAAACCCTGAAGATGAGGAAGGAGATGAGAGTTTGTTTACCGAGAACTGGCTATAAGCAAACAGCTGATACAGTAACTATAGCTGCACTAATCAGATCCACACTTATGTTAATGAGGGCGGCATTCCGGTTCAAACTGGGTGGATTTTTTTAAGGAAATTAAAAGGATTTCTATATTTTATTCACTCAATAGCCTATGAAAGTGATACGAATTCAGCACAAAAACATAGCGAAGTAAAAAATATATAATAAATGAAGCGGTCGATTTATTATTCATTTGGTTGCGCAAACAACTTTTGTGATTAGCCATAATATCTGCAGGTTGCAGCCGATGGACATGAATCAAAGCAAATTACTTCAGGTAAATTAAGTGGGCTGAACTGAGATTTTAGCCGAAATCGTTACTTTAATAGACTTTAAATTTGATATGGATAAAACCGCATTTACATAGGCTATCTGAAATTATCCAGGTTTAATCAGATTTAATGCAAACTCTGTGTAATAATGATTTCTTGCCTGAAAAGAGACTGTGTTTCCGTTATGAGACACATAGTAGAGCTGAATGATTAATCATTAGAGGATCAAACACCCGCGCGATCTTATTACTAAATGACAATGATTCGTCTATTAAAGCTTTGACAAGTACGATCACGCCGAACATTCAGCTGTGTGTTGGCGCTGACCCAAAGACAGCAGTTAGCCTATAGATATGAAACAGCTTCACAAACAGTCTTTTCAACTGTATCAATATTTCTTACAATAACTCAAATGATCACAGAAGCACTGGAATAAAAGTTTATAGTTTGGATATAAATACCGTATGATGGCTACGGTAGCCATTAAAATAGAGCAAATCCTAAAATAGTGCCTTTTGAAAGTAACTTGACGCTTCAAATAAAGATTGTTTCAATTATATTGTTACACCAGTAGGTGGCGACAAGTGACTGTTAAAAAGTTTTTTTGTCATTGAATCATTCATTCAATAGATTTTTTAAATCACTGATTCATCCAATACTGAAACAAGATAAGTTAATCATTAAACCATTTATTCAAACTGATTAAAAAAAATTAATTAATTCATTTTATTTTTAAACAGACTGCAGCAATTCACATTTTGTCAGAACCTCTAGTAAATTATATGCTATTTTGTTTAGTTGTTTATTCAGAATTGTGATCTCAGTTTTAAAATAAAAAAGTCGTGATTCTTAATTTCCAGGATTGTGCAGTTCATTGAGTTAAAGCAGCATCATAACCTCATGTGAGGAAGCAGGTTGTGAGAAGGAGGGGGAGATCAACTGTTTACATTTTTCTTCAAAAATATTTTAGTAAGTATTATTAAACTGCTGAAATACAGTCGAAATTATTTCTGAGAATTCTTATATTAGAATACATACATGTTTAAACACCAATGTCTATGGTAACATCCTCAAACAAATATTATTCAATAATATTATGTATTCTTGAAGCATTATCAAAATTATTTTAACTGTAAATGCACATTTACTCCCCTTTCCCTTAAAACTGGATTCATCTTTAAATTTGTTTAATAATTGTTTATATTCAAAGCACTAAACTGAGAATTCACCATTCAAAACATTCTACACCTTTTCTACTTTATAAGTTTGTGTCGCCTGTTAAATTCTGCATGTACATATGCAGATTCTTACACAATGTTTCGGTTTCACAGATTAGGCCTTAGGGCATGTCAACTAGGGCATTTAAGTGGCTTTTATAAACATGCCTTAGAAAAAAACATTCCTGATGTGCATCTTGAGACGAAACATTGGCACTGATATGTTTTAAGATTTGTCAGTGCAAGTTCCTTTCAGTTCAGACAGCTCAAACTTGCATTTTAGTCTTGGACTACTTGTAACCAAAACTGAAGAAATGTATCTTTAATTTGGCCAGATTTAAACAGGTAATTATCTCCAAGCAGAGATACTCTTGGATGAAGAAGAGTTTGTGCCACACACAATTCATAAATGTTGTTTAATTGACCTTTCATATGCCTGTCTTGATGCACAATAAAAAACAAACTTTTATTTTTAAATACATCAAAAAAGTCATTGAAAGTAATTAAAAAATTATAAAAGTAAAAATAAACATCTTCCCAACTAGAGTCTCCCCAGTGAATCTCAGCCAGTTCCAGCCCTGTTTATAAAGATGGGCAAAATCTGATTCAACAGGCTCAGTCATGTTCTACCTGTTTTGTCTTTTTGTATTCAGACTTTTGTTGTGTCATAGATTTGCTACATATTGCATCACAAGGAATGCCGCTGGAAGGTACTCACCCCTCACTGGTCGAAGGTGTGTCGTCACTGCCCAGACCCTGTTGCTGTTTGGCATCAGGCAATGACTGTGGCGGCTCACTGTGGGATGACCTATGACCCGACGGACGGTGTCCCATGAGAGAGGTTTGAAGGCGAGGTCTGGCAGGTTCTCCCCAAGGCCGAGGCAATGTAGACGTACATGAAGGTGTCCATGTGTAAGGGAGTGGCGGGTTCTCCTGACAGAACACAGCCCGGGCTTCAAAATAAGCTTGAGAGCCATAAACACTGGAGGTGTTTGATGGAGTCCACTTCCCAGTCGGGGGGCAGGTCGTGGATGGGGGGCTTGGCACTGGGTGGTGCAGAGTGGGACAGGATGGTGGAAGCCGTGTCCTTGAGACAGGGGGGGTCGTTGGGGGGAAACCTTTCGAGTGCATAGTTGCGGTCTCGCCCTCATTGTGGGTCTTGCATCCTTGATGAGGCGCAGAACCTCGCAAACCTGCATTGTATTCCTGTTCAATGCAGGATCCCTGCAAAGCATTCGGCCTCAGTGGCTGAGTAGTGGCTCTCTGCATGTGTGCCCTGATGGGGGGAGCAGTCTCTCTTTGTGTTAAAGTGCGGAGTCGCTGCCCTCTGCACTGTGAATCACGAGCCCGGTCCTCAGCGGGAAACCCTACGCTGCTTTCAAATGTGTTGTCCATGAGCATTTCTGGGGGTGGAGGCGGGAGGCTGTCTATATCCAGATGCTCAGGTTTGTCAGCCGGTCTGGGCTCAAGCGAACGGATGCTACTCTTGATGGTCCTACTGGTGGTAAGTGCTTCTCTGCTGGTCTGCAGTAGTGGGAGAGAGCATTTCTTGTTGCCCCTAACTCTCACCAGTCTTCGGTCTACAGGACTTTGTCTTGAATTATCCTCCACCCCTTGGCTAAACGTATTAATGAGCCTCTTGACAGCATGTCGCCCCGGTGGTTCTGGAGTAAACTTTGGAGGAGAGCTAGATCGCACTGCCCTGAAAGGCCCTTTGCTGCCATACTGGAGGCCGTAGTATCTTGCTGAGCACTGTCCTACAGACGAACCTCTTCCCATCTTTGTCCGTACACGGCCTCCATGATCTTCTGGGAGATTATTTTTTCTCCTCCAGTGCATGTTCCTCGGGTTTCCTTGTTCCTCATTAGGATCTGATTCTTCCACTTTGCTACACAAGCACTCGGCGGATTGCGAGCGCTTTGGTCGTCTTAAATGGCGGTGTTTTAGTTTCATCTGAAAGGTATTGTCTGCAGTTTTTGGCCGTCTGATTTTCCTTTTCAAGTTACTGGTCTTGACTTGATCTTGGTTTTGAAGGCCACCCTGATCTGGGGGAAAGCTGGAGTTTGCTTCAGAAGAACCACACATTGTTCCCCTTGTCTTGTCGGTCAACCTCCCCACCTCATCTTTTCCACTGACATCATCCTCGAGTTCTGCATCCTCATCATCCTCATCTTCATCATCATCATCATCATTGTCTGTGCCTACCTCATTGGCGTTCAGGAGCTGCTGACCTGGAGAGCAACCGGTGGTAAAGACAGATGTTATTCCAGCGTTTTCTCCTGATCCCGAGCTCCCTCTATTCCGACGGAAGCCATTCTGACACTCGTTGTCCGCACCTATGCCACTGTCCTCACTGTGCAGCGCAGAGTCCTCTGGGCCGGGCTTCCTGAGGGCAGCAGCTTCCACACGGGACAGAACCTGCTTCAGGCGCCCCTCGGCCGCATGCTTAGCCAGCAGCTTCTCTCCTAAGACCTCAGACAGGGACCCAACATAGTCGGCTAGCTCCTGTAAGGCTGCGTCACCCAGGCACTTCACAGAGTCTCCCACTGAGATCATCTGAACTGTGGAGTGGAGAAGCATGTGCTGCAACAGTTCGGAGGGAAGCTGGTTCAGGTCGTTGCTTGGTTTGGTCGTAGGTGGATAGTCTTTAAGTAAAGCGGGCCACTTCATGTTGTGTCCATGTTCCCTCAGCAGCTGCTCGCCTTCAGCGGCCATTTCCTCCAAAGCCTGGTTGATCTCTTCGTAGTGCAAGACTGCTGCCGCTACTGCGGTCTGTATGGAGAGATGGGTCTGAGCAGCCTGGCCCACGAGCCCTAAGAGAGACTCGTATTTGGAAATGCTGGGGTTCAGGTACGCATAGGCTGCCTGGTGGGCTTTCAGTATGAACTCTGCCTTCGACTGCGCATAGGAATTTTTTCTCAGTCTTTGTTTCCTCTGCCTCCTCCGCTTTCCTTGCTTATCTTTTGTCCGTACCTCCTCTATTCCTTCTTTCTGGTTTTCTAAGAGGCCCTCTTGTGCATTCTGTTCATCCTGAGAGCGGACCACATCTAGCATCTTCTCAGAAGCATCTTCTTCGACTGTCACAGCGGCGTCACAAACTACATCATCGACTGAGGATCTCTTACCTTGAATGTGTTTAGCATTTTCTCGTGTCTCTAGTCCTTCTGAAGCAGTGTTTATCTCTGCTTTGATTTGCAGTTGTGCCCCATCAGAGGGCAGGTCAGCATTTTTCTGGCTTTCCAGTGATCCAGGCAGCAAAGCTTTTTTGCTGAAGAGTTGACCTTTAGAAGGAGAGCACCCCATGTTGATGGGAGAATCCTGTTCCTTTTCTTTTGATTGACTGCAGATTTGATAGTGGTGTGTCAGGAAACCTCAACTTGATTCTTGTTTACGTACCATACCAATTGTGTCCCGTTGTCCTTTACTGTCCCTGTCCACAATCCCTGTCTTTCTCTACTTATTACTGCTGGCCAGTTGGTTTTGTATGCCATAGAGAGCCCAGGATTGAAGCTTCCAGTCTTTCCCACACACACACACACACACACACACACACACACACACACATGATCACGCTACAGGAATAAAGCGCATGCTTAAGACCATAAGCTCATCTCACTAATCAGATACCCTGCTGGTTACCTTGTCTTCTTTTCTTTTTACCACTGCTTAATTCTTATTGAATTAACATTATATATGTGTTAGAATCAAAATATATAATAAAAATCTTCAGTGACTTAAGTTTTTTTCTACAGTGGAAACAGTTTTCATTAAAAAAAAAAAAAAAACTGTTTAAGTGACTATCAATTTCGTTTCTGAGAAATTGAACAACAACCAGCAGATGATGAATTAAGTTCAGTGTGGCTTGAGGTTGCAGTATTTATAGATGTTTACTTCTGACTGAAATCCTCCCTGGATTTATGCCAGTGATGTCTGCAAGCTGGCAAAGGATTTAAACAGGGCAAAATGATCCACTAGAATCACAAGCAGTGGCAGATGCTGATAATGGCATTAAAGTTCAAAGCTCAAATCAGTTTTTATAGTTTATTAAATGTACAGTTTTACATATACAATATGCAAAAAGAAACAGTACAGAAATAGGTGTGTAATTTCTGTGCCATGGGTCAGATGTAGCAACGGTTTGGTTCGTTATTTGTAGGATTACAAACTTCACCATTACATTCAGTACATTAATACGTAAATGCAGACTCCCTGTTAAGTTAAAAAACATACAGCAAAATTAATCAAATCACTGTTTTAGCAACTTAGGTTACATGTAGTACTGATATATGTACAATGTACATCACTGCAAAAAATGCTTTTCTTACTTAGTCTGGTTTCAGGTACAAATATCTAAAGATTCTTAAATCAAGATGTCTTTACTAAAGTAGTAAAATGCCATAAGATATTGTGTCTTGTTTTCTGCTAATATAAATCAAAAGTAAGATTATTTTTCTTACCCCATTGGCAGATAATTGAGCTTTTTTAAGCAACAAATCACTTGATTTTGAAAAATCACTTAAATTTGTTTCCCCAGAAAACAAGACATATGTCATTTTAGTATGACATAGTAGATGCATCTTGATTTAAGGATCGGAAACAAGACTAAGTAAAAATATTAAGTAAGAAAAGCATTTTTGCAAAAGATGAAAAATCCAGATTATTTAAGTTTGAAAGATTCACTGTTCTGGCCAAGGAAGCGTTTGTTTGTTGCTGGAATTGCTAGAAGAATACAAGACAACATTTTTATTTTTATCTCGTAGTGTGTCTTTGCGTCAGCGGTAAATGGCGGGACACTGGGGGATCTGTACCGCCTCTATCCATATTAAAAAAATCCTCAGTCTTGTTAGAAATGAAAGCATCTTTAGAAATGACACTGATCTCATTCACCGATGGTGCTGCACCAGGGCTGGTGATGCCTGGAGTGGTCCGGCCCGCTTCATGTAGTACGGTAATGTTTGCGGTGGCTGTGTCCTCTTTAATGCGTCTAGCCAACCTCCCCATGATCGATGCCCTCGAGTTCTCCGACAGCTCCCACAGGACTATGTAGCACTTTGGGATAAAATGACAAAAGATTATGCCATAGTTGGATGCCAGGATGGCCGAGGCCTGAACAATGTGCCGCTGTTCGGTCTTGTTTCTTTCAATATAAATGGGAATAAAGCAAAGCCAGACAAACAGATGAATCAATATGCTGAAGATGATGACGCCAGTCTCGTTGAAATCATGTGGCACTTTTCTACCCTTGAATGCAAGAAAGAAACAAATGAAGGCCAATAGAGCTATGTAACCATGCATCACCACAAAACCTATGATGGAGCCCTCGTCGCACACAACATATTTCTTTAGGCCAGTCTCAGGCCACTTTATATCCGGTCCAGGAGACTTTCCCAGAGTCATCCAGAACAACAGGATAATTCCTTGAGCACCGGTAAGCAGGACTAAATTTATAACAGGCTTGTAGAGCTTTTTAAGCTGGTGCTGCTTGTCCGGATCAAAGGCCAGGAAAGCCAGGAAAGTGCGGTAGGCTTTGACCAGGATGCAGGAAATGCAGAGGGTGAACCCGAGCCCGTACAAGACTTGCTGAGCCCTGCACTGGTGCTCATTCGGCCGGCCGATGAACATGATCACGCTGGCGAAGCTGACCGTCAGCCCCAGGAACATGAAACAAGACATCGTGTTGTCAGCCTTTCTGATGACTGTGGTGTTTCTGTGCACACTGAAAATGATGAAGGAGGTGAACACTAGAATCAAGCCTATCGCTGTGGCCACTAACAGAGCTATGGGATAACTGCCATCCCAAACCAGATAAATCTCCTGGAAATACTCGCATTCACTTGCTCTCAGAGTAGACCATTTTCCTTCGGGACATTTCAGGCATTCGGGGAAATCTGAAAAGGAAAATGATCATGTTATTTTACATGTGCGACAGCAATGCTTCTATCACTTGTTTCTGCTTCTTCTTCTCCTGTGTTTTGATCAGGAGATTCAGTACTCTTTCAGAAGATGTGTAATAGCGCCCCCTACCGTATGAAAATTCCATCAATGGCAGGGAAAGAGTTAAAATAATAGGCTTGTTGGCAAGAAATACCTCTGAGTGTGACATACTGCAGTGAAAAACGCAAATGAATTTACTACATATTTTGTCATAACTTTTTGTTTTGACTGATGGGTTTGGCTTAACTCAATAATTTCAATAATAATATTAATAATAAAAATATATCTGCAAGCAGCAATTACCGGGGCCAAGCAGAATAAGACGACAAGACATGGGTGAAAGAGTCAGACCAACTGCATCAATGAGCAATTAAAGACATTTAAAGAGCATTTTAGGCGAAATGGCTGAAAAATCATAGAAACAGTATACAAAATTTGATTTAATTGATTGTCACTTTCGACCAATAGGTGGCGCAATTACAAAACTGATGTGATGTGGTCAGATTGAAGTGACAATGACACATACAAAGTTTGGTGTCAATATGTCAAGGCATTGCAGAGATAAAGCCTGAACAGTCCTTTTGGCATCATGCCTCAACTTTGCTGCTGCGCTATACGAAAACGGTTTCGTCTATCGATACGAAATCCAGAACTTTTAGTCAGCACGGTCTGGAGATGATACGATTCGATTTTGGTGAAAATCGGACAAACGGTCTAGGAGGAGTTCGAAAAAGTAGGTTATGAATGAAAATCAAGATGGCGGACAGGAAGTTCGGCCAAATAAAGAAAACTTGGTATCTATGTTCTTGGCGTGACCCAAGGAATCTATTAAGACCAGTAGCATTACAATAGGCCGAATTAGTCAAAAGTTATTAGCCGTTTTGGAAATTTTGTTATAACTTTTGACCACTAGGAGGCGCTGTTTCGAAATATTTTGAGTACCTTCAGGGGATGGTCTTGTTGGCACATTCTGAGTTTCGTAATATTACACCAATGCATTTGTTTAGTATAGCATTTTATTTCACAAAACTGTATTGAAGTCAATGGGAATTTCATGTTTTGTTCTAAAATAGCGCCACCAAGAGGCTCAGTCCCACATTTTTTTTTATGTGTCCTCAGAGTGAGCCCATACATATGTGTGTAAATTTTGGTGAAAATATCTCAATTCACTTCAGAGTTACAGACATTTATATGAAAAAACACGTAAAAAATGACTGACACATGACTTTGATTGAATTTTACTACCCCTAACTATCAATATATTCGCATTTGGGCATTGGCGTATAGCTATCGACCTATGTTTCCAAACTTCTGACGGTGGTTTCGTCTCGATCGGACAAGCGGTTTCAAAGATATAGCCAAATGTTTTTTAAGCGCTAAATCACAACGCTACACAAACCGTAAGGCGAAACCTAGCATGTTTGGTATCGTAGGACTTGGCAAGGTTTCAGGAGTCTAATTAGATGAGTCTCATGAAAATAAGTCGACCACACCCAAAGTTATAAGCATTTGAAAAAAAAAATTCACCACTAGGTATTTTTCATATCTCCGGACCAGTAGGTGGCACTGCTCTGAAACGCAGCATGTAGCCTCAGGTCATGCTTGTGATGACATGTGCCAAGTTTGGTCTGAATCCTATAAAGCGTTGCGGAGATAAAGCCTTACATCTGTTTTCGCAAGCGCTACGTAAAATTTGTTTGTGGGTTTATCAAAAACGGTTAAGCAAATCAACTTGAATTCCATAACTTTTTGTCAGCATCGTCTGTAGATGATCTGGTTCAATTTCCGTGTAAATCAGACAAACCGTCTAGGACGAGTTCGAAAAAGTAGCTTTTTATGAAAATTCAACATGGCCGAAAAATTTCCATGACGTGAAAAAATTGTTTCTAGCCCTTGTGGTTCAGAAGTTATTAGCATAAACATGAGTGCAAATTTGGACAGCTGGTGGCGCTAGAGGGAATGAGTTGGAGACTCCAAATTTGGTATGGTGACTGTTCAGTCTGTCCTCTATCAGTGTGCCAAATTGCACAACTTTCCCGCAAGCGGTTCTATGGGCTGCCATAGAAGCCCAGTCGGAAGAAAAAGAAGAATTATTTTTGGTACGCCAACAGATACAATAGGTGCCTACGCACATTCTGTGCTTGGCCCCTAATAATAAGAACGGGAACAGATACAATAGGTGCCTCCGCACCTTCGGTGCTTGGCCCCTAAATACAATCTGAAGACAGTTCCAGTGTTGCTGTGTTCTGCTATTTGTAGTCAGATACTCGGCATAAAAAATTTCCTAGTGAATCTGTGAATGAATTCTGATTTACCGTATCCATCAGTATATTTTCCCTCAGCACAATCAACGCAGTTGTAGCAGCAGGGGATCTTGGACTGGTTCTTCGCAGTGCCAGGACCGCAAGGGTCTGAGCACCTGGCCAAGGGTAGCTGGAGGACAAAAGAGACACATCTCAGTGATGGCTGTTTTCTTGTGGTGGTGGTCGAGAGAATAGCAAAAGTAGAGACAGCACAACTCACGCTCTCATTTATCGACTGGTATTCACTGAGGATCTCCACGTCTCCTTTTTTCAAGAGGAATTTCCCCACAATTTCAATAATTCGTTGATCATCTTTTTCCTGCCACATTATGAGGTCGTAGCCATCCACAAAGTCACCGTTTTCGTCAAAGAAATATCTAGTGCCATCGAGTGTGAAATTCACACTGTGCATACTTTCCAATAGCTGCAAAAGAGTACAAGTGTTCTTGAGATTAAACAATTGGGAGAAACAAAAACACTGGAGAATATGGTGTTTGATCTTGGTAACACTTTACAGTAAGCTTAATTTTATTATCTACGAACAATAAACAGCATTTATAAAAAAAAATTTTCAGCTGAACGTTTTAGATGTAAAATATTTGAGATTTTAAGTTAATATTGCAATACGCATGTACACGGTTTTCTGATGGTCACATGACTATGTAAGTAAATTAATGACAAATATATTTGAAATAAAAAAGCTTGTTGAATTGCACTAATAAAAAAAAATAAAAAAACTATTGCTTTAAAGGTGAACTAAGTAACTTTTTTACCTTAACCGAACAGCTTCGGAGTCATTGGAATAGTTATATGACTGTTTTCGGGTTGAATGGTGGTCTTCTCGCACCCCCCTAGCGACTTTGAGCGGAAAAAACACCTTTGCAACTTTGGGCCGGCGAGCCCAAAGCGGTGTCAGGAAGTATCGCGTGATATCAGGTCTTGCGATGTAACGAATTGCTTTACGGCACTGCACACATACACTATCTAAACATATATGCTAGCCTTCTGTGTATCACACACACCTCAGTGGACATGGCTCGGTGCGTTCACCGGCTTCTTTGAAAACAAATGCACATGAGCAGCGGGAGAAGATGGGAGGGGGGCGAGTCACCAACGAGTTTTGACGACAGTGTTGTCAAATATCTATTCCGAAGCTGTAGGGGGAGCTCTATAGAGAAACCTGCGAGCAAAAAGCGGCAAAAAGCTGCATAGGGCTGCTTTAACAGTTCTTGCATTTTAATCAAGCGGCAACATTCTAATCTGAAAAATGAAGCCTACCCGGAAGTGCGAAAAACTGCAATACATCGAAAATCCGCTAGAGGGAGGTCCCAAAAGGGAGCAAATGTCCATAGCCCCCATGTTAAAATGTCCGTTTTCACAGCATAAATTCATGTTTTTACAGGTTGGTCCCATGGACTTTTATTGTATTTTTCGATAGCTTCCGAGTGCCTGACAACTGTGAGGGGGGTGAATTTTTTTCTAACTCGTTAGTTTAGATCGTATTTAGATAAAAAATGTATGACAAATAAGGGTGTGGTTAACTTTGATTGACAGCTTGATTGACAGCTTAGGCTGCGCCAAGGAGAATGACAACATAAGAAGCGCCATTTTTTAACACAGTTGAAATATAATACTACTGTTTCTGTATCATGAAATGTAGTTTTAAGAGTTTTTCAGGCGAGAATGTAGTTGTTTAAAGCTCAAATCTGTGGTTTATTTAAAGATTTATGAAAATTTTATCCAGTTGTGAGATCCAGCAAAGACCGGGCGCTCGGCGTTCATGTACCCCGCCTGGAACAGCTTTTCCTCGGCTAGTCGTTCTGACGTTTGCTGCGGACTCTGGCGTCTCTTTAGTGGTTAAACATGAGATATAATTCGTCTTGTGTGTATCTAACGGGCGATCTTTGGTCTCGTGAATCTATAATTTGTTCCCTGGGCAATCGTTTTGGCTGAGGGGAAGTTTCATAACTTTATAAGTATTTAACTTTACCGTTGTATGGTTAGACTAGAGCGCTGACTTTGTATGTTTGACTGAATTGTTTGCTTTATTTGTATAGCTTCTTATACCTTTTACTTATACTTTTATAATGGCAAATTATAAAAATAATGAAATTTAACAAAAAGAGACTGGGTTGAGTTTTGTCATTTTAAATTTTAATTCAACGAATATGATCTGTAATGTTGTTTACTGCAAAATCTGTTGTTTAGTACAAATGCACATATTGCCTGGACCATATTAAAATGTTTAATATTTTTATATTATATTTAAAACGAAAAGAGGCAGGGTTGTGTTTTATATTTAGTTTTGTTATAAATAGGCAAACGTTATGTGCAGTTGAATATAATCAATACACGTTGCCTTAACCACATTTGTGTGGCTATAATGTTTAAGATTTCTTTAAATGAAAACGAAAAGAGTTAGTATGGTGTTTTATAACATATTTCGTTGCCTAAAATATACACAGAGATAACCGGAGTAGCAGAGCGAGCTGAGTGACGCGCGCTGTGTCAGAAGGTGGGCGGGGTTAGGATTTCCTAAGATTTTCCAAGATGGCGCCGCCCATACCCCCCATAAACGGCTTCAAAACCGTTCTTCAGAAAGTCTATGGGTGACGTCACAGACGCTTTGTCCATATTTTTTACAGTCTATGATTTTAATGCACTGTATTTTCAGGGCTTGCCTTTTAGGGTCTGAAATTCAACATGGTTGTATATTTAAGCTGTGAATATTTCAGTTCAAAACATTTCACTCACATTTTCATTATTTAAAATTCAATAATCCACATTCGCCATCCAGACTTCACTTCCAAAATATTCAGTCTGTTTAAAAATTACAACCTATAATATTCAACAGGCAATATTCAGTCCATTTTATTTTATTGAAAATTATGCAAATGTGTAGCGGTAATGTGGTTCTAGGTTCTAGATCTAGGTTAACGTTGATTTCTACATATACGAATGCATTTTTAATATATAAACACTTGCAACAATTAGCATCAGTTAATGTATTACGAATGAGCGTGAGTTAACAATGAGCATCAACCTAATAAACGTCATGTTAACCAGCTGAACCTGACAGGGAAGTATTCTTCTCTTATTGTAAGTTCAAAGCGCCGTGGGCTTGAGAGATCTCACCTTCCAGGGAGGGAAGTTGTTGTCTCCGGAGCAGGCGGTGTGGTTGCAGTCCAGCAGTGTCCTGAGCCCGTGTGCTATAGCATATATGGCCAGCCTCTCCATGTAGGCCTCTCTCAGGTCCACGGCATGCAGCACGTCATCTGTGGAGCAGTCCCTGGGCCAAAGCGAGCAGTTCAGTCTCAGCTGCTTGTACTCTTCTATGAAGTCATTTCTTGCTCCTGGCGTCGGCCTGAGGTTTCTCAAGTAGTCTGTAAACCCTGGTATGTTTCCCATGGTAAAGGAAAAGCCAAAGATTTTACCCACTTTGTTTATGTCGGTCATCTTTGTTAAGGGCCGGTAAAGGGCCCAGGCGTCACTCGCGATCCAGACTCTGCTTGTGTTGGTTTGGATCATCTCCTTGAAGAGCTTCTCCACCAGCTGTGGCTTCAGGATGAGCAGCACCACCTTGGCGCGAGACTCTCTAATGCTCTTAGCAGCTTCTTTGATGTACTTCTCCACATCGACGTGGTCCAAGTAGTGCGTTACCATTTTCTCAAAATCGACACATATGGTTCCAGCTGACTGTTGCACGAAGCTTTGGTAGGCCGCTCTCCCGTAGTCATCATCTCCATACACGACACCGACCCAGTTCCATGAGAAATGAGTCATGAGCTTGACCAGCGCCTGAGCCTGGTAGATGTCACTGGGAATCACACGCATGAAGGACGGGTACCGCAGTTTGTCGCTCAGGACCGGAGCAGAGGATGAGGTGCTGACCTGTTGGCAGATAAACATCATGCCTTAACACCGGGTCCTAAACAGATGTGATGCTGCAACAGGCAATCAACGTCTTTTCCACGTTAAATATGAGACAATTCTATTTCAGAAATGGTTTGGTAACTCTTTACAATAAGGTTTAATAAACCTTAACATTAATTAATGCATTAACTAACATGAACTAACAATGAGCAATACATGTGTTACTGTATTTGTTAATCTTTGTTAATGTTCGTGAATAAAAATACAGATTTCAGATGATAATAAAAACTTTTGATTTTAATAATGAATTAGTAAATGTTGAAATTAACATGAACAAAGATTAATAAGTGCTGTAAAAGTGCAGTTAATTATTAGCTCATGGTAACTAACTGATGTAGTTAACTGATGTTAACTAATGAACCTTATTGTAAAGTTTTATTAACGGTTTATATCCCTGCAACAACGCGGCTGAAACAACATCATGCATAAAGACTAGAGTTTTGATACGTTTATGATGCTTTTCAGGTCTCTCTTTCTTCTTTTTGATGTTTGATAGGCTATGAAGTGTTACTGTATGGAAACAAGCTGCATGAAGATTCTCCACAGAAAAAATAAATAGATTTGGGACACGAGTGCAGGTAAAAGATAACAGAAGGGACATTATATGGTGAATTATTGAAGTAACGTTGACTGTAATGAGAGATTACCTGCGGACACAGGTAGAGTGGAGAGATTACCTGCGGACACAGGTAGAGAGTGGAGAGGTAGAGTGGAGAGATTACCTGCAGACACAGGTAGAGTGGAGAGGTAGAGTGGAGAGATTACCTGCGGACAAAGGTAGAGTGGAGAGGTAGAGTAGAGAGATTACCTGCGGACACAGGTAGAGTGGAGAGATTACCTGCGGACACAGGTAGAGTGGAGAGATTACCTGCGGACACAGGTAGAGTGGAGAGATTACCTGCGGACACAGGTAGAGTAGAGAGGTAGAGTAGAGAGATTACCTGCGGACACAGGTAGAGTGGAGAGATTACCTGCGGACACAGGTAGAGTAGAGAGATTACCTGCGGACACAGGTAGAGTGGAGAGATTACCTGCGGACACAGGTAGAGTAGAGAGGTAGAGTAGAGAGATTACCTGCGGACACAGGTAGAGTGGAGAGGTAGAGTAGAGAGATTACCTGCGGACACAGGTAGAGTGGAGAGATTACCTGCGGACACAGGTAGAGTGGAGAGATTACCTGCAGACACAGGTAGAGTGGAGAGGTAGAGTGGAGAGATTACCTGCGGACACAGGTAGAGAGTGGAGAGATTACCTGCGGACACAGGTAGAGTGGAGAGGTAGAGTAGAGAGATTACCTGCGGACACAGGTAGAGTAGAGAGATTACCTGCGGACACAGGTAGAGTGGAGAGGTAGAGTGGAGAGATTACCTGCGGACACAGGTAGAGAGTGGAGAGATTACCTGCGGACACAGGTAGAGTGGAGAGGTAGAGTAGAGAGATTACCTGCGGACACAGGTAGAGTAGAGAGATTACCTGCGGACACAGGTAGAGAGTGGAGAGATTACCTGCGGACACAGGTAGAGTAGAGAGATTACCTGCGGACACAGGTAGAGTAGAGAGATTACCTGCGGACACAGGTAGAGTAGAGAGATTACCTGCGGACACAGGTAGAGAGTGGAGAGATTACCTGTGGAAACAGGTAGAGGCTGAGGAGCTTGGCGATGGCGATGGACAGCTCAGAGTACCTCTCTCCCAGAAGAACTTTCACCGGAGCACGGAAGTCGGAGTAGTCTGAGAGCGCTGGCAGCGACCCGTTAACGGCCAGCAGATGCTCCACACAGTGCAGAGCTTTGGTGGGAGAAGCACAGGAATCACACACTTCATATCCCAGCTTAATCCCCGGAAGTAACGAAGAGTTGTTGATTTCTTCGATTGTGTAGATGGCACCCAGCGATTGTAGAAATGGGATCAGATCAAAACTGGAAATATAGAGAAAGACACTTCTTAGTATTCATTTCTTAGCTGACCAGCTGTATGATTATTTGTTATTAAAAGATTAGTTCACTTCAGAATTAAAATTTCCTTATAATTTACTCTCCCCCACGTTATCCAAGATGTTCATATCTTTCTTTCAAAATAATATTTAAAAATAAATGAAGGTTTTTGAGGTAAACATTCCAGGGTTTTCTCCATATAGTGGACTTCAATGGGGTCCAACTGGTTGAAGGTCCAAATTGCAGATTCAGAGCAGCTTCAAAGGCTCTACATGATCCCAGCCGAGGAATAAGAGTCTTATCTAGACAAACCATCGCTCATTTTATAGAAGTATTCACAAGATTACCTGTGGACACAGGTAGAGTGAAGAGATTGGAGAGATATAGTGGAGAGATACAGTAGAGAGTGGAGAGATTACTTGCAGACACAGGTAGAGTTGAGAGATTACCTGCAGACACAGGTAGAGAGTGGAGAGATATAGTGGAGAGATTACCTGCGGACACAGGTAGAGTGGAGACTCTGGAGTGGAGGTACCCTTGTAAACGCATTAACCTGTTTTCCTTTATTGGAGTAAAGTCATAAATTTAAAGGTCCCATATGGGTTTTTATGGGATTCTGTGTGTCATATAGGCTCAGGGTGTAAACTGAAAGCTGTGAAATTGTAAAATCGCTCACTGCCGCCATTTCTCCACCCCCCACAAAACTAGACCGCCTCCAAGCTAAACGGCCCAGTTAGAATTTTATGTATTTTGCTACGTAGAACCCAGGCAACCAATGGGTGTCGTGTTTCAAAACTCAACCTATCCCCGCCCCCTTTCTCGAATCCGAGAAGAAGCGGGAGTCATGTCTGGAGTTAAGTCGTCCCTGAAAACCGGCCATGAGAAATTTATACATTTATAAAACTACAAATAAGGTTGTACTATATCGTCTACCAGCGGTCACGGGACCTTCATGTTGCTGACACCGCTGCCTTTTCCAGGCAACAGCGGCGCACAGAGAGCCGGGGATAAGAGTAGGTGGGGGTGTGTCAGGTGTGTCAAAAGAATTCACGATATCGATATATTGCGATATCTATAGAATCTATGGGGTGGGGGGTGGCGGGTGGCAGGGTAGTTATCAGTCAAATTAATTTTTACTTTGTTTAGTTTTTCTTTTTTACCTAACAAACATAAGGATACTGATAAACACAAGGCACATGCATTTTTACTTGTTGCGTACTCAATCTATGGCAAATTCTTGTGACGGAAGACAAGCATGAACACTGAAGCGAAACACTGTCGGAAGGTTTCCTGAAGAACTGAAATGCTCTTAAACCTATTGTTGTGCCGGCGCCAATAAAGTCATGCAGAGAGCAGATTTGAACCAAAAAAAAACAAGTGCAAATACAAATACAAAAATAAGATGAGTAGGCTAAAGTAAACGGGTTCTTAATAATCACCCTTTATTAAATATCTGAACACAGAATCCCCCTGTTAACAGTTAATGTCACGTTTCCCATTCCATGACTAGAAAAAATAATAGCAATTTACTCTCTGTAAAATGGCGTAATCCGCAGGGTGATGGACACGGAGATGGGTAAAAAAGTTGATGGCTACACATTCTGTTCTATGTTATGATTGTACTGTACATTTAAATACAATAGTTGCTGAGTCTGTGATCTGAACACTTTACCTCAGAGCGTCCGTTAACTGAATGAATTGAGAATATCACCTGAAAATCCGACAACATCAGCAATTCTCATTCAAGCAGCTGATTTCTGTAAATGAATGTAAAATTAAATGTATATTGCAGCACAGGGTGAAGTCATTTACGATGATTTGAGACAAAAATAATGTAAATTTAATATAAAACGATGTAAATGGCGCTCTGTGTCGCGGCAGGATTTTGAACAAGGTCCTGAGCTGTTGCTGGGCGCCGCGGACAGGCGCCGGATGGCACCGGTGTGTGTACACTCATAGAGAATAATGTGTTCGAATTTTAAAGACGTGGTGCTGCGCTTCTCGTCCGAAAAACTCCATACTGACGAGCTTACTTTTTTCGGGTGTGGACAGAGTGTATCACTCTAGCTGCGCGGGCACGGGCGAGCGCTGCGTCGTCGTCTTATTTGATAGGTGTCCGGTATAATGTCACATACCGGTGTCTGGTATAATGAATACCGGTATATTGTCACACTTTAAATTAACACAATGTCGATATTTCAAGCTTTGAATATCACGATTATCGTCAACACCGGTATATTGCGACACCCCTAGTGTACATATGTGATAGGCTATATGACAGGAAAGCGTCCTTACTGTGAATTTAAGTGCATACAAACAGAGAGAAAACTGGTAGGAGAATATATATCACAAACTCAGACTCTTTCTTGACCAAAGAAATGATAAAAACGTGTTCTCATCTCGTGGTAGTCAAAATGCTGCATCTGTAACGGCATGAGAGGATAATATGTGTCCCGCTGACATGTTGAAATAATATTGCATTTTTAATGCTTTATTTAACATCACAACAGACATAATAATTTAAATACTCATAGTCAGATACAAGAATGATTAGGATGTTTTTTTTTTACCTCACTATACCAGGAAATAACCTGATTTAGCCTATTATTAAACACTCCACCTTTGCTAGCAAAATAGAAAAAGATCATGCATAAAACAAAGTAATTAAACAAGCAAATTACTGAGTAAATAAGCAAGTTAATGATCAAATAAGTAAGCCCCTCCCCCCGCACGATTATATTGTGTATCGCCGATCTCTCAGGATGGCTATAGGACAATATGAAAATGGAGCATATCACCCAACACTAAAATGTTTATTTTTGTTATTAAATGTCCGCTGGTTTGTCTAGATGAGACTCTTATTCCTCGGCTGGATCGTGTCGAGACTTTAAAGCTGCACTGAAACTCACATCTGGACCTTCGACCCGCTGGACCCCATTGAAGTCACTATATGGAGAAAAATCCTGGAGTGTTTTCCTCAAAAACCTTCATTCCTTTTCGACTGAAGAAAGAAACACATGAACATCCTGGATGACGTGGGACAGAGTAATTCAACAGGAGGTTTTAATTCTGAAGTGAACTTATCCTTTAAATATAATAATAATAGTACATGGAACCCACAACTATTAAAAACAAAAATGCACTGTCCCTGTGTTTTACTGTAATTCTCAAATGATACCAAGTGAGATTTCAAAGAACTGAACTTGTAAACAGTAAATATGTGAGTGCTGTGTATGTGTGTTGGTTCACAGGTGTGGATACTCACTCGGTGCAGACGAAGGGCTGGGGTCTGGTTCTCTTGTGGAGGTTGATCACTTTAGAGTGGATGGAGCTCAGGATGGCGATGTTGACGTCTCCTACCATGTACGCTCCGCACAGGGAGCTGGGAATATCACAGTGGACCCAGAGACCCGAGCTCAGCATCAGCAGCGCCAGCACACGCAGATCCAGGCGGGACACCATCGCGAAAGAACATGAGCACACATATCAAATCAAGCATCTATTTATTGTAAACTGGTTCTGCTTTTCGGGTGACGTGAGCCGGAGGACTGGCAGTGTCTGAACAATACCTGTTTCTCAGAGAAATCCACCTGCTCCGGCACATTTCTGCAGATCTGGAGGAATGTGGAGTTTACAGTAACATTTGTTTACGTTTAGTAGAACGGAGAGATTTCAGGATCTGGTTCAGCGGGTCTGTGATCAGTCCACCGTCACACCTGACCAAAGAAACATTCCTGATGAAAGGGGGATCGGGGACATGGCAAACCAACCAACTGAAGCTATAGCTATAAAGTAAAAGAAGTGGTGAGAGTGAAATGTAGAGAGGCTTGAGGCATACACACACACACACACACACACACACACACACACACACTCACACAGAGTTTATGGTGTAATACAGTATAATGTTCAACATTTTGACCTTTCATGCCATTGATTGTCTCCTGTATAGTGAGATGTTTTATCTGCTAAACCAGTGATGATGAAGAATGAAGAAGAAGTGGACTCATGTGTTACACATTATCACCCCCAACCTGACACTTTAATAATGATAAATGTACATCACTGCTCACATGGTGCCTAACTCAGGTCATTATGGTGCCTTGCGTGAGTTTACAGCGACAGAGGGAGATTTCCAATGACAGATTTATCTCATATATGTCAATATGATATTATACTGACGGAACCTGAACACAGTTATGCTGTACATACAGTATTAAACATCTCAACATGAAACTCTGAATATGAAAACACAATAAAAGAATACTAAGACAGACACCTGAAAAACTTTTCACAACGTGTGTCCATCTGTGTATTTATCAAAAGATTCAAGTTGGGAACATTATGATCTTTATGATGGATTTGATTTCTAAAGATATATTTTACAAATCTATTTCAAAACTATATTTTCTCATTAATATTCTCATGAACTTATAGTACAGAAATAAAAACATTAATATTTCAGATGGAGACTTTGTTCTCTGGCTACAGAATAGGGATTTTTTTTCTTCAGGTTCTTTAAAGCCAGAAACAGAGAATGTAGTAAAACGGGATGAACGTGATTCTTCAGTAAACACCGAGTGTAAGTAGAGGAGGCGTGACGGCCGTGACCGCTGATTACTTTCTTATCGTTATCTTTATCTTGCCTCCAGTCAGGACTGTGCTGCAAAAATACTTTCGCTCTATTTGACAAATTATTTTTGTGAAATATACATATCTTTATTAAACAATAAACATGTCTTTGTGCAGGTGCAGTGAAAGGGCTGGAGATGCAGCGTAGCATCACACACTCACACTCACACACACACAATAATGAACATTAAATCTGTAACATGTAGCCAACATTAAGAATAGGGTTGTTTTCCCACTGATTAGTTCACTTTGACAACACCAGTGTTATTTGTTAATGTCTTCTGTAGATTTTGATCTGTGTAAGTTTTTATGATATATTTTTTATGAAAAAAACAGCAATAAAATAGTACAATAAAAAAATAAAAAAAATAAAAAAAAACTCACTTATACTGTTAGGCTACCAAACTAATAAGACGTATTATAACAAATAAATAAAAGATATTTGCTCTTTAAAACGAAGGCTCAGTTTGTGGTTCACTATTATTTGATTGAAAACAACAAAAACAATAAAACAAAGACAAAGTCACTTATATTAAACACATATTTATTTATTTATTTATTTATTTGTTAACAGAAGTTATCTTGCGCTTTAATTGCCTCCACTATCGTCGTGTCAATCATCTGTCTCATTCTCGCAGGTCGTGGCTATGAGTTTCAGTAAAAATGTATTTCACCATTGTTACGTCCCTCGTTAATTAGATGTTAATTGTCTAGGAATATTATTAGACGTAAAACAAAAGAAAAGGAAGACAACAATCCACAACTTAGTTGAAAGATTTTAATTCTTCAACTGCAATAAATTAAGTAGTAATAAAGAAATAAAGTACTGAAAAGTAATGAAGTAATGAATATTTACAATTCGTACAATTCGTAACAAGAATAATCAGATCAACAGACAATCTGGGGGAGAGGAAAGAGCAAGAGAGTGGTGCTTAAATCAAAAAACTGAATATAACAAAAAGCCCCTTTAACTAAAGTTAAAGAACTAAACTAACTATCAACAAAAGAGGTAGAAAGAAACATCTTCAGCGTACGAGACGCTATGACTAAACTATACTAACTAAAACAAAAACATACATAATTAGCACCACTCCTAACACTAGTGCGTCTAATACATCTCATAGAAAACTACGTGTGCAAATGTAGGTCGCGACCTGCTTACCTGACTCACCTCTCCCGCCAGTCTACACAAGGTTGGACGGTGAACTGATATGAAGATTTCATGACAGCAACAAAAAATTTAGCAGCACCTCCAGCACGTATCAAGAGCACAAACACATTCGAGCACAACCAAAGAGAACTGATCTAACTGCCAGATCATAAAAGCAGCGAACCCCAGACACTGATCAGTCTCTCAGACTGGTCTCTCGAACGAGAAATAGGGATGGCTGACGCGAAACTGATGTTCCGAAACTTTTCGAGATCCCGAAGCGCAGATGTTTCAAAACACTGATCCGAAGCGTGATTCAAAACACCCTTGTCACGTGACTACGGCTAAATGAAGCTTCGGAGTGCTAAACAAGTGTTTCGACCGGGGGGCTAATCGAGCTCTCGGATAGCGTACCACCCCCCGGGGCCTGTCATTGGCTAACAAGTTAGCATTCCATTGACTCCCATTAATTGACTAATTCTGTACTATCAAGTTGCGTTTTTTTAACAAGCGGTTTAATCATAGCCAGCTTAAATTTTTTTGGTACGTATTCTAATGACAAAGACGAATTAATGTTATTAAGAGGATCTATGACCTCTGGAAGCATCTCTTTCAGTAGCTTAGTCGGTATAGGGTCTAACATACATGTTGTTGATTTAGATGATTTAACGAGTTTAGTAAATTCTTCCTCTCCTATAGCAACGAATGAATCAAATTTTCCCTCAGGGAGACTACAATGCACTGCCTGATGCGATACTGTAGTAGACGGTTGCATAGTTATAATTTTGTCCCTGATATTATCAATCTTATAAGTGAAGAAGTTCATAAAGTCATTACTGCTGTGCTGCTTGGAAACTTCTGTGTTTGAAGCTTTATTTTTCGTTAGTTTAGCCACCGTTTCAAATAAATACCTAGGATTATGTTTATTTTCTTCTAATAGGGTTGAAAAATAAGCAGATCTAGCAGCTTTTAAAGCATCTCTGTAAGCAATCGAGCTCTCTTTCCATGAAATGTGAAATACCTCTAGTTTTGTTTTCTTCCAGTTGCGCTCCATTTTTCTAGCTGCTCTCTTAAGGGCCGAGTGTGCTCACTGTACCACGGCGTTGGACTATTTTCTTTAATCTTCTTTAAGCGCAACGGAGCAACTGTGTCTAAAGTGCTGGAAAAGAGAGAGTTAAACGTTTCTGTTGCAATATCGAGTTCTTCTAAGCTATCTGGGATGCTGAGATGATGAAACTGATCAGGAAGATTATTAATAAAGCTATCTTTAGTGGCAGAAGTGATAGGTCTCACATATTTATAACACGGAGTCGGCTTTGCAGCCTTGGCTAAATGTAATTTACACGAGACTAGATAATGACTAGATCCCCTGCTTTAGTCCTCACTCTGGAAGAGTACAGGTCCTGGAGTGTGGGGCGGGGCGGGGGGGGGGGGGGGCACCAATAATCCTCTCCGCAGTCCGGACTTGGACAATATGAAAACATATTGGTTTATCTAAAGTTATCATAATAACAAAGACATCTCAAACAATGTCAAATTTGCATAAAAATGTCATAATTGAGCGAATGACACTTAATGACAGTTGTCATAAACATGCATAAAACCTCCTTCATATTCATGACGTGTGTCATGTCAGTCTTATGCACAACCCTTCAAGTGAAGTCTTACCACCTTTATTTTTTAGGATTCTTTGAAAGCTTTATATTTCAGATAAATGCTGCTCTTTTGAACCTTCTATTCATCAGAAAATCCTGGGGGAAAATGAGCATATTCAGCATAAGAGAATTATTATTATTATTTTGACATATCCCAGTTTGAACTGTAGTACTGTAAGACTCTGAATATTAACACCTGACCACTCTTATGGGTTTGCTACTGTAACAGTTAAAAACCGTAGAAGAGTAAAAACATGACATTGGTATGATGTAAGCAACACAGCCTCAACTAATAACATTGATAATGTGTGTGTGAATTATCAAGAACTGGCAATAGTCAATCGTATTGGTGGCACCGAGGGGGCCGACCCTGATCATGAGCAGTGTAATGTTTTGACTGGATGTCATAACATGACCAGACCTATGAAACCACAGGATCGTACCTTCATGCTGCCGAGAGCTGTAGAAAAATACAAACCGCAAGACAGAAGAGAAAAGCTCAGCCAACAGTCCAGCATACATTTATATAGAGAGATATACAGGCATCTAGTGGCTACAAACTGGTATTACAGATACTTTACCTTTACTTCTTTCCAACAGACTATGGTCATATTCACACATCACTGCAGTTTATAAACCAAACACATATTTGTATGACCTTTTTCAGTTAACTATCCTTATTACTTAATTTTGTTGACTTCATTTTTATAAATAAAAATCAAGCCTCATGCTTTTAAGACTCATGACTCAGAAAACCTCAACAGGCACAAATCAATCTTTGGCCAGGACTCAACGCTGCCTCTTCTCTCGGACTCTGGCGAACACCAGGTGCTTCATGCCACAATACCCTTATCTACAGGATCAGCTCTCGTCCTCCACACACTTCTTCTGTTTCTTTCATCTGTCTAACAGCTCTGTGTTTTCTGATGTTCTACTGACAAGAACAATGACAGAAACACATTTGAACCAATATCAAACATGCAAAAGAACGATCACAATGTTTTTACACAGCTAAGATGGCTTTGTGACCAATCTAAATTCTGCATAAATATGCAATGCTGCATAAAAGGCAGAAAACATAATGTCTGCTCTGACCCGTGCAAAATGATTTATTAAGCCCACACTGTATTCATAAACTGGCAGCCTGCCTATAATAATGAAAGCACCACCCTAGTAATGCTGATGATACGGTGCTATATGCACATGGTAAAACTGACCAAAGAGATGAAGAAATTTTCTTTGTGGCTGAAAAAATCATGCCTCACCTTAAATCTAGATAAGACTGTATCGATGTTTTTTACAAATCGTTATAAAATACAAAATTGCCCTAAGATCTTAATTGATGGACAAATCATTTCAAATCCAGATCAGGTAAAATATTTAGGTGTTATATTGGAACCAAATTTAGGCTTTAAAAAGCATATAAAAAAGTTATCAAATACAATCAAATTTAACATGGCACAGTTCAGATACATTCAAAATACATTCCCTTACAATCGAGGCCTCAGGAGCCTATCTAAATGCAATGATTGTTCCACATTTTCTTTATTGTATGACAAGTTGGTCACAGGCTTGTAAATCTGTCCTCAGGCCACTTGAGTCATTATATAAAAGTTCTCTAAAGATTCACGATAAGAAAGGCAGACGATTCCATCACTGTCATATCCTCGTAAAACACAAATTTCTCAGCTTTGAAAATCTGATGATCCACACAAATCTGTGTTTGATATATAAGATCCTTCATGACATCGCTGCTCCTCCACTAAAAGAGTTCATATCTTTGGGCTCTGAAACAACAGCTCGAGCCACTAGATCTACAGTGCGAGGCGAATGTAGGATCCTTAATCGCAGGACAGCAGTGGCGGTTCTAGGATTTTTCTGTAACAGGGGCCATTAAGGGGCCACATGTTACATTCAGGGGCCAAATACAGGGTACATTCAAGCACACAAAATTATTTATTCAGTACGGTGCAAATACATTTCGGCAGTCATTCCTTTTTCAAACGCTCTAATAAAAAATTATGAGCCAGTAAAGTTCTTAATGATTTTTTTTTTTTTTCATTTATTTATACTGTGCATAAAGGACACAATGCACTTCTTTCTGAATTCCACCTTTTAAGTTTCATAATCATGTCGTCGCTTATAAACAGTAAATTATTGTTAATTGTTTGGGGGTGGAATTGCATCTGTGATCGTTGTGAAGAATTCTTCGGTTGCTCTTCTCGTCGACGATTGATGGGTGAGAATCTCTAGGCACCTTTTTTTTTTTTTTTTTTTTAAGCAAAGTATTTATGATGACCCATAACGAACTTACTTCCAATACTTCCTATATTAATTTTATTAATAAAACAAATGGAAGTGATTTGGCAAGTCAACTGTAAGGTTACATTTGCCAGCATTTGTCCCAACATTGCAAAGAACCAACAGGAAAATAAATGTGTGCCTGTACTAGCAGCAAACTTGTAGTAAATTAATACAAACTTCAGCATATTCTGAATCTCTAGCATTTAATAATAGACTTCTAACCAACATCCTCCTGTTATATCCAATGAGCAATATAATCCTTCAGACAAAAAACATTTTGCTGTAGCAAATTCACAGTTTTCGTTCAAAAATATAAAATTATGTACCAGCAGCTCTCATATAATGCTTGTGGACTTAAGCATATTCTGAATAATTAATAACATACAAAGCCGCTCTTATTCACAACTAAATAATAAAGAGTTATGACTTGAAATGTTTGCTGTACTACAATCAAAAACAGCTTATACAAAAAAAGTGAATGAACATCTGCAGAGAGCACAGTCAAAATGTAACTTTTTGTGACTGACATTGCACATATTGCAGTATAACGTACGTATAACAGATCGGTTTACAGCATATTGATATGAAAACTAAACAATAGCCTACAGAAAGCAGCTCTCATACAAAAAATACTAAATAGGTCACAATGAAATTGCCAATTTTCCATACGTTAGCTTTCAACGAAGAGGGTGCCGTTTGTGTTTGGTGCTGAGCCATCATCACGCGTCTCTGTTATGTGCGCGTCACAGACTGTCCGCTTTGGAGTTCCGCATTTTGCTTTCCGTCAATATTACGTTATTAGGAAAAAAATATATATATATTTTTAGAAAATCGATTTTTGACATTTGTGAATCGATTCAGAATCGTCCACGTCCGCATCGCGATGTATCTAAGAATCGATTTTTCCCCCACCCCTAGGAACGGGGGCCAATCAGGGGCCAATCAGATTTCAGCAGGGACCCTGGCCTCTGATTGTTGTCCATATGAAGACTTTTATTTGTTTGGTCAATGTAAATTTCATTATTCATGTATGTATGATGTATTATGTATTTTATTATAACATCAGCCTGCCCAGGGATTACGGGTGGAAATTAGCTCTTGAGCTAAAACCTGGTACTATGCATCTCTCCCCTTGAGGTTAATGTTTATTGTACGCTGTCCCTGTTTTTCTAAATAAATAAATAAATAAATACATTTTACATTGTGTTCTAGATATTGGTGTTTAGTTTTTGCCTTTTGCTGCCCATCCTGATGACGCTCCTCGGTAGAAGACACACTGTATCTCAAAGGGTCCTTCCAGGTTACATAAATTGACAAATAAATACATATTTTTACATCACTAACAAGCACCAATTAAAGACTGCCACCGGTTCTTTTGCCTTGTCACATTCTAGGCGTTCATCCTGTGTGTGTGTCCTGGAGGTGTTCCTCAACACACTGTCAGCTTATGAGAGTTTGTAAATACATTGACTTGACTTCAGCTTGTTTCTTTTTGTGTCTTCATTGCTTGGTTTGTAAATTGAAAGAATAAGTTTTTTGCTACTTCTAATTGAATGCAAATATTGTCAGTGCACTGAACTTGAAATGTATTTACATGGCTATAATAACAACAACAACAACAACAACAACAACATACTGGTTAATGCAACAATTAGTATTGTGTAAACCAATTTACTGGTTAAAACTATAGACTAAAAAATTGGTTAAAACTAACACAACAACATATAGCAATAGGTCAGTGATATTTACACATCTCTGGGTTTGCTTCTGGGTCATTTTTAACACAGCTTTTTTAAACTAGGCATTTAATTTAGCCATGTTTATGTTTAATAAGCTATGTTTACTAATTTATCGCAAAAACGTTTTTTTTTACGCTCGTATGAGAGTTTTCAGGCAATTAAAAAATAAATATTTCGCAAAAAACTGCAATGGAAAGAGTTTTTTTGCAGTGAAGTTTTTGCGCATTTACAGGTCACCTGACGTAGATGACGCGGTGTGTTTGGACAGAAGACCAGACAGAGCTCTTTATTAAACTCATATAAGACAAAAGAATTACAGGAATAATGGATTCTAACCCTCAAATAAATGCCACAATCAAGACCTCGCAGCAGATCTGAGGGAGAAACTCCTCATATGAGCAGCTCACAGTATAAGGGTCGTTCCTTACCATTAATGCTTGGATAACACACACACATCTCCTTCCATTAATAATAATGGCCAGTGCAGTGGCTGGGATATTGTACATAAACCCACCAACGTCTGTTGCCATGGTTTTTAGAATGACTTTACTTATCGCGAGAGGAAAAAATTAAGTTTTAGTCGCATGATAGTTTTGCAATAGTTCTTTGTCAACATTTAGAAAAAAAATCGCAAAAGTTTTGTGCAAATCTGTAATAGGAACACACCTATTGTGGCTCTTCTAGAGCTGGGTTTTAGCTGGACGTCAACTGCTGCTTTATTTGGAAGGGCACACAGTCTTCATAATCACAGGCAAGATTCAGGTTGATCGCAGGTTGCAAGGTTCCTGATCCAGCAATAGGCCCTAGGGGAAGTTCTGCTGTGGGCCGGAGCGTTCATAACCAACGCATCGAGAGACTCTGGGCTGAACCGAACAGAGTTCTGGCTGATCACTACAAAGATCTATTTCAGTTTTAGGAGCAGCATTCACTGCTCGACTCCACTTCTGCTGTCGATATCCATGCTTTACGTCAATCAGTGGAATCACCATGCTCTCAGATCAGCCTGTGGAGGTCTGGTGTCCTGCAGCACACTGCGTGTTCATGACACAACCCATGGAAGAGACTTTATCTAACTCCAGACCAGCTGATCACAGATCTGACACTGACACTGACAGATGACCAGAAGCGTTCTTAAGAGAGAGCGCTGATCCGATGGAAGATGATGGCAGCGCTGGTATTGAGCAGTACATCTTGGTTAAAATTATTGAAGCTGAAAAATAGATAAATTGAATATATCAATATTCCATTCTTCAGATCAATTATCCTGATATCCTTTACTGGAAATTAATGTAATTATCGAACAGTTGTTTGTCCAGCAAACGACCATAAGATTAACTTATCAACTTCTCATAAAAGTTATCACTTCTTATAATTCCAGGAAGATCAGTTTTCTGGCCATGAAAACTATTCTCCTGTCCTTATAGATTTAGGTTACTAAAACCGTAATCAATTTGTAAAGCTTGTAGCTAGATCCAACATTTCAGGGACTCGTAATGTGGGAAATATAGCCAGAATCAATCGCAGATATATTGGGTTTTAATAATTGAACTAAGAATACATCAAACTACACAATATACACAGATTATATGTACATAAAATACAGTTAAACAATACAAGATAACGAATAACAGTGAGAGGGAGAATAAAAGATCAGACTTAGAGAAAGATAGAATGACAGAAAAGGATGAGAGAGAGAATGAGAGAGAATTGAAGAAGAGACTGGAGGAAAAAGAGATCCTCTGGAATGATCTCTTTAGGTTATGGCAAAATCACAAACAAAGTGGACCTTGAGAGCCAACAAGGAAATCAGATCACATTAAAAGTTCAGTAAACTTATCTTGCAAAATGGTCCTCTTGTGTTGGTTGAGGAAAGCAGAGTCCTGCGTATGTCCTTAAGAGCAGCGTGCGTGTGTTCCCATCTCTCCCGGGCGAGCGAGGTCGCGGGAAATTCAAAGAGTCTCTTTCTTTGAGGTGAAGTTGCCGGGAATGATTCAGGCTAAGTTCATTCAGCTCGTGAATGAACAGAGGCGAATAGCAAACGAAACTAGACTCTAGAAAACATACAAAGAAATAAAAGAGAAGAGAAGCAGGCCGAAGCCGGTCCGGACTTGGGTTTCCAAAGTTTTCCAAAGGAGGGAGAAGAGAGAGTCATCGAATCATCTTAGAGCATTCCGAGCGGAAGATTTTCCTTTGTCCTGTTAGACACGCCCACTCGAATGAGTCATAAGTGAGATCGAATTTGAGAAGATTTGCTCAAGACATATGAAATGTATAAAACAATGTACATTACTGCATTCTGCTATCGGAATTCGACTCCATTAGATTGAGAGGATTACAGAGATATCAAAAATAGAATATAGACGTTGTAGCAATGCAAAGATACATTATTATGCATTAGTATAGGCATTTGCAGTTCGATTAATGTTACAATAGGACATATATATGCTTTCCTATGGTTTATAAACACGTCTTAACACAAGAGGGATATATGTAGTACATCGAAAAGTGACGTTATGGGTAAAAGTCCCTTGTGTAGTGGGTTTCTGCATGTGTGTGTGCGTGATTGTGTGTGTGTGTCTGTTGCATCCCATGTTACGCGTACCACGTGAGGGGTTGGGGGTTTAATTTGAAAATGGCAGTCTCAGAGACAAAGGTAGTTATGTATGCAACTTCACTTATCAGCCTGAGGAGTCGTAGAATTGATGAGGGAAGCAGTTAGTCCTAGACACTGAACGGAGCCAGTCTTTGTAATTTGCCTTCAGTTCAAAAAGAACAAACGTTAGACACAGTATGGAGGTGTTCTTGCAGCACGGTGATAGTTCGATAACAACAGGGGCCTGTTTGTTGATTAATCGATGCATCGTAAAAAAATGTCAACAAGCGGCCTGCTTGCAGACACCGCCAAGCCACATAATTTAAGGCTTTCACACTTTGAACATATATGTGCTCATATTTGTTCAGCATGAGAAAAACAATCAGGATTCGGTCAGTCGCTACATATTGGTTGCACACTTCACCACAAAATGGCACACACTTCATTCATATCACCAGATTGTTGTCTAACCAACTACACTGTTGGGCATAAAATCACTTTAGTATGCTTTGCCATAATACTAAAATAATTCAAATTGTAGAAAATTATTCAGATTGTTCACATAAATATTTGCAGATACACGTACGCTGTTGAAACTTTTTTATTTTTATTTTTCACCAAACAAGTCAGTGCTGGACTGGACTGAACAAAAACATGCTCACAATGGTTTTACTACAAAAAATCATAGTTAAACTATGGTAACTACAAAAAAAAAAAACAGTTACTACAAAAAAAACATTTTTATTTTAAACATTTAATTTTCGTAAGGGTGGCGCTTTAACCAGGAGGTCAATCCAGCACTCGAATTCCGTACCACCCACCGGGGGCCGCCATTGGCTAACAAGCCTTCACCTGCTGTTAGCATTCCATTGACTCCCATTCATTTTGGCGTCACTTTGACAGCGAATAACTTTACATCTGAGGCGTTTAAAGACTCCATTTGTCCATTGTTTATTTCAAAAGAAACACGGCAACGTATAAAAGGCTCCATTACCTTGTAGGCTCCATTATCTTACGTTATGGCCCCGTAGAAGCAGTTTTTGTAAAAGTAGGCTAACGATTGCGTCATAACCATGTGACTCTCTCTCGAGATTACCGTATAGAGAGGAGGAGAAGCTTGCAGTCAATCGGGGGGACGAGGAGGCATAGAGTCCGATAAAATCAGAAAGAGAAGCCCATAGAGAGTCATAAAGTTGCTCCTGCTCCAGCTCATGGACAGCTCCTACTCACACACTCCGTCTCTGCAAGATTCAGAAGGGAATGATTCAGATTTCTCTCGGCACAGCTACTAGAAGACAAACGGGTTTCTCACGTCACATCTACGTCGTCAAGCTCAGTGTGAGTCTGCGCAGTACGCTCGACCCCCAGGAAGCGAGTGCTTCTAATTTGCTTCACTTCTCTCCGTTGAATCCAATGGGGTCGCTGTGTCCAGTTTATATACTGTCTATGGGTTTAACCTGGCGCACGAGCAGATCCGTATCCTCGCTAGAGACGCGTTGAGTTTTTCCGCTTGGAGTCGGACGCGCCCTAAGGGAACTTGAGCCTTGCGCTTTAGACCATGCGCTTAGATCGTTAAAATAGTGTCTTATTAATCTCTACAGCATTTACATGAACATCACTACGTTTCTTCTTCCTTCAGGTCAGATTACAGTGCTCTACTAATTTGTTAATGGAGTCACAGCAAGATCTCAGATACCAGACAGGCTTTATTGATCGGCTGCGTAAAGAGAGAAGAAAGAAAACGTGTTGATTACAAACAGAGAATGAGGAAAAAGACTTAAACATAAACAAAAGAAGATGCAGCTCCAGTATCTGAGACTATAGTAGTCTGCTATTATGAGGACATTTCTGTCTTTCTGTTGTTATTTACTCATGTTGCTCTAAACATGTTTAATGTGATTGTTTTTATGGTACAGAATAAGAACACTTGAACAGACTGAATTTATCCTGTAATTATCCTGGCAATCGTTCGCTCTGCTGCAGATCTCAAATCTGGGAATGCTTTAGATTACAGCCCAGAAAGTAAAACGAATTTACTGCTTAACTTTCAGTAATTATAGTGTAGCTATAAAGCACTTACAAGTGTAAGGGAACAATATGTTAAGTTTGGAGAATAAAGGGGAAACAACCAGGAGAATCAACAAATTATTTACTGTAAGTATTTTAGAACTAAGGGATACTTATTCTAGCCTGGTAATACCAGACTCTGCTACTTCACTTCGCTTCGTAGACAGAGTCTGGAATGGCATAACAGAGAAGTGTTTTCTCTCTTGCTAGGGGGCGCTTGTCTGAAGTTTAAAATCATTGGTTACCCGTAAGCCAATCACATAACGTTTGGTTATGGCGTGTGTTATGCGCATGCTCGGCCGCATTTAACTTTCACTGTAAACACATGTATGATGCGAAAACAAAACCATCGAGCGAAATACCGGAGTGAACATGGCTGTGAACGACTTCTGCAGATTATGTGAAGTAAATCTACGCATCCACGGTACAATCAGCGTCTACGTCACGGCTCTCAGCCCGCCCTCTGTTCGTTGATTGGCCCGGCTGTTTCCAGACCGGTGGCAAACAGAAAGCTCTGAAGCTGTCTCAGACTGAGTACAGAAGCGAAATGAAATTGAGCGGAAGTACGAAGTCTGACGTAGTCAGGCTATACTTATTCTACTATGATACAACAATATTACATTTGGGAGCAATGTAGTGATAATGGCCTGTAGCAATTTGCAATAAACTGCGTACCGTCTTGTAATAAGAGTGTATCAGGGTGCATATCTGTGCTTATACAGGGATTTATTTTGATATCAAAAGTGCAGCTGTTTTATTTTGGGCTTTCGTGTTTCAAGAAAAGTATGAGTAAAACTATTGTTTTTGTTTTTTTTTTATACTGGGGAAATATACTCTTGTTCCATGTAGTTTCAGGAAAAGCGCAATAAAAACACATCGTCAGTCTTTAGAGATGCTCTTGTGCTTCAGTTCAGTCTCAAGATGTTTTTCTTGCAAAATTAATCTGTTTTGTGTGCAAGAGGGGAAACATCAGCCAATATTTAACCCTTTCTCAAACTCTTGATGTTGTTTCAGGCTCTATTAGAACAGGTTTTCCTGCTTGAATGTTGATTATTCTCCTCATCTTCTCCATTGTTGCGGCTCCTCACTTCCCAGTCTGTCAGTAACGCTCTGTTTACTTCCTGTCTCTATGAAGCCCCTCCTCCTGAAAAGCACACTGTCCTCTGATTGGTCGGCTGGAGCAGTCTGTTGTGATTGGTTGAGAGCTTCAAGTGTGTTTGGGAAATGTCCCGCCCCTTTCCATAACCACAAGTTTCAAAGCAATACTAACTAACTCAACCAGGCCCCGCCCCTTTATTCTGCGCATTAATTATTATAATGAGGAATAATGTGACGTGTTCGTTCCCGGAAGAAACTCAAGACTACAGTGGAGGCGTTTCAGGAGTTCAGAAACACTGACACTGATATAGAGAAGAACTCATGATCAAACAACAACATTACACACTAAAGACGGATAAAGATGGACAAGAGCAGGATCAGACCTGCTCGCCAATGAGCCTGTGGACAGGGCCCTGGGACGGGGAGGGGAATCCACTCATTTCCCATTCACTGATCCTGGTTTCATCACGGGACTCGTGAACTCAAGCGGCAAGTCACTGAAGCACAGCTACAGCTTCTGCCGAACGTGTTATCCAGCACAGAAGACTGAGAGCTGCTCTTTCTCTGAGCTATAAACAGCACTGAAGACTCCAGGTCCAGATCCTGGGACAGTCCTGCAAACTCTAGAGATGCTCCTAAAACTCCCTCTGGGATTGAGAGTAATGCACTGGCCCAGGTCGAGTGTTTCTGGCCTGTTTTATAAGACAGTGGTTAAACTGCCAGACTCAAGCATCTCCATTCAACACACGCTCCCCTGAGACTGATGTCATGACAGCGTGTCCACACACAGAAGACCAGAGGCCTGTAGAAGCGGCCCTCAGTGGGACTCAGTCCTCAGAGCTGTCGGATGAGTGATGGGACACGGAAGTCAAGTCAAGTCAAGTCATCTTCATTTATATAGCGCTTTTAACAATGTAGATTGCTTCAAAGCAGCTTTACAGAGATAAGCGTATAATTTAAGGTAACAGAGATTGTTTTGGCTTTATAGCAGAGTTAAGTTATTTCCATCTAAAGTTAGTTTTGATTGATTTGCTTCCGTCGCAATGATCATTTGTTATTAAATTAGGGGCCGCTAAGACGACACCATTCTCTCTACACAGACTTTAAACGCGAACCTGTGAGAAACACTGATGGCGTTCACATGAGCATTTAGAATGGGTTCTATAGTTATGTGCGTTTGAAAATACGCAGGTTTGGAATTCCCTACAAGCCAAGCCTAAACAAAGTACTTGTCTTTCCTTATAAATTTTGATAAAGAATTTTATTTTATTTTTTTGCTTTGGGGTAGGAACGCGAAACGAATTTTCCCGACAACGCCTTATCTGTAGAGTGGTAGTGGGATCCTCCATAGGGAGAGACTAGTTGGCACTTCAGCACTGCGTTGTCATCGGTCCAGGCGAAGGTCCTTCGTCAGATCTGGATACGGCCTGGATCCGGCAGGCTGCAGGAAAACCTCGGGATAAACACAGACACTAAAATTAGCGTAGATGCCATTCTAACCTAACCCTAATATGAAGTGCATGGGGAAGTGTGGATGGGAAGATGAACCGTGGCTCTCGGACTCTTCCCGGATCAGGGTCAGCGCTGCTTGACCAGGTCTATAATTGACATAGTTTTATAATTCTTTTCTTTAGAAAACAAAACAAAATGAAAATAAATGATGAAATGCTAAAGTTGTTATAATTGCACATTGATATGAAGCTCTTTCTTCACACAGAACTCTTCAGTCATCTTTAAACTAGTGAGGAAGAGTTGAGATGCGATTTACTCTCAACAAACCAGATCAACTTTTGTGATGAATAATCTGATCATTTATTTAAAGATGCAGATAAAAATGTGAAAAAAGGCCAACACCTTTAATTTTTAAAAGATTTAATTCAGCTGATTATCAAAAATAGACATTAACTCATGATTATTTTATATACAATTTTGTGCATTGAATTCCCAGCAAAAATAACTACCATGCAGAGGTGGACAAAGTACACAACTTCCTTACTTGAGTGAAAGTACAGACACTACCGGTCAAATATTACTCCGGTACAAGTAAAAGTTGTAAAGACCCATTTTTACTGAAGTAAAATCACAAAAGTACTTGTTTTTAAAAGTACATAAGTATCAAAAGTAAATGTCAATGCTTTGTTGCCTAACCCTCAAATCAATATCAGATGTGTTTCCAGAACACAGTTCCAGTGGGATTGAATGTGGGATTGAATAAGTCACTCAATAACGTCCACAATGGTTTCGGACACCCAAATGGCTGATCCCTCAGATACTGCCCTATTTAAAGTTTTTTGGCTTTTAGTATATGTTAACCTTATTGTTATCTAGCTAGTGTGCACCAAAACAATGGCAAAATTCGCATTTAGAAGAGCAAACCCAACGCTGAAAATGAAAATCAGGTTGATGTCAGAATCCAACGCCAGATTGACATTAATCTCCAAAGTTGGACAGACGTATTGTGGTTGAAAACGAAAATCGGGTTGACGTCAGAAACCAACATCAGTCGAGTTCCAACGTCAATCTGATTTTCATTTCCAACCAAAATCATCCCCTGACTGACGTTACTACTCTCTACTCGAGGACCTTGACAGAATTGTAGTGGAGTAAAAATTACGATATGTCTTTCAAATGTAGTCAAGTTAAAGTAAAAAGTTTCCAGAAAAAATAATACTCAAGTAAAGTACAGATACTCAAAAAGTGTACTTAAGTACAGTACTCAAGTAAATGTCCTTTGTGACGGTCCACCTCTGTTACCATGATATCAGATATGTATAATTTATGCCATAATATGATATTCTGGTGTAAACTTACTGTCAGCCACAGTTCGGCTCATAACTGCTACACACGGCAGATCACACAATAGATATGGTTGCAAAATGTTTTTTAAATTCATTACAAAATGAAAGGGTAAACGACACACAATCCTGAAGCCATCAGCATTTGCTGGGATGCTTTTTCAGATTTGTTTAATTTTTTACTTCAAATGACTCATATCACTACAGTAATATCAGTGGGATATTTCAGGGTTAACTTAAACTCAGACACATACCTCTGTTCCTCAGATGAGCGTAACTCCTGATGTAAACGCACTGAATCCTTCAGGAATGATCTGGGGTGTGTGATGCGGTGTCATTCCTGTTACTGAACTGTGTGTGAACAGAACCGGATGAATGCATGTGAAGCAGAACAGATAACAGTGAACCCAGAATGATGTTTCAATGTCAAAGGCAAATCAGTTTTCTCCAGCTGTGTTGGACGGGACGGCCAGTGCTTCTCTACGGCTGACCAACACAGTGTTTGAAGGACTGGATGCTCTTCATTAAACACAATAGTTGTTTGGGGATTGTTAATTGTATGAGTGTTAAATACTTGAATACTTATAAGTAATCCCATGGCACACTTGGAGGTTAGTGAACTCCAGAACCTGTTGGAGAACATCTGGACTGGCCTTGCTTTATATCACAAGAAATCCAATTGCTTGTCATTGTAAAGTGACTCAAAATAACACAACAGACATGTTTTCACAGTCATTCTTCATTACTAATGGCTCATGTCGTTCAAACACCTTTGTAAATACATAAATATAGAAAAACATCACATGTAAACAACCAGCTTCAAATATTTGAAGATTCATTGAAATTGCACACATGATTTCTCATAGGGAAACACGAGTAAACGAGAGCTGGAAGAGAGTGAGGATGAGATGAATGCATTTCAGTTCTCTTTCATCAAGAAAGAGGAGCGTTTGATCAACAAGATAAAAAATATAAAACTTTAAATTCTTTACACATATATACAGTGTTGCACAAGAAGATATTCACAGAGTCTTTATGCTGCTCTTCAGGGAAACCATTGGAATGGTAAATTCATTTCCTCAGTCTATGTTCATCAGTTCTCAAACCAGCCTAGAAAACTGCAGTAGCTCAAGAGTTTATATTCCAACCCATCCCATAGTTTCAGACCCCAATAAGACATAAAGATGACATGCACACACACACACACACACACACACACACACACACACACACACACACTGCAGTTTGGCGTCTGTCGCTTTAAATGCTTGAGCTCATTAAAGCAGGATGGATTCTGATTGGCTGTCAATGTTTTTATAATGCATCAGCTGGAAGAATCCATGGACTCTGCTTATCTTTATATGTAGATAATTTCTTTAGAACCGTATCATTATAGTGATCGTCCCTGACGAGCACTGGTTTAAAGGCGCAATCTAAAACAAGCGTACTTTACTGAGAAAATAGACGTGTTTAGCTGAAAACTGGATGATTTGCTAAATTTAGCAGGGTTTTTTACACCGAAATATGGGACCTTGAACTACAAAACCTTTCCATTGATGTATGGTCTATTACGATAGGACAATATTTGGCCGAGATACTGCTATTTGAAAATCTGTAATCTAAGGGTGCAAAAAAATCTAAATATTGTGAAAATCGCCTGTAAAGTTGTCCAAAGTCCTCGATATTGCTGTATCCACTCACAAAAATAACTTTTTATATATATATTTATGATAGGAAACTTACAAAATTCTTCATGGAATATGATCTTTACTTAATATCCAAATGATTTTTGGCATAAAAGAAAAATCGATAATTTTGACCCAGACAATGTATTGTTGGCTGTTGCCACAAATATACCCGTGCGACTGGTTTTGTGGTCCAGGGTCACATATAACGTTCTAGATTGTTTGGTGAATTCCCCCTGACTCTTCCCCTGTTCTGGATATGGCAAGGCGAGTAACAGTAATAATGGTGATGTCCTGCAGGATGGAGTGTTTGAGGTGTAGGTTCAGCCCTATACAGTGCTCTCCATGACCCAGTCAGCGCTCCCGCCGGAGCCTTTGCTCCCACCGCTGTCCCCGTCCTCGTCGCAGCGCAGCAGCATGCCATTCACTGACAGACTGCGTTTGGTCCAGATGCTGCTGATCCGCCGCGGGTACGAGCACAGCTGCTGCGCACGGGACACGGTGAAGTCGCCGGTGTCGAACGAGTGGCTCCTCCGGGGCCTGGAGGGCAGAGGCGATGTGAGTAACCTGCTGATCCGTGAGTCCAGAGTCTGGCCCAGCAGCGGCTCCCGGTCCGTAGGCTCCGAAGTCGGGAGAGCAGGAGCAGCGCCTCCGGACGGGAGCGGCTCCGAGGACGGGCCCCGCAGCTCCACAGACGTGAAGGCCCCCAGCAGCTGGTCCAGGTTGTGCCGGGGTCTGTGCGGCGCCGCCCTCAGGACGCTGGCGAGGGCACTGTTGGGGCTGTAGGGGGGAGCATCTCCTGAACCTGAGGAGGAAGAGGAGGAGGAGGAGGAGGACAGGCTGCTCTGCAGAGAACCAGACTTGAACTGGACCACTCTGTCCTGCTGGGTCGCTTTGGGTTTGGGCCGCAGCAGAGGAACGCCGTTCTGCCCCAGCCGTCCTCCGTTGGGCTGAGAGTAGGAGTCAGTGCTGTCGCTCATCTTGCTGACCGGAGCCTCAGCCTCAGCGCTCCCTCCGTCTCCTGCCTTGTAGCGCAGCACGAGGATCCCGATGAACAGCAGCAGCGTGGCCACGATCACTCCTCCCACCACCAGGATCATGGTGCCGCCCAGCAGCTGCCCGTGCAGAGCCTGGCACCGCGGGAGCCCGTCGCCGGTGTGGAAGCGCACGCAGCCCACAACGCTGGTGGCCGTGAGTGTGGAGGCGGAGTCGTCCCAGGCCGCCAGCACACACAGGTCGTACCGACACCCCGACACCAGGCTGGACACCCTGAACGCCTGACTGGAGGGAGGAATCATCCTGCGGACACACAACCACAGACTCATCACACACAGATCATCTCATCATCTGATCCACTGCGTTCATACAGTATAAACAGGCTTTGATAGAAGCAAACAACAAACACATCTGACATGTACACTAACGTTCAAAAGTTTGGGATCTAGTCTATTCTGCTCAGCAAGGCTGCATTTATTTGATCGAAAATACAGTAAAATAGTGAAATATTATTCTAATGTAAAACTGCTGTTTTTTATGTGAATATATAGTAAAGTATAGACTGAGATGTCTGTGATCAAAGCTGAATTTTCAGCATCATTACTCCAGTCTTCAGGGTCACATGATCCTTCAGAAATCATGAATAATGATGACAAATATGATGATTTGATGCTCAAGAAACATTTATGATTATTATATGGGGAAGGGAATGGCTCAGATCTCGCATTTGCCGAGGCAGTTCTCATCTGAACTTTGAGGAGTTAGATGTCTGCATTTATATAGTATTTAGACTTTCATCTATGACTGTGTTTACTTGTCTGGTTGATCTTTGGCTGCATTTAATTCTGAGGAAATAAATGCTGCAATTCCTGGGGGGAAATTAATAACACCTCATTATACGGTGCCCATCTCCCTTCGGTGCCCTCAGGTGCTGTTCTGCCAACCCCACTACCTCGTGTGCTTCGGGGCGCAGCGGTCTCCAGCGAGTTCTAGTCTCAGTGTCTGACTCCCAGAAGGAGGATTTAAGAGAGGTCAGTTCGGTTGTTTCCTGCCGGTCATCCGCTTCAGGACGCTGGATTGGCTTCTTGAGCTATCCTAGAGACCAGTCTCGAGAGGCTGGTTCCTTTAGCAGTCTCAGCCGTCTTGGGATGAGACAGATCTGAGGACAGTCATCATCTCGAAGAAGGCTTCGACTAAGAAGAAGGCCGTCAGACTTCTGAGGGCAGTCCCCTCCAGGGAGAAACGGATTCCACCTCATTACACGGTGCCCGTTTCTCCTCGGCGTCCTCTAGGGGGCGATCCTCAGAGGAGGGCCACAGTGCTGCTAGTTCGGTTGTTCCCTGCCGTTGGTGTCTGTTCGACCAATACCAGAGGCCCGTTTCAAGAGACTGGTCCCCTTAGCAGATTTTCTGGCAGTGTGGAAACTACTGCCAAATATACCTCGCTGGGTCCCGCTCACAAATGAAAAGGGTTCCAGAATTCAGTTCGGTTCTTGTCCGCCCAGGCTCTGGTTATGGAGCAAAAAGGGTCAGACTAGAGGCGATAGAAGGGGTTCCTCCTCCCAGCAGGGAGTCAGGGTTTTACAGCCGTTACTTCATTGTTCCAAAAAAGGATGGAGGGTTGCGTCCTATTCTAGACCTGCGTCAACTAAACCGCACAGTTGTAAAACTCAAGTTCAAAATGCTTACACTCAAACAGATCGTGTCTCAGATTCAGACTGAGGACTGGATTGTCACGATAGATTTGAATCCATTCTCATCACACGAAGTTCCCGAGGTTCGCTTTCGGGGGCGAAGCGTACCAATATCGGGTTCTTCCCTTCAGCCTAGGTTTATCACCCTGCACTTTCACGAAATGGGTGGATGCAGCTCTGGCTCCCCTGAGACTCCAGGGCATCCATGTGTTGAATTATAGCGACGACTGGCTGATTATAGCTCAACCAGATGGCGGCTCGGCATTAAGATGTCATTCTGCCTCAAAATGAGAAAGTTGAGCTGAGGCTCTACACCAAAAAGAGTGATATAAGATATATATATTACTGACTCCAACTTTTGATCGGTAGTGTTTAATGTTACAAAATAATCTATTTCAGATCAATTCTTTCTATTCATCAAAGTTGAAAAATCATGAAAAATGAACACAACTGTTTTCAACATTGATAATAATCATAAATGTTTCTTGATCATCAAATCATATTAGAGTGATTTCTGAAGGATCATGTGACACTGAAGACTGGAGTAATGATGCTGAAAATTCAGCTTTGATCACAGGAATAAATTACACTTTACTATATATTCACATAGAAAACAGCTGTATTGAATTGTTATATTTCACAATATTCCTTTTTTGTATTTTTAATCAAATTAATGCAGCCTTTGTGAGCAAAAGAGATTTCTTTTAAAAACATAAAAAATCATTAGTGTATGATTAAAGTACATTTGGGAAGTTTGATCCTCAGGCATTCTTTATTTATTACGATACGCCACACACTGATGTTGGAAACACAACGGGTAAGTAGTATTAACAAAACAAAAGTATTGTGAACAATAACCCCAAATAAATGAATGATGAATTTCATCTCAGAATGATGAAAAACATTGCTTTCCACCCACTGTCTCTCTCTAGAGGACTGTCCCATCTCATGATCTCCACCAGAGGGCGCTCTGTACCTCTGCTTTATCTACAGTACAACTCCCACAACCACTGCTGGACTAATCCTGCTCAGATTACTGTTATCTTCTCCTTTACTCTTGCCTGTTTAAGCCCTGTGTATTAACTCTTACTTAATAAAGTCTTGTGTTTCTATTACTCTGCCATTCTGAGCGTTATCCTGGTTTCCTGTGTCCAGGTTTTCTGATTCTCTGCCAGTTTTCTGGATTACCCTTTTGTCTGAGCTTTCTGCCCAGTTGTTCATGTGGACTGTGTGTTTGACCTTTGGCCTGTTATATGGATTACGATTCTGGATTGTCCTAATAAAGCTGCATTTAGATCTTCAAACCAAGTCTCAGAGCACTTCGTAACAATTCTACATGTTATCTGTATTAATGATCAGAGTTTCTGCCTTGTTTCAAATCAAGACGGCTCTTCTAACGTCACTTGGCCACTCGTGTTTCAGCTAATATGAAGAGATTCCCACTGGAAAGCACAACTTCTCCCAGTGTTTCATGTGTTGAACTAGTAATCCCAATACTTCCGACTCACTCGAAGGGCACATTATTTATCTAACAGATGCTTTGTTATGCAAATCAGGGGAAGAGAAGATGAAAATTCAGACAGCAGCAGACGCTTCAGCACAATTTGCACTTTACAAAGTTACAAAAAAAAAGAAAAGAAAAACTACTTGAAATCTAACATATCACAGAAACGTGAAAAACAAACAAAACAAAAAAAAACAGAAGATTGGGCATCCTATTTAAACCAGCTTTTTCTTTTGTTTAATTGTGTTTGGAGTGTCAGATCATATTTCAGGACTCGTGACAGCCGTGTTGTGGCGTCACACAGAGTTCACTATATATTAGTCTAAATCAAGTGCACTATTGCTCTTTTCCCATGAGGTAAACTGCTGCTGTCTGATGTCCACCGTACACAACGACATCAGGAGTTAGGTTGATGGTGGTCCAATTCAATGAAGACATTTAGGGAAGTTACTTGTGTAGTTATGGATTTGCCAATGCTAGAGGCATCAATTATGTATTAAAGTCTCCCTGTGGTGAAAATCCAGCTTTTAATGTTGTTTATGTGTCTATGTGGTGTTTTTAATCTGCTTTAAGACAAACCATGTGTAAATTCATAAGTCGACAGCATTGCTGAGTATTTCCTCCTTAAAACTGCAGTGAACCAAAGACAGTCTCAAAAACACGCTTTGAAATCGCTGGTGTTTCTGACGTCACAAACTACCTTGTATTAAGAGCAGGCGCGCTCAACTCGCAAAATAATTTATGGGTGCGAGTAATAAAAAACGTTTATCAAAAGTAAAGATGAAAAACCGCACTCTCAGGTTCTATTTTCATACATTTATTATTACTATGTCCTCACAGACGCGTTTCGGCCTAAGCCATCATCACAAACTACCTTGTAACCAATCAGATCAACGTGCCGGCGGGCTTCAGCATATCATTAACAGTGAACTAGCAGGGGAGTCTCGAGAGATGCCAGGTTATCCCGGGATATTTTTCTGTTGGTATGGAAAAATCGTGTAGATTTAGCAATATAGCGGGTGTATAATGTATATTACGATGTTATGATGAACTACATGCCTTTTTCCGCTGACGTTCTGCGTTGTTCAAAGCATTTCTGATGATTGTTAGAAAGCAGCTGACTCTGAGATGGCGAACGGGAACATGTTTTGTGTAACATTAGCAACACATTATTAGCTGTTTGATAACAGTCAAGCAAAAGGCTAATCATTTTATTAACCGTTATGTGTCCAATGTTGTAAAGAGCGATACCATCGTGCAGCGTTTACCTCAGTGTATCTGTGAGCTGGCGTGAGTGAGTGGAGGCGGGGCTAATTAGCATATTCATGGACCGTGTATACTAAATGAAGCAAGGCTGTAGAGTTACATTCAAGATATCTCAAGGCATGAAGAATTTAAAGGAAAAAAACGTTTAAATATGTAATTTTGGTGATCAAAGTTGAGTTTTAAGGGATACAATTATATACTACTACTATTGACTTTAAAATCTTTGAAAAAATTAAACTGTTTGTTTGACGTCCACAATCAGCCCCTCTGTATTCTGACATCGATCACAAAGTCTACGCATGTTATTGCTCACTTCTTTAGTGTTTTCCGTTCTAATTTTTTTTTTTTCTACTGAATTATTTTTAGACAAACATCATAGATCTCTGAAAGTCAGACACTCTCTTCCTGTTCTCGACCAGAATAAGCCACAAACAAGACCAGATTGTATGCCATTAGTAGTCAAATGTCTAAAAATATTGCTCATCTGTCCACTAGACTTGACTGGACGCCTCTTATCTGAGTGTGAACTTCCCTAGAGCTGGTCCATGCTGAGCTGACAGCCAACAGTAATTGGCTTCACTTCTTCAACCCATCTGTGCTGCTGCCATGAGCAGATGGCCAAGCTCATATCACTGACAGATATTAATAAAGAAATGACTGCAGGAAAGGAAAAACACAGCAAGAACGACAGTAAAGCATTTGATCTGTGGGTCGCCAGTGAAAGGATGGTGGTACGGCTCTTCTGATGCCTGTTTCACATCAGTTTCAGACCGTCAGCACGAGGTTCAGTGTGTTTCATTAGAACAGAGACACGAGGAACAGTCACTGCAGTGAACGCTGATAACTCACACATGCACGCTCTTCTCAGGTTTGCTGTAAGCAATCAGCATGAGCTCATTAAATCATTAAATAAAGCCTCTCATCCAGCCATTGCTCTCCTCCTTTCATCTTCTTCTCGTCCTCTCTTATCTTTTCTTCTTTTTTACTCTCTCACAGCTTGCACAAGAGCTCAGGTTTCTAATACATACCTTCCGCTCTTTGATTCTTTAAAAAAAATAAAAACTAACATATAACAACATTTTTCTTTTTGTTATTTGAAGGCCACATTAAACTGTGTTGGAAACTATAATTTTTGTGTTGTTTTCATCATTTATTTTATTTATATTTGGATTTTATTGTTCTGCTCTTATTCCAGGGCCAAACTTGTACTCTTAAAGTATAACAATCCATTAAACAAAATATGGTTTATTACATTTTAACTATGTTCATCTCTAAATTCATGTCAATATTTTATTGTGTGCAAATTATTTATATACATTTTAACATAAATTAGGACTCATTTCGACCAAGACCAACAATTTTACCACTCATAACGTTTTATCGAAGGCTACTATACTAGTTTACCAATGAGACAACAATGTCAGTAAAGAACTTGATATGAAATGTGAGACGTGATTTGTGAAGAAAACAAAGACAAACTATTAAATATTTCAATAAACAGGGTTATGACTGTCACAAATCAAGCCTCCGATCGCCACCAGAGGGCTCCACACACACACACACACACACACACACACACACACACACACACACACACACACACACACACACACACACACACACACACCTTGCAAATTCTTGTTTTGCTGTTGCTGACATTTCTGATGGTTCATTCCTGTATATTGATCTCTTGTGTATGACCTTGGACTGTTTACCCTGTTTACCCTGTTGCTGCCTTTAGATTGTCTGTCTGTTTACCTGGATATTGTCAGTATTGTTTGCTGTCTGCCCTGACCATTGCCTGTGTTATCTTGACGATTCTGCCTTATATCTTTTGCCGGTGTTTTACTCATGTCTGTTGAACTACGAGCATTGTTTTACAATAAAGCTGCACATGGATCCCAACTCTGTTGACTCCACGTTACAATGACATGAGAAATCAAATTTGCCAAAAATCATACGATCAAACAGCTTGTTCTGAACTTGTGGGATCTGTGACATCACACATGTACATTTGCAGATGCCCGCCTCCAGAGCAAGACATCTACCAATAGTTATACATCATTGCATCATAGGCCCCGTAGCCTATGCAGTTATACATAAGTAGTTATGCATTATACATAATGCAGTTATACAATAGTTATACATCATTGCATCATAGGCACCCATAGCAATGCAGGTTAGATAGGTGGCGCCCCGCCGAATCATGACTTGCTTTACGGCACAACGTCACATACATCAACAACATATTTGACGACAGCTGTTTGACAAAAACAGAAACTGCATAGTATGCCTTTAACGGATGACATTTGCCTTCACTGGATGTGAGTGTCGCGTCAGAAGCAAACAGAAGCCATTATAAATCACTCACGCTGAAACTGATACAGATGTGTGTTCAGATTCTGACATCTGCAGACAACAGGACAAATGGAAGAGTGAAAGAACGTTTGCTTTTTTCATTTAAACAACTTGTTTATGTCTCTGTACAGACTTCTGAAGGATCCCAGCGACATTAACAAGTGGATGGTTTATTTTAATAGCCCTGCCAACACCAAAAGTTCTGCTCCTCATATATACTACCGTCAAGTTTTGATGTCATCTGGAGAAGCATCACAGAATTCATCAAAACACAAGGTGTGTGTGTTAGTTTCCCTCTTCTGAGTGTGAAAGAGAGCATGCAAACAGAGAGATCTCACCCTCACGGCTCTAATAGGCTGGGACTGTTGTATAGCACAGCACTTTCAGCAGACAGAAATATTGCTTGTCCTGGGTATCTGTCGCAGCTGGTTTTGGTACTGCATCTTTGCCACGTTGAGAGTTTATTACCCAGTAATCATTTTCCAAGGCAGCTCATTGAGCCGTTATGAAGAAATGAGTCGATAATGTATTCTCTCACACCGGCACAACATGGACGCCTCTGATAAAGATGCCACACAGAATTACTGCCTATGAGCTGAGCCGAGCAGTTTCTTCAGAGATTCATGAGTGAATGGCTTCAGTAATTTGATTTTCCCTCTGTCTGGATTCCCTCTCTGTAAGGGCACTTTAGCAGCTGCAATAATGGACTGTTACCTCATCGAAGAGCAGAGGATTGACATGCTACTCACCCACGGAGTCTCCGTATCCCCTTAGTCTGTGAATACACAGAATAATCAAGTAGATATGGGAACTGGATGAATATTTGAATGTTACCAATCCTGATCTGAATTCTGACTAGTGATGCAGCCTGAATCATAGTGACACAGAGGAGAACTGAGCGACTGAGCCTGGATTCTCCCAAGGGTTTTCCTTCATTCTGTCACGGATGGAGTTTGGGTTCCTGCCGCTGTCGCCTCTGGCTTTATTAGTTGGGGACACTTAATATTCAGGAATAGTCTTGATCTGACTGTACTCACACAGCTGTATGAGATCTGAACTGGACGATGACATCAATGTTTTCTGAAGAACTGCCTTAATTTAATAATTGATGATCTTTGCACAAAACTGAGTCAACACGGAACTGACTTCAGCTGAACAATGACACTATTTCCCTTAGATCTGCTGTACAGCCGAACTGAACTCTGTTTACATAATCAAATCATTTTCCTGATTATCACTGTAAAGCTGCTTTGAAACAATATTGTATTGTAATAAATTCTGTTGACTTTATAAATCTTTGTTGCATTATATGCCAACAGTGATAGTTCAAAAATGGGAAAAGCACTTGTGTTTTTCCCCCTTAGCTTGTACACCTGTAGTCTCGCGTAGCCAGACCTTCAGAGTGACAGCAGACGGTATGGACTCCATCACAGCCTTCATTGGCCAAGGACCACGCAGAGGCCGTCTGACTGACATGTAAACATGATTTAAAGAGAGCAGAATGCTAGATCTAATAACAGGTAGACAAATTAACTTACAAAAGAACCATAATTTTGATAATTTCAGTCTCCCCTTTCGCGTTGGGTGTTTTTTTGGTCTCCCCGTTCTGTCCCCGTTTAATGCACAGTTAGCCGTGGATTATCCCTTACTTATGTTAGTTATGTTCTGGTTATGAAAGGTTTTTGGGTAGAGGTTTGCCACTCAAGTTTGCGTCTTTGCAACGCTCATTGGTTTATTAAATGTAGGTAATTTGCTCAATAGACTATTACTGACTATTACTAATAATACTCTGGATATGAATGGCCTGTTACTTTACAGAGATTATGTATTTATCAGGCTACTAGGATGAAAACAATGTGATGTAACTGTCATTGATGAAAAGCAATGTGTTTGGTATGGCATTTTCCTGATACGCTGCAGTGATACACGTCTCTTTGCATCTAGGATCCAATTTACCCGAGGTTTAAAATTACCCAGGGTGAACTACTTCAAGTTTGGGAGCCCTTAAATGTTCCATAGTTTGAGGTATTATTAGTGATTTCACCAAACATGCTCCTTAGCAGTGGATACTTGATCTTTATAAATGTGTCTATGCTTCACGTGTTGGAACAATAGGAGATATGGTAATACTTAATCCAGGTGAGGAAAACCTTGGTTTTTAATGTGAATACAATGTGTGGGGAGAGCAAACACACTTTCCATTAAACTTGTTTCAAACAAGTAGTTATGATACTGCATATTTGAACTCTTGCTAGCTTCAGAAGCTGTTAAAATGAACAAAATCCGTGCTTCCAAAAATCTCTGAAACTGATTCAAATGTAGAATATTATTTCTGTCATAACAACTTGAAATATTGAAAACAGGACTTGAAAACAGCCTTTATAAACAGCCTTAATATTTGAGCCAAGGAAGTTTCCAAAATTTGGTTGATTTGCATGCGTCTTGAGACAGAATATTGTAGCCAGAGCTACTTCTCTCTGTTTATGTATATGACGCGTCATGCAGATACTTGGGTTACTTTGCAGTGGTTGTCTGTTGTGCCCCTCGGTCAAAAAGATTGAAAATAGATAGATCATATTAATAGAGGAGTAACATAGTGATTAGGAATTAGACAAAAGCACAGTTTGGAAGATGGATTCATGATGTACTTGCTCGTTATATAAATTTTGAATGAAAAAAGTTACAGTACACAATACTAACAGGAGCCGTTAATAAAACATGGACACTGATGAATAGAATGAACATCATACCTGCGTGCAAATCCTTCCCAGCTCACATACCAGTTCATAATTTATTGATATGCCCCACCGCTCCCCCCCAACAAACCAACAAACACTTGGATCCCCACAGTTTGTTAAATCACAACATATTCTTCTCTGGGATCAGTATTTCTGTCATAGCCCAGGAAATGTGAAAGAATACATTCTGCTTCATACCTGTATATGAGGACCTCATCATCTGAGCAGTTGTACTGTAGCTGGTACATTTTCACTTTGGGAGCGGTCTTGCTGATGGACCACTTGATCAAGGCAGACACAGCAGTCACCTCAGACACGGAGACTGCTTTCTCTGGCGGGCTCTTGGTAGAGCCTTTACTAGTCCTTGAGCTGCCTGTAATGTCTGACAGACGGGACTTGGGTTGTGATGCCTGGCCTGTGCCATTGCTTATGTGGGGTAGCTGAATAATTGACAGCTCCACTGAAGCGGTTGATTCACCAGCCAGGTTGGCTGCAATGCAGGTGAAGGTCCCATAGTCCTTTGAAGTGGTTATTAGGATCTGCAGGGTCCCATTGCGGTACACCACAGTGCGGGAAGAGTTGCCCAGTAATCGATCATCAGGGGTCACCCAATGGATAGTTGGGGTGGGATCTCCTATGGCTTCGCACCGTAGACTGGCGGTCTGCCCCTCCAGAACAAGCATCCTGTGGGTGTGTTGAGTAATCAGTGGCTGCTCACACAAAAACTCATCCTCCCGAACACTCCAGAAGTAGCGGCCCTTCAAGCCGGGAGGCGAGGCACAAGTTTCCAGGTCATCATCTCGCTCCAGACGTCGGAACCAAAGCAATTCGCAGTTGCAGTGAAGCGGGTTCCCTCCTATGCTGAGTGACAGCTGAGGAGTGAATGATGTGGTCATCACCTCTGAATCCTGTGCTCTGGCAAAGATGGGATCTGGCGGAAGCTTCTGGAGCCGGTTAGAGGTGAGGTCCAAGCGGGCCAGCCTCTCCAGATCCACAAAGGTCCCCTCGGGAATGTAGTCCAACAAGTTATGGTCCAGGCTCAGCTGGTGCAGGTTGATCATCTGCCGGACTGAATGCCAGGGCAGAGCCTGAAGGTTGTTGTAGGACAAGTCCAGATCTTCAAGTGATGCGGCAAGGTCTTCAAACGCCCTCTCAGAGATGCGACCCAGTTGGTTGTTATTGAGGATGAGATGCTGCAGGCTGACCAGCCCTCGCAAGTCATCAGGGCCCAACTCCACTAAACGGTTGTTATCAATATGAAGAGAACGGAGGGTTTCCAGGTCCCCAAAGGAAAATGGCTGAATGTAGCTGATTGTGTTGCGGGAGAGAGTAAGGTCCACCAAGTCTGTCATGTTGGCAAAGTCCTGCTGTGTGATTCGAAGGATGTAGTTTCCCCCTAATCGGAGCTCCACAGTGCTGCGGTCTATATCAGGTGGCACAAAGAGCAGGCCTTTAGCCGGGCACAGGGTCCCAAGCGACTCAGACAGGTTCTGGCACACACAGTACTTGGGGCACGCTCGGGCCATCATCACAGCCATACCCAGGACCAGCATCTGATAGAGCATGTGGTCCATGGTAGGTTCACATGAAGGGACCTGGAGGACAACAACACACAAGGAACAATCAGTGTCATGAAATATAGGATCAGTAAAAGATTACTGTGACAGATGTTAAGAAGCCACAGAGGACTTGTGCATATGCAGTAACTTTCTATAATCACTCAGTGAATACTGATCAGCTGTACAGATGGTAACCACGCTTATGCAAATTAAGTACTTATGCATAATCCTGACTTTATATATACTTATATATAACCCCGATTTTTGATCAGGATCCGAGTCACTGAATATTAATTCTACATTTGAACATCTACATTCTTTTCCTTTTAATGGCGGTAGGAAAACCCACTTGAAGGTGCATACCGCCACTTACTTCACAACACCTGTGTGACAGCTGACGTAAAATAAAGGATCGTGCCGATACCGATCAGTTAAAAAATGCTTAATTGGACCCGATACCAATCCCAGGACATCCCTATTAATGTGTGTTAAAGTGTGCAGGATGCCATGAAACAGTCCAGAGCTGTGAGAGATGGTAAGGCCTGTGTCTGGGACAGCACAGGGTACAGCTCTATGGCTTTAACAGCAAGTTAATGTAATTACAACTTGATTGTCATGAAATCCAATTTACATGAGGAGAGACACATTTGCATCCAAATGATAATTAATCTACACAGAACAAAAGGCCAAAGTGCACTGTCTTAAATACACTGAAAAGTTTGCGTCAAAAGTTTGTCACTCTGTGTAGAACATGCAGATGTCTTTGTTTGAGCAATGAACTTTACTTTCTGTATTGTATGTTGCTTCAAAAAAGCCTATATAGTGCATTTTCAGAGTGTATTCTGCTAAGTTGCACATGACGCTCTGCAAAAATAGGCTCAAAGGCAGAGTTCTTCTTTTGGTGCCGCAGCGGGGGGCTGCTCACGCATGCAGTGTGAATGCAGAAACCTGTGGTTGTGGCAGACACAGGATGTGTGAAGTGTCTGAACAAATATTTGTATCTAAAGAAACTGATTTCTCTCCCTCAGGCTAACATCAACTACAAGGTATATTTGTTGCTAAAACAAACAAACAAACAAAAATACTGGTATGGAGTGCCTGGGCAAGAAATTGGCTCTGTCCCAAATGGCACTCTACGCCCTTGCAGTCTCTCTGAGTCCACACTTTTGTGACATAATGCAGCTTTGACTGTTGGATAGAAGTCTGCTGTGGAGTTCACCCCAGTGTGGGCTCAGCAGAAGTGTGTAAAGTGGCCATGAAATGTGCCATTTGGAATAGGGCCATTGTATCTTCCTCTACAGTCTTAAAGTAAGCAAATACAATGTCCTGTTACATAAAGGAGAATTTCCCCTTACCACTCCATCAGAGGGACATGACCCAACACACCCATACTGCAGAAAAAAATCAGGGTGGACTAAAGCCAGGGCCTCACTTGGTTCTGACAGGTAAAGTACTTTATTCAGTCAGACAATGAATGAAGCATCAGAAAGTCTTAACTCTTCAATTTTGTGTGTTCACAGTATGTCACATTTAACAATCATTTAAATAAGCTTTCAGTTGCAGAATAAGTTAATATGTTACAAACAGTCAAACTGTTTGAATTTTTTATATTTTTTTGCAACAAAAATAAACAGGCGTAATAGTGAAAGACGGTATGGTAAAAAAACCTGGGGCTTTACCTGAAAAATGTTGAGGCTTAAGTCTCTGACTGCAAACAAGGTCAATTAAAGGGATAGTTAATCAAAAAATTTAATTCTGTCATCAATTTCTCACCCTCGTGTCGTACCAAAGCTGTAAAACTTTTGTTCATCTTCGGAAAACAAATGAAGATATTTTTAAAGAAATCTAAGAGATTTCTGTCCCTCCATTAGCAGTCCACACAACTACCACTCTGACACTACAAAAAGTTCATTAAGAGATCGTAAAACATATGAATCAAGCGGTTTAGTCACATTTTCTGAATAGTCTCGATCGCTTTATATGATAAACAGATTGCATTTAGACTTTTATTCACATACAAAAACATATCAGTGCACACTTCGGTTATGGTAAACGGAAGCTCAAGCACGTTTGAGTTTCAGCAAGAACCAATGAGGTTTGTTCTCGAGCTGGTATGGTTGAGCTTCTTTTTATATTCGCTTATCAATGTTTATATGTGAATTGCTGTGCATGCAGAGTGTTTCATACACTCTGTGTGGCTGTAGGGTTGGGAGGTCATGAGTATCTGCCTCTGCTAGAACTGTGACATTGATGGGTGCGGGGCAATGGCTTCTGGGGAACCAGTGTGAAGCTATCTAACATTATCATTATGGCTTTTTACTTCACTTGAGGCTTATTACACATTTTATTCCCCAGCAAGCTCATTAACATGCTTGGCTTTAGGTGAGACATTTGTCCGTGCAAGGCCTCATCACCTTCAGACCATGACAGAGAGTCACAGAGGATTTTCCCTAATTAAAGTCTGAAAAATAGAGGATGCTTGATACTTCAGTTAACGGGCGGGTCCTAATTGCGGTCAATAGTGCAAACTGCACAATCGCATGCTTAGCAAAAGAAAGAAGAGAAAATAGAAGAAAGAAAGAGAAAAACAGACAGATTGGTGTCTGGCCATGACCATGGGCAACAATTCATTGCTATAGGAATAGCTTAACTGTGAATAATGGTTGAATTGTCTGTTTTGTTCATGTGACATGCAAAGCAAGTTTAATACACAAACACCTCGAGAAATCATTTATTCCCCCAACCCTTAATGCATCGTGTTTCCTTGTTGAGCATCAGTGGATGTTTTCAGCTACTGTAATAGTTGTGTTTGAGTCCCTCAACTGTCCTCAGTGTGAAAAGATGGATCTCAAAATCATACAGTCAAATATGGAAAGGGTTCAAATATGCAGAAAACATTGGAAAACCAATGAATGTGCAGGAGCTGGAGGATTTTGCTGAAGAACAGCAGACAGTTTAACTGCTCAGGACAAACAAGGGACTCAAGAACAACCATCACAAAACATAGAAACAGTCATCCTGGTACCAACAGTTTCAAGGGTATGTAAACTTTTGAACAGGCTCATTTTTTTATACGGTCAGTTATTATTTTGTCTTGTGATCTATATGTAAAAAATTACTAAATAAAAAAATAACATGCACTTTTTATGATCCCTCTTTTTTTGTCAAAATTGTTAACATTTTCGCAGGTTCTGCAAGGATTATCCCTTTAAGCACAGTGTAAGTTGCTTTAGATGAAAGTGTCTGCTAAATAAATAAATGAGTTCAGTAGGCCAAAAGAGCTCCAGTTGCATCTATACTTTATAAGTTTAGTGTGGTTCACATTAAGTCCACAGTGCAGGTAATTGAGATGCCTGACTTAATTTGGAGCGCTCACATACAGTAGAGTATCACCCTACTGCACTAAAGAGAGAGAGAGACTTTAAAATTAGCATTTCTGGATTTGCTTAAAATTCCTTTATTCGGGTTCCTATTGGAGACTAAAATCTAAAGTGCAAAAAGATCCCGGTTATCTCACATATGTGTGATGGGCCTAAGACGATCTTGATCAGATCAGTATAACCCTTTACAGTATATCTGGAATTAACATGTTTGTATCCGGATATTTTTAGCCGGATTGAATTTAGACTTTTATTCCAACGCGTCCCCAATGCAGGTGTAGAGATTCAACAGGACTTCCCCATGTCAATGCATGTCAATCAGCTGTCAATGCATAACAGCAGCCTCATTTAACAGCTCTAAACCAGACTATGAGGAGGCCCACAACTAAATACATGCATGGCCACTTCTGACTGATTAAAGCTCCTTGTTCAGACTTAATTAATGCTCTTGTACATAGAAAAGTATGAAAATATTTATATTATTTAAGTTTAGTAATCTAATTAATTTACTAACATATATAAAACATGTGAAATGCACTAACAATTAAGAACTAGATTTCTCAAAACATGGAATAAGTAGACGAAAGAAACAGTAACATTAGTTAATTCATTAAGTATCATGAACTAAAAAGTATTTTCACTGTGAGTTAATGTTAAGTAACATGGTATTGACAGTTTTCAGTCACGTGACTGGTGTGGAGAACGTCTCGGTTACGTATGTAACCCTCGTTCCCTGAGTAGGGAACGGAGACGTTACGTCATGGCGACGAATGGGGTTTCGCTTAGAAAGCCTCTCATCTTCGAGAAATAAAAATGAGCCAATGGCAAAGAAATGCCATGGGTCTGCGGAATTTGCATTACGTAACTCCACCTTACCTCGTGGGTATATAAAGAAGTACGCTGGCAACATGCAGATATGTTTCTTTGCTGAGAAGCCAAGACTGAACTCCGGCATTCCAGCGGTACAGCGGAAGTGGACTCCTACTTAACTACACATAACTACAGTTCATGAACTCACTTCTGACATATAGTAACCACAATACAAACATGCATAACATAACACCACAAAAAAAACTTACATTAAACATTAACACCTCATAGCACTCATGTTTCCCTCCATTTGTAAAATGGTACATTCCGGATATGCGCACTACCCGAACCCACCACCAAAACATTGGATCAAACAGGTAAGATCTAATATGTGCTATAAAATGTAAACTCACACAATAAAGAAATCATTTAAAGCAAACAATGACTATTATCTTTCAACACTAACACATTGCCCACTTGATGTTGGTACTGTCCCTCCTCATATACATTGTCAACACACAATATACAATAACTTATTTCTGAACTCAACATGCCAAGTAAATTCAGAATAGCATTAGATTGATACTCTAGTGATGATGTAATTAACCTAGCCCATCATTACAGGGGGACTTACAGAATACACATATGACCCGGAGGGGCTGCATATGGAGAATCACTGGGGTGTCCAGCCGCAGGGGTGTCAAGGTGGCTTGCCAAGGGAAACACAGATGCTCAGAGAGGCTTACAGTGAAAATACACATGTGGGGGTCGCCCAGAGGGGGAACCATGCACATGGCGGCACCTAGCCAATCGCGAAAGCTGCCGGTGGCATAACTCTGGCATTGATGTCAACAGTGCTGGAGGAACTCAGGGCCTCTCGGGAAGGCTCACCTGAGGAGAATATCGCACGTATCCAGTCCGTGGAGTGGAATGGCAAGCAAGCGAAGACACTTGAGTACCGGCCGGTCCTAGTACCGGCTGGTTGAAGCGAGTACGTGAGGGGACACTGGCTCCACTCGGAGGTTATAGAACCTGTCGAATGTGTTAGGTGTTGCCCAGCCTGCAGCTCTGCAGATGTCTGTTAGCGAGGCGCCATGCGCTAGAGCCCAAGAGGAGGCCACACTCCGGGTGGAGTGGGCCTTCACACCAAGGGGGCACGGTCGACCTTGCTGCTGGTATGCCAAAGCAATGGCGTCCACTATCCAGTGAGGCAAGCTTTGCTTGGAGAGAGCCTTTCCCTTCAGCTTCCCACCATAACAGACAAAAAGCTGGTCTGAGGTCCTGAAACACTGCGTTCTGTCTACGTAAGCACGGAGGGCGCGTACTGGACAGAGCAGTGCCAAGGCTGGGTCTGCCTCCTCCAAGGGCAGCGCTTGCAGGTTCACCACCTGGTCTCGAAAGGGAGTGGTGGGAACCATGGGCACATATCAAGGCCGGGATCACAGGACCACGTGAGAGTAGGCCGGCCCGAATTCCAGGAACGCTTCGTCAACCGAAAATGCCTGCAGGTCCCCTATCCTCTTGATGGAGGCCAATGCAACCAGGAGCGCTGTCTTCATTGACAGGAACTTAAGCTCCACTGATTGCAGAGGCTCAAAGGGAGCACTCTGCAGGGCAGTTAAAACCACTGAGAGGTCCCAAGAGGGTACGAGAGGAGGGCGAGGAGGATTCAGTCTCCTCGCTCCTCTCAGGAACCTGATGATCAGGTCGTGCTTTCCCATGAAGTTACCTTCAACTGTGTTGTGATGTGCGGTAATGGCGGCAACATACACTGGTGGTAGGGTCCTCAAACCTGCCTCGTCCCGTCCAGGAACCACCTGTTGAGACAACAACATGCCTGGAAACTCATTCTAAGGGCACTCCGGCCCGTAGAAAGCTGAGGTTCGTCCACGGGGTGAAGGTCTGATCGCAGGCCGGAGTAACTGGTACTCGGAGCATTCCATGTTGCCAAGCCCACCTCGGGACTTGATCATGAAGCCAGAGCTGAAGCGGTCTCATATGAAGCAGTCCGAGCGGCGTTACTGCGGATGCCATGTGCCCCAGGAGCCTCTGAAATAACATCAGTGGAACCGCTGAAGTGCCCAGGGAGAAACACACACACTGTCGGCAGATCACTGCACAGATCAGCAGCAGGCAATGCGATCTCGCTGGAACGCACCATCGCACCAACACACTGAAGAGCCACTTGTCTCGTAGATTGAAGATGATTCAGAATGGCTTGTGGGAGTGAAGAGAACTCTTGGCTCTGAAGCGAAAACATCTGCATGTTGCCAGCATACTTCCTTATATACCCACGAGGTTAGGCGGAGTTACGCAATGCAAATTCCGCAGACCCATGGCATTTCTTTGCCATTGGCTCATTTATTTCTCGGAGATGAGAGGTTTTCTAAGCGAAACCCCATTCGTCATCACGATGTAACTCGTAGTGACCACGAAATGGAACTGGAGGGCAAACTGTAGAACTGCTGCACAGGCCTGCAAATCTGTTTCAAACCACGGATATTTACATCACATCTCAAAAGAAGAAAAACTAATATATGATCCATATACAGTACCTGCTGCAGTATTTCAATCAGTAAAAACAGCAGGGTATCCATCCAAAAACACTTACTGTGAAAAATACTTGAATTGCCTTAATGTACAAAAACAGTGATATTATACAATCAAATGCAGTATACAGGTTATTGATGATGCAGACTACATCCAGGCGAGCAGATGAGCCCAGAATATGAACACAACACGCTCAATGGTTAAGTGTTTTCTTTATAATGGTTTTATGGAAAAGTGCTTAACGAGAAGATGTGCATTGCATTTATATTCAGGGTTCATCGCTTGCCTGTATTTATTATACATCATCAATAAGGTGCATACTGAATTTTTCTTGTAATATCACTGTCTACATTAGTACTTAGTACAAACCTGGTGAACCTGGACAGGCGGGCAGTGGAGGAAAGCCTTGTTTTGCCCTGCAGGTGTGTGTTCCTTTATGGGTGTGACGTCACGAGAAAACTATTAATTGATTAGTCTGTACTGTCCACTGATGTTACTGCATTTCAGCCCACATTAACAACTGTTAACACTACTCACAACATACTCAACCCTAGCTGACTTAGCAAGAATCACCAAGACTTAATCTTGCAAATACAAAAGTGTAATAAAACTGCAATCAAACAAGAATTGTCCCTAATTCATTGGTCATTGCCAGATGGGTATGTTCTCATTAAAACTTCATGCACACTGTTGGGATAGAGCGAATGAGTGCTGCGTAACCGACTGTACAGGGCTGTTGGCGAGAGCGTAATGAGTCTTCAGATGAGATCAACCGTAAAGAGCATTGCTGAGATGCTGCTGTCTTTAATTATTTACATGCTCAGCCCTCAGGGTCTGCCTGGAGACGAGGCCTTACACAATAACAGCCCCGTTCAACACATTAGCCTGTGGAGTGCTTTAGGGCTGTCAAAATGACTGAAAAGCTAAATTAGAATTTCTTTCTGAAATATTAGCAACATTCAAATTATATTTGAATTCTAAAGGCAATACTTTAAAAAGAGAGGGTTTTCATCAGCAGGAAGAGCCTTTTCATGCCATTTTTCACATTAACAACGCAATCCAGCACTGTATACTGGATAAGCTAACAGAAACACGCCGCGTCAGCTACATCGTCATCATCATCATCATGTCTCGCACGTCTCTCAACACACCAAAAATTCTAATGTGCAGGTTTTTTTAAATTCAAAGAATATTAAAAATTCGAATTTTTATTTGACAGCCCTAGAGTGCTTTCACGTCTGCCTCCAGGAACATGTTACCATGTTCATCTAAAATTTCCTGTAAATATCACACCAATTTTTGGGAAAAAAGGTCTGTAAAATCCTGATGGGACTGTCATCTGTTAGCAGTAACACTGTACACATGTAGTAACTGTTTGCCAGGCAACAATCAGCAGATTCAGATGTATAAGTAGAAAACATGTGCCACTTCTCTCTCTCTCTCGCTACCTTCTTCACTTTCAGTGAAATAACCCTTTCATGAGGCCACACACCGAAACCTTGACTAACATGATAAGTGGGATTATATGCTCCAAGAGTGTAGGATAAGCCCCTTTAAACTCGATCTCTTCAGAACAACGTCTCCACCAGCAGAATGTCTGAAATCCCATACAGCACCTTTAATGTTCGGGAAACAGAAAGTCCCGTCCCACTTCAGTGAGCAGCTTTATACCCCACCAGGTTCTCACAGGGCTTGTGGAAACACACCAATATTCATTATGTAATGTGATTAGTGTCAGTGACAGTAATGGCTCATTTCCACTGAGCGGAACGGTACGGTACAGTACGGTATGCAATTATTTGCGTTTCCACTGTTAAAAGTTGTGAATGGTACCAAAATGCCGAACTGTGCCGTACCACTTTTTCGGTACCCTTCCGATGGGGTACCTAGCACAGTGGTACGGTACTAAAGGGCGGAGCTAGATTCACTGCAGAACGTTGATTGGTTGACAGAGAATCGTCACCTGCGCGTGCTACAAGGGGAATGACAACATAAGAGGTACCAATTTTTAATATACAGTTGAAATACAAAACTACTGTTATTGTGTCACGAAATGTAGTTTTAAGAGTTTTTCAGGCAAGAATGTAGTTGTTTAAAGCTCAAATCTGTGGTTTATTTATAAAGATTTACGAAAATTGTATCCAGGTTGTGAGATCCAGGCGATCACCGGGCTCTCGGCGCTCATGTACCCCGTCTGGAACAGCTTTTCCTCAGCTAGTCCTTCTGACGTTTGCCGCTGACTCTGGCGTCTCTGTAGTGTAAAAAATGTGCTTTACTCTGAAGGGTAAAGCACTTTGAATTGCCATTGTGTATGAAATGTGCTATATAAATAAACTTGCCTTGCCTTGCCTTGCCTTGCCTTGCCTTGCCTAGTGGTTAAACATGAGATATAATTCGTCTTGTGTAGACCTAACGGCCGATCTTTGGTCTCGTGAATCTATAATTTGTTCTTTTTATTTTTTATTTTACTTTATACTTAGGCTATTTAACTTTACCGTTGTAATGTTAGACTAGAGCGCTGACTTTGTATGTTTGACTGAATTGTTTGCTTTATTTCTTATTGTATAGCTTCTTGTACTTTTCACTTATACTTTTATAATGGCTATTATTGGTAAAACTGAAATTTAACAAAAAGAGACAGGGTTGAGTTTTGTAATTTTTAATTTTATTACAGTGAAGATGATTAGAGTACAAATGCACATATTGCCTGAACCATATTAATAAGTTTAATATTTTAAAAATTTAAACGAAAAGAGGCAGGGTTGTGTTTTATATTTCGTGTTGTTATAAATAGGCTAACGTTATACATGCAGTGAATATAATCAATACGCGTTGCCTGAAACACATTTGTGTGGCTATAATGTTTAAGATTTCTTTAAATGAAAACAAAAAGAGGCAGAGTGGTGTTTTATAACATATTTAGTTTTATTGTTGCCTAAAATGTACATACAGAGATAACCGGAGTAGCAGAGCGAGCTGAGTGACGCTTTGAAGAACGCGCTGTTCCATTTGCAGAATTACCGGACTCGCGTCCTCGGGAGTCTTTCTCCTGAGTCGGGCTTGGCAAGTCCGAACTTTGCAGATCTCTCATACAGAGGAACAGGATGTCAGTAGCATAATTAAATTATTAGAATATGATTTTTTTTTTTTTTTTTTTTGGTCCCTTCAGAGCACACTGGGCTTTTCTGGAAAGACAGGATTTAAAGAGACAATACAATAAAACAGAGCGTTTCAGACTGAGGGTGAAAAGAGTATTGTATGTCATGTAAATGTATTCTAGCAGACCCCAAAATTGAAATTGTAAACTTGGAAATAGGCATAATGTGGTCACTTTAAAGGAGATGCATTACTAAAACTGAGTGTTTCAGCCAGTGACACAAAAACAGTCATTGATGCACAAATACACAAATGATTATTTATTTGTGTATTTGTGCATCAATGACTGTTTTTGCACATAAATTACCTTAATTGACATAAGTGACCTTTAAGAAAGGTTAAAACAACATAAAAAGGCATGTTTTGAGCCGAGGATCACAAGCAGGGAAAGAAAACAGAGCAGCTGAGCTTGATTTTGTGCTTCCACCTACAGAAAGCTGAACAGGCGTAGGCAGAGCAAACAAAGCACCGCTGAAGAGTGTTAATGAACTATCAATAGACTGACGAACATGTGCTCCATTATCATGAGCAGAGCCGTTGCTAAGAGGAGAAAATACTCTCAGTGGCCTCGCTTTTACTCTAATATTAGATCATTTCTGTGTGCTGAGCTACACCATCATTTCTCCCCCCGCTCCTCTTAAAAGGGAACAAACCATCAACACTAGATTACTTAACGAACCCTTAACACTAGATTACTAAACGAGCCCTTAACACTAGATTACTTAACGAACCCTTAACACTAGATTACTCATCAAACCCTCAACTAGGGATGTCCCGATACCACTTTTTCACTTCCGATACCGATACCGATGCCGCAGCTTTGGCTATTTGCCGATACCGATATCAATCCGATATTTTTATTTTATTCTTGAACTAATACTAATAATAATAATAAAATATAATGGAAGCACTTTGCTCAATTAGCCACATAAAAACTCACTAAAATGGAGAACAAATACTTCTCCAGTATATAGTCCACAACAACAGTTGATAATGAAAGACTGCCAGCCTTTATTCAAAAGACCTTGAGATATGTTTGGTAACCTGAATGCATTTAAAATTAATTTGCTATATTTCAGATCAATATATTTGTTTCCTTAAAATTTTAATTAACTTTAACTTTATTCTCATCTGAATTATAAATAATTTATTTCTGTATAAAATAATACTAGCCTACTTTTAAAAACACATTTGATTTTCTTTTTTATTCAATGTAGAATGTGTAACTTAAAAATAAACAGATTAGTGCTCTGTTTTAGGACAAGAAATGAAAACCAATGCAATGATGAATGTCCAAAAGATGAGATCATTTTTGCTTTTAAACAGCGTGTGTGTGTGTGTGTGTGTGTGTGTGTGTGTGTGTGTGTGTGTGTGTGTGTGTGCGCGTGTGATTTTGGTTGGGTGACAGTTACAGTTTGACAAAAGCACAATGTTGTGTTTTACACAAATATAAGTAGGCTAAACACTTTTTGCAGTTTTAATGATGTCCTGTATGAAAATGACGGAGTATGTTTTTATGTTTCCACTGTTCGATCGCGCCCGTGCCTCTCTCTCTCTGACACACACACACTCCAGCATTGCAATCTTGACATCGCAGCCTGTTCATTTTGCTGCGTTCACACCAAACCAAACGCGAATAGAGCGTCAAATTTGCGTCTATCGCGTCTAGTTCGATGCTTGAACAGTTTGAATCCATTCGCGCGTCCAAAGCGAATAGGACGCGCCGCGCGCGTATAATGATAAAGTGAGCGTTTAAAGCGATGTAGACGCGCGTTCAGAGCTAAGGCGGGCTACAGATTAGGTGTCCCTAAAGAACCCGCATATGCGCGTATCTAACAGTAACGTTAGTTCCGTATTACATTAATTAATGTGCACGCGAGATTTATTTATTTTTATACCGTGTATTCTCTGTGTAAATCCATGCACCGAACGTACGTTCAGTACGAATACGTACCGTTCCACCCCTAATGGGTATCGGATCATGGGTATCGGATCATAGGTATCGGATAATTTTTTTTCTCCCCTCCGATATCCGATCTAGCATTTTGGGCCAGTATCGGCACGATACCGATGCCGTGGATCGGATCGGGACATCCCTACCCTCAACACGAGATTACTTATCAAACCCTTAACACTAGATTACTTCTCAAACCCTCAACTCTAGATTACTTCTCAAACCCTCAACACTAGATTACTTAACGAACCCTTAACACTAGATTACTTCTCAAACCCTCAACACTAGATTACTTAACGAACCATCAACACTATATTACTTTACGAACCCTTAACACTAGATTACTTAACGAACCAACAACACTATATTACTGAACGAACCTTCAACACTAGATTACTGAACGAACCCTCAACACTAGATTACTAAACAAATCCTTAACACTAGATTACTAAACGAACCCTTAACACTAGATTACTTCTCAAACCCTCAACACTAGATTACTTAATGAACCATCAACACTAGATTACTAAACTAACCCTTAACACTATATTACTTAATGAACCATCAACACTAGATTACTGAACGAACCATCAACACTAGATTACTTAACGAACCCTTAACACTAGATTACTTCTCAAACCCTCAACACTAGATTACTTAATGAACCCTTAACACTAGATTACTTAACGAACCATCAACACTATATTACTGAACGAACCCTCAACACTAGATTACTAAACAAATCCTTAACACTAGATTACTAAACGAACCCTTAACACTAGATTACTTCTTAAACCCTCAACACTAGATTACTTAATGAACCATCAACACTAGATTACTAAACTAACCCTTAACACTATATTACTTAATGAACCATCAACACTAGATTACTGAACGAACCATCAACACTAGATTACTTAACGAACCCTTAACACTAGATTACTTAACGAACCATCAACACTATATTACTTAACGAACCCTTAACACTAGATTACTTAACGAACCATCAACACTATATTACTGAACGAACCTTCAACACTAGATTACTGAACGAACCCTCAACACTAGATTACTAAACAAATCCTTAACACTAGATTACTAAACGAACCCTTAACACTAGATTACTTCTCAAACCCTCAACACTAGATTACTTAATGAACCATCAACACTAGATTACTAAACTAACCCTTAACACTATATTACTTAATGAACCATCAACACTAGATTACTGAACGAACCATCAACACTAGATTACTTAACGAACCCTTAACACTAGATTACTTCTCAAACCCTCAACACTAGATTACTTAATGAACCATCAACACTAGATTACTAAACTAACCCTTAACACTATATTACTTAATGAACCATTAACACTAGATTACTGAACGAACCATCAACACTAGATTACTTAATGAACCCTTAACACTAGATTACTGAACGAACCCTCAACACTAGATTACTGAACGAACCCTTAACACTAGATTACTAAACTAACCCTTAACACTAGATTACTAAACGAACCCTCAACACTAGATTACTGAACGAACCCTTAACACTAGATTACTTCTCAAACCCTCAACACTAGATTACTTAATGAACCCTTAACACTAGATTACTGAACGAACCCTCAACACTAGATTACTGAACGAACCCTCAACACTAGATTACTAAACTAACCCTTAACACTAGATTACTTCTCAAACCCTCAACACTAGATTACTTAACGAACCATCAACACTATATTACTTAACGAACCCTTAACACTATATTACTTAATGAACCATCAACACTAGATTACTGAACGAACCATCAACACTAGATTACTTAACGAACCCTTAACACTAGATTACTTAACGAACCATCAACACTATATTACTGAACGAACCTTCAACACTAGATTACTGAACGAACCCTCAACACTAGATTACTAAACAAATCCTTAACACTAGATTACTAAACGAACCCTTAACACTAGATTACTTCTCAAACCCTCAACACTAGATTACTTAATGAACCATCAACACTAGATTACTAAACTAACCCTTAACACTATATTACTTAATGAACCATCAACACTAGATTACTAAACTAACCCTTAACACTATATTACTTAATGAACCATCAACACTAGATTACTTAACGAACCCTTAACACTAGATTACTTCTCAAACCCTCAACACTAGATTACTTAATGAACCCTTAACACTAGATTACTTAACGAACCATCAACACTATATTACTAAACTAACCCTTAACACTAGATTACTTCTCAAACCCTCAACACTAGATTACTTAACGAACCATCAACACTATATTACTTAACGAACCCTTAACACTATATTACTTAATGAACCATCAACACTAGATTACTGAACGAACCATCAACACTAGATTACTTAACGAACCCTTAACACTAGATTACTTCTCAAACCCTCAACACTAGATTACTTAATGAACCCTCAACACTAGATTACTGAACGAACCCTCAACACTAGATTACTTCTCAAACCCTCAACACTAGATTACTTAACGAACCATCAACACTAGATTACTAAACGAACCCTTAACACTAGATTACTTCTCAAATCCTCAACACTAGATTACTTAACGAACCATCAACACTATATTACTGAACGAACCCTTAACACTAGATTACTTAACGAACCATCAACACTATATTACTGAACGGACCCTTAACACTAGATTACTTAACGAACCCTCAACACTAGATTACTAAACGAACCATCAACACTAGATTACTTAACGAACCCTTAACACTAGATTACTAAACGAGCCGTTAACACTAGATTACTTAACGAACCCTTAACACTAGATTACTCATCAAACCCTCAACACGAGATTACTTAACGAACCCTTAACACTAGATTACTTAACGAACCATCAACACTATATTACTTAACGAACCCTTAACACTAGATTACTTAACGAACCATCAACACTATATTACTGAACGAACCTTCAACACTAGATTACTTAACGAACCCTTAACACTAGATTACTCATCAAACCCTCAACACGAGATTACTTATCAAACCCTCAACACTAGATTACTTAACGAACCCTTAACACTAGATTACTTCTCAAACCCTCAACACTAGATTACTTCTCAAACCCTCAACACTAGATTACTTAACGAACCCTTAACACTAGATTACTTCTCAAACCCTCAACACTAGATTACTTAATGAACCATCAACACTATATTACTTAACGAACCCTTAACACTAGATTACTGAACGAACCATCAACACTAGATTACTTAACCTGTTAAGCCTCACCAGTGCGTCGGCGCACTGAAGCGTTTTTTTTATATATATAGCTCAAAGTTACTATCAGATTTAATGTTATACTTCGACAAACTATACATCATTAAAAAGATATAAGACTCAAGTTTCAGTATTTGACCACTATTGTATTCTGAGAAACTTATAGCGACAGTTATTTCTTAATTTGTGTCAGGAGTTATGAAATGAAAAAATTGAGTCGATACCTTTAATATGAATTATGCGCGTCAGCTGCTTTCATTCATAAAAAACTCCCGTGCTGTAGTCATGACAGCGATACACAAAACAACGTCCCTCAGGGCTTTAGCTCAAAAATGTGCAGATTTGGAGAAATATTGATATATTCTCATAGATTCACATCATATTTCTATAGACAGGAATAATATTTATTGAATTTATACCCAAATGCGTCGATGTAATCATTATGAGCGCTTGCATACTCTGATACTGTGTTTTCAATCCATACCACCAGCCTGAGGGCGCTATATGCACAATAATTGTCCATATATGGAACATGAAGAAGAGCCATGATCATGTGACATTCCAGGACATCACTGATACACACAAAGCTACAGAGTTCGCGCTGTAAAATGCAGATAAAGAGGTTTTGAAGATAATAAACATGATTGCAATGATATTTGAGTTACCTGTATTTTTCAAGACATGCCAGGTATTTTCATAATAATAGATTATATTTATAATGTAATGCTAATCTATATAGACTATCATTGTGCAGAACAGTATACAATAGTATATTTTCTGTCTGATTTTTTTATCTGAAGCCAAATTAGATCACAGAAGATTATTTAAAATACTCCACTTGCGTTATAAAAGTAAGTTTGGAGCACAAACATGGTTTTAATCTCATAAATGGTCGTGTATTGATGGTGTGCTAAGCTAACATGCTAGCTAGCCCTAGGTGCACCTGCAACCTAGAAGTTATACTTTTATGTTTTTTTGAATGCTTACTGAAAGTTTCTTTATTCAAGAATGTTCTTTATTCTTTATTTAAAATGTGAGGTGAACTTTGAGAAAAGAATTTAGGGATTGAAACCCTATGAATAGCCTGTGAATAGCCAGTCGTTAGTAACTATAATGCAGACAAAAGAAATGCATATTTCGAGCCATAACCAGGCTGGAGAGGTGTGAATGTGTGCAGGGGGAGACTGAGACTGAATGGGGCTCGTTTGCACCACAAAACAATAGAGACAATATACTGGATAGATGGTTAGAAGATGACAATAAACATCAGAAGCATCTTAGCGTCAAATCAAAATAAAGTCAACTGACATGGTCTTGAAAAACATTTAACTAAATACAGAGTTTTGGACTTATTATCTTCAGATTTTAAACATAAAATGTTTAGACATGTGGCTTTAGCTGTAGATTGCATTTCTAGATTGCTCCAGTGCCAACTTCAATTTTATTTTTATGAGGATGTTTCATATAAATTAATTTCTAATAACTTTACAAAACTTTGAAGCTATTTATAACAATTTTTGTCATTATGATAATTTTTAATTCTACATTTACAATAAACTGCCAGGTGTCAGCTTTCAAATGAGATCATACTTGTGCTTTTAGTACAAAGGGTTCATGAACTGTATCTGTTTCAGTTTGGGTATGTCATTTCTGGGGATTTTTCAAAAGTGGGGTTGCAGCTTAACAGGTTAACGAACCATCAACACTATATTACTTAACGAACCCTTAACACTAGATTACTGAACGAACCTTCAACACTAGATTACTGAACGAACCCTCAACACTAGATTACTAAACAAATCCTTAACACTAGATTACTAAACGAACCCTTAACACTAGATTACTTCTCAAACCCTCAACACTAGATTACTTCTCAAACCCTCAACACTAGATTACTTAATGAACCATCAACACTAGATTACTAAACTAACCCTTAACACTAGATTACTTAATGAACCCTCAACACTAGATTACTGAACGAACCATCAACACTAGATTACTTAACGAACCCTTAACACTAGATTACTTCTCAAACCCTCAACACTAGATTACTTAATGAACCCTCAACACTAGATTACTGAACGAACCCTCAACACTAGATTACTTAACGAACCCTTAACACTAGATTACTTCTCAAACCCTCAACACTAGATTACTTAACGAACCATCAACACTATATTACTTAACGAACCCTTAACACTAGATTACTGAACGAACCATCAACACTAGATTACTTAACGAGCCATCAACACTATATTACTGAACGAACCTTCAACACTAGATTACTGAATGAACCCTCAACACTAGATTACTAAACAAATCCTTAAAACTAGATTACTAAACGAACCCTTAACACTAGATTACTTCTCAAACCCTCAACACTAGATTACTTCTCAAACCCTCAACACTAGATTACTTAATGAACCATCAACACTAGATTACTAAACTAACCCTTAACACTATATTACTTAATGAACCATCAACACTAGATTACTGAACGAACCATCAACACTAGATTACTTAACGAACCCTTAACACTAGATTACTTCTCAAACCCTCAACACTAGATTACTTAATGAACCCTCAACACTAGATTACTGAACGAACCCTCAACACTAGATTACTTCTCAAACCCTCAACACTAGATTACTTAACGAACCATCAACACTAGATTACTAAACGAACCCTTAACACTAGATTACTTCTCAAACCCTCAACACTAGATTACTTCTCAAACCCTCAACACTAGATTACTTAACGAACCATCAACACTAGATTACTTAACGAACCCTCAACACTATATTACTGAACGAACCTTCAACACTAGATTACTGAATGAACCCTCAACACTAGATTACTAAACAAATCCTTAAAACTAGATTACTAAACGAACCCTTAACACTAGATTACTTCTCAAACCCTCAACACTAGATTACTTCTCAAACCCTCAACACTAGATTACTTAATGAACCATCAACACTAGATTACTAAACTAACCCTTAACACTATATTACTTAATGAACCATCAACACTAGATTACTGAACGAACCATCAACACTAGATTACTTAACGAACCCTTAACACTAGATTACTTCTCAAACCCTCAACACTAGATTACTTAATGAACCCTCAACACTAGATTACTGAACGAACCCTCAACACTAGATTACTTCTCAAACCCTCAACACTAGATTACTTAATGAACCCTCAACACTAGATTACTGAACGAACCCTCAACACTAGATTACTTCTCAAACCCTCAACACTAGATTACTTAACGAACCATCAACACTAGATTACTAAACGAACCCTTAACACTAGATTACTTCTCAAACCCTCAACACTAGATTACTTCTCAAACCCTCAACACTAGATTACTTAACGAACCATCAACACTAGATTACTTAACGAACCCTCAACACTAGATTACTAAACGAACCATCAACACTATATTACTTAACGAACCCTCAACACTAGATTACTGAACAAACCATCAACACTAGATTACTGAACGAACCATCAACACTATATTACTTAACGAACCCTCAACACTAGATTACTGAACGAACCATCAACACTAGATTACTTCTCAAACCCTCAACACTAGATTACTTAATGAACCCTCAACACTAGATTATTGAACAAACCCTCAACACTAGATTACTTAACGAACCCTCAACACTAGATTACTTAATAAACCCTCAACACTAGATTACTTCTCAAACCCTCAACACTAGATTACTTAACGAACCATCAACACTAGATTACTAAACGAATCCTTAACACTAGATTACTTAATGAACCCTCAACACTAGATTACTGAACGAACCCTCAACACTAGATTACTAAACGAACCCTTAACACTAGATTACTTCTCAAACCCTCAACACTAGATTACGTATCAAACCCTCAACACTAGATTACTGAACGAACCCTCAACACTAGATTACTGAACGAACCCTCAACGCTAGATTACTTATCAAACCCTCAACACTAGATTACTTCTCAAACCCTCAACACTAGATTACGTATCAAACCCTCAACACTAGATTACTGAACGAACCCTCAACACTAGATTACTGAACGAACCCTCAACGCTAGATTACTTATCAAACCCTCAACACTAGATTACTGAACGAACCATCAACACTATATTACTGAACGAACCCTCAACACTAGATTACTAAACAAATCCTTAACACTAGATTACTAAACGAACCCTTAACACTAGATTACTTCTCAAACCCTCAACACTAGATTACTTCTCAAACCCTCAACACTAGATTACTTAATGAACCATCAACACTAGATTACTAAACTAACCCTTAACACTATATTACTTAATGAACCATCAACACTAGATTACTGAGCGAACCATCAACACTAGATTACTTAACGAACCCTTAACACTAGATTACTTCTCAAACCCTCAACACTAGATTACTTAATGAACCCTCAACACTAGATTACTGAACGAACCCTCAACACTAGATTACTTCTCAAACCCTCAACAATAGATTACTTCTCAAACCCTCAACACTAGATTACTTCTCAAACCCTCAACACTAGATTACTTAACGAACCATCAACACTAGATTACTTAACGAACCATCAACACTAGATTACTAAACGAATCCTTAACACTAGATTACTTAACGAACCCTTAACACTAGATTACTTCTCAAACCCTCAACACTAGATTACTTAATGAACCCTCAACACTAGATTACTGAACGAACCCTCAACTCTAGATTACTAAACGAACCCTTAACACTAGATTACTTCTCAAACCCTCAACACTAGATTACGTATCAAACCCTCAACACTAGATTACTTAATGAACCCTCAACACTAGATTACTGAACGAACCCTCAACACTAGATTACTAAACGAACCCTTAACACTAGATTACTGAACGAACCATCAACACTATATTACTGAACGAACCCTCAACACTAGATTACTGAACGAACCCTCAACACTAGATTACTGAACGAACCCTCAACACTAGATTACTTAATGAACCCTCAACACTAGATTACTGAACGAACCCTCAACACTAGATTACTTAACGAACCCTTAACACTAGATTACTTCTCAAACCCTCAACACTAGATTACTTAACGAACCATCAACACTATATTGCTTAACGAACCCTTAACACTAGATTACTGAACGAACCATCAACACTAGATTACTTAACGAACCATCAACACTATATTACTGAACGAACCTTCAACACTAGATTACTGAACGAACCCTCAACACTAGATTACAAAACAAATCCTTAACACTAGATTACTAAACGAACCCTTAACACTAGATTACTGAACGAACCATCAACACTATATTACTGAACGAACCCTCAACACTAGATTACTGAACGAACCCTCAACACTAGATTACTGAACGAACCCTCAACACTAGATTACTTAACCCTCTAAGCGCCAAAGTCGCAAAATTGCGACAAGACGTCATACTTAATAAAACAGGCTGTAGATCCTAATATGGTGTAATATCTCATTTGTATTCCCTACCACTAGATGGCAGACATGTAATACTTCGATTCAAGACCAAAATAACGTCATGTTCCTATTCAAAGTGTTGGAGGAAACAGCAGAGCAAGTGAGCAATCGTGTCATTGATGCGGAAGCAGTTCAGTTCAAAGCGTCTGAGTAAATTGTGAGAGAAAATCGTCAAATGACTAATAAAAGCTTGTACAGTGAGTATGTGTTCAAATGTTATTCACCGATTCTGACTCTGAAGAGAAATATTTGCCTTTTGGAAATGACGATCGGCCGTCTAATGATCGCGCTTCTCCTAGTACATCTTTGCCGCGCCGCCCACGCATCTCCCGGTACATTTTTGCCGTGCAATGGAGCCGCGCGCGCATCTCCCGGTACATTTTTGCCGTGCAATGGAGCCGCGCGCGCTTCTCCCGGTACATCTTTGCCGCGTAATGGTGCCGCCGTGCAAGGTGCAAGTGTTCACGAAGCACAAACAGATAATTTTGCTCGATGGGGGTGGCAGGGGTGGACGTGGTCTTAGTGTATTCTTTTCCTGATCATTTGGAATAAGGATAAAAAGACCACACAAAAAAAAAAACCACTCCATATATTTTTTTTCCTGAATATTACTGATGAACTGATCAAAAAGTAGGCTACTGTTCACATGTGTTTTACTACTAAAGTATTGTTATATAGTAATAATTTAGTACTTTCTCCTATTTTATTGTTGATTTCCTCTTATGTAAATAAATTTCACCATCAATTCAATATCTACTATTTCCTGAATATTACTGATGAACTGATCAAAAAGTAGGCTACTGTTCACATGCGTTTTACTATATAGAATAGTAATAATTTTGTACTTTCTCCTGTTATTGTTGGTTTCCTCTTTTCTCATCATTTGGAATAATACAATAAAACATGCAAATAAGTTCAAAAATCAGTTCAATATCTACTATTTCCTGAACATTATGAAATTCAATAGGGCCGCCCCCCTGATAACGTCATAATATGCAAATTAGATTATTATATTTACACCCCACATAAACTTTCAGTCATCCCCAACATTTTTCTAATTTACAGTAGATCTCTATATTTAAGCCCTTTCAAGGCACAAGCTTTTGACATTTTGATGTCAAAATCCAGCATTTTTTCAAAAAAACCTTGGCGCCTAAAGGGTTAATGAACCCTCAACACTAGATTACTGAACGAACCCTCAACACTAGATTACTTAACGAACCCTTAACACTAGATTACTTCTCAAACCCTCAACACTAGATTACTTAACGAACCATCAACACTATATTGCTTAACGAACCCTTAACACTAGATTACTGAACGAACCATCAACACTAGATTACTGAACGAACCATCAACACTAGATTACTTAACGAACCATCAACACTATATTGCTTAACGAACCCTTAACACTAGATTACTGAACGAACCATCAACACTAGATTACTTAACGAACCATCAACACTATATTACTGAACGAACCTTCAACACTAGATTACTGAACGAACCCTCAACACTAGATTACAAAACAAATCCTTAACACTAGATTACTAAACGAACCCTTAACACTAGATTACTTCTCAAACCCTCAAAACTAGATTATTTCTCAAACCCTCAACACTAGATTACTTAATGAACCATCAACACTAGATTACTAAACTAACCCTTAACACTATATTACTTAATGAACCATCAACACTAGATTACTGAACGAACCATCAACACTAGATTACTTAACGAACCCTTAACACTAGATTACTTCTCAAACCCTCAACACTAGATTACTTAATGAACCCTCAACACTAGATTACTGAACGAACCCTCAACACTAGATTACTTCTCAAACCCTCAACACTAGATTACTTAACGAACCATCAACACTAGATTACTAAACGAACCCTTAACACTAGATTACTTCTCAAACCCTCAACACTAGATTACTTCTCAAACCCTCAACACTAGATTACTTAACGAACCATCAACACTGTATTACTTAACGAACCCTCAACACTAGATTACTAAACGAACCATCAACACTATATTACTTAACGAACCCTCAACACTAGATTACTAAACGAACCATCAACACTAGATTACTGAACGAACCATCAACACTATATTACTTAACGAACCCTCAACACTAGATTACTGAACGAACCATCAACACTAGATTACTTCTCAAACCCTCAACACTAGATTACTTAATGAACCCTCAACACTAGATTACTGAACAAACCCTCAACACTAGATTACTTAACGAACCCTCAACACTAGATTACTTAATAAACCCTCAACACTAGATTACTTCTCAAACCCTCAACACTAGATTACTTAACGAACCATCAACACTAGATTACTAAACGAATCCTTAACACTAGATTACTTAATGAACCCTCAACACTAGATTACTGAACGAACCCTCAACACTAGATTACTAAACGAACCCTTAACACTAGATTACTTCTCAAACCCTCAACACTAGATTACGTATCAAACCCTCAACACTAGATTACTGAACGAACCCTCAACACTAGATTACTAAACGAACCCTTAACACTAGATTACTGAACGAACCATCAACACTAGATTACTGAACGAACCATCAACACTATATTACTTAACGAACCATCAACACTAGATTACTAAACGAACCCTTAACACTAGATTACTTCTCAAACCCTCAACACTAGATTACTTAACGAACCATCAACACTGTATTACTTAACGAACCCTCAACACTAGATTACTAAACGAACCATCAACACTATATTACTTAACGAACCCTCAACACTAGATTACTGAACGAACCATCAACACTATATTACTTAACGAACCCTCAACACTAGATTACTGAACGAACCATCAACACTAGATAACTTCTCAAACCCTCAACACTAGATTACTTAATGAACCCTCAACACTAGATTACTGAACAAACCCTCAACACTAGATTACTTAACGAACCCTCAACACTAGATTACTTAATAAACCCTCAACACTAGATTACTTCTCAAACCCTCAACACTAGATTACTTAACGAACCATCAACACTAGATTACTAAACGAATCCTTAACACTAGATTACTTAATGAACCCTCAACACTAGATTACTGAACGAACCCTCAACACTAGATTACTGAATGAACCCTTAACACTAGATTACTTCTCAAACCCTCAACACTAGATTACGTATCAAACCCTCAACACTAGATTACTTAATGAACCCTCAACACTAGATTACTGAACGAACCCTCAACACTAGATTACTTATCAAACCCTCAACACTATATTACTGAACGAACCATCAACACTATATTACTGAACGAACCCTCAACACTAGATTACTTAACAAACCCTTAACACTATATTACTCATCAAACCCTCAACACTAGATTACTTATCAAATAAGAGTTTGATGTACAATATGAGACCTGGAGACCTCTGTCCGTTAGCGTTCCCATTCATCTCAGGGAAAAGGGAATAGAGGCTGAAAAATTTACCAAAGATGTACTATGTATATTGCTTGCAGTATATTGTTGACAGTGTTCGAACTATAGCGTGTCTTTTGGGGGAGCCCACTTTTGTTGATGTTCTTTTTTTTCAACGGGGGGGGGGGGGGGGGGGGGGGGTTATGGGGTATGCGTGTGCCATACGAGGATGGGAAGTCCGAATCATTTTACTTACTCTCTTGTTCGATCTCGTTCATCAAAATGAAAGAATCTTTTTTCGAGCCATTTCGTTCATCTAAGTGGCAAATCAAATGTTATACTTTTAACAGGCAAATTCCCTGAACACATCCACCTACGCATGATTATATTCTGAATTAAGAAATCATTATAATGCAGTCAAAAATAAGTTACAAGGAACATAAATAATTACTTTACCTTCAGAGTCTTTCGTTCATCTGTCACGTGACAGACGCAATTATGAATGGATCGTTCATGAACGACAGATATATAACAGCTACAAGTCACAAGTGTATGCACTACTTGCTTTATGCAAGCACTATATAGGATAAATCACTATACAGGATTTACCCTATTGTACTTTATCGATCCGAATTGATAGGTCAAACAGCAAACATCCACCAACAAATAGTCTATAAATAGGCTGTCTTTGAGTTCACATGAACAACGGTTAAATTATTCGTCGGGTTACAGAAGAATACCATAATTCCTCCGTTCAATTAGGCCTAAGACATCGAGAGTCACGCAGACCTATAACAACCCAGCCACAACACAGTTTGGGAATAACATGCCTTATCTTAACACAGAATGGATTTCAAGGACTTCGCGCGCAGATCAATGGCCTCGTTTATATTTTTTTTGCCGAATCTGTGAGTTAACATGAGTTGAATTTGCACCGCAGCACCACCACACCTTGATGCTCATGACAAGAATAGCATGCATAGTTATCTTTATTGAAGTGAACTACCGGTAGGTTTAAATCGCCGTCCTGCATGAATGAATGATATTTTTGCTATTTTACCCATAATAATCCACGATGATCACAATACACAAAACTGAAATTGCACGTCAAAATAACACATTGTCAATATTTTTTGAGACCCCCCAAAATTTCACAAATCACGTTTTCAGGGGAGCCCATGTCTTATTAAGGGGAGCCGAGCTCCCCCTAGCTCCCCTGTAGTTCGCACCCTGATTGTTGAGTTTTGAAAGCTTTTCCTCCATAATGGGAGGACCCTGATCAGCCTAATCCCTAGAGTATGTAATAAATCAGCATTGTAAATGGGTTATCAGTGCATGAATAGTGCAATGAATGCACATCCACACCGAGAGAGAGATGCTTTCATAGCGGACGCCGTTTGGACACAGAGGTCAGAAAAGAAACTAATCCACTTCAATCTCTCTCGTTCTGGACGTCACACTAAAAGCTCCTCTTCTGAAAGCAGAATCAATTACCAATTTCTCTGGGAAGGAAGCGACAGCACTTTAATACTGAACGGATCAGTTCTGCATCCCGCTGATGAAATTTCCCAGAGGATCAAAGTGAGAGAAGCCAAAGATGGCTGGTCCAGTGCTGACCATAAATGATCTTCTGAGAGGAGTGAGGAGCCGCTCCGCTCATCCCTCTAGATTGGACTGAAGCGATCCGTAAGGATGCCGGATTAAGGTTGAGCTGTGGTCACTGCGGGATCAGCTCTGCCATCATAATCTATTATCACTTACAGTCACACTGAGAGATTAAAACAGCGAGGTACTCGAATGCCTCCGACAGGGCAGATAATCCCGCTGGGAAACACTTCCCAAACAAAGCTGCCGCTCTAAAAATAACACTGATCCTGACAGGAGTCCTGCGGTAAGCAGTTTCCCTCCAGAACAAGCCACAGATAAACTGTCTGCTGCTATTGCTTTTTCATGTAAAGTCCAACACTAGAGTGGTCCCAAAAGAAAGATTATTTAGTGGGATGAATCCTGTTCCTCCAGCTCAAATAACACCCATGATGTATAGATGAATAGCACAAACACAAGCTGCACACGTATGTGTGTCTAAAGCACATACTCCTATGGACTGCCATCATCACTGTACAATGTTTGACACGCCATCTGCCACAAACGTTGATGATCATGCTGTCATATACAATATATTAATATTTTCATGTTCAATTAATTCCTGGTGTGCAGATATAAATCCTGCAGGAAGTGTTTATCAGCTCTGCATAGAAGTTAATGTGTGGCGGGATCTGGGCTGAACACCAGAGATCTGAATCCATGATTCTGACGGTTCAAAAGCAATCAGGATAAAAGTGCACTGTTTTTATATGATTTATTAGACATTTGGCCTTCATTTCTGCAGGAGAGTTGAGAGATCTGGCCTGAAGCAGAACTGCTGTGTGTCGCAGATATTCACAGTTGAATGACTCTAATAGCAGAAGTTATGTAAGGTTTCAGGATCAGTGGCTGCTAAGAGGGAATGACTGACATATTCTACTTATGTTAACACTGTACACAGGGGTGTAACGATCCCCTCATGTCACGATTCGATACATATCACGATACTGAACTCACAATACAATATTATTATACTCCAAGACATGTGATAAAAGGTCAACAAAAAATGTAGTTGATTAAAATGTTACATTTGGTATTACATTGTGAAGTAAATGAATAGGCTTGGACATGGTGCTGGAAACCCAATGCACAGGACAATAGAGACACCAGAATAACAATATTCATAATTCTGAAGCTGAAAACACAGAATTATTTTACACGACCATGCTTTCACTCTGACTAGATATATTTAAATAATATAGGCCACTTTTTACTGGTAACATCAGACATTTGGCATTATCAGAACCCAAAAATATTCCCACATTGCATTATTATTTATTCAACATAACATATAGTAGTTTAATGTAATGTAGTACTGACACTAAAACTCTGTAAACTTGAATTTTTTCCTCACAGTAATTTTAATTTTGGGTGAACTATCCACGTTACATATTTGTATTGTGATATATTGTGATATATATTGTGTGACACGATATATTGTTACACCACTAACTGTACTTTGTCAGTGAGAGTCAGCAGAGACATCAGGAATGATGCTGTTACCTGTATGGAGCCGCTGCTCAGACATAGAGTCAGTCCGTCTCAGGATCCTCCCGTCTCCAGCTGAAGATGATGATGACACACCTGAGGAGAGGAGAGCATCAGGTGAGCGTTCTCTCATGATCATGTGTGAGGCTGATGACACTCCTGAGGAGAGGAGAGCATCAGGTGAGCGTTCTCATGTTCTCTCATGTTCTCTCATGATCATGTGTGAGGCTGATGACACTCCTGAGGAGAGGAGAGCATCAGGTGAGCGTTCTCATGTTCTCTCATGTTCTCTCATGATCATGTGGGACAACACACTCACTGACACAATCACATGACTACAGCTTTGTGTCTGTGTGTGGGCATTGTGTGCCGAATCATACCATTATTACCAGACATACACAGTACATAAAGCTCAGAGGGCAGGATTACATGCATTCATTTTAAAGGCCCCCGGAAATCAAAATGTAAGTGTTTTAGCTTTTGGTATGAATATGTTAGCCTTAAGGTCATGAATAAGCTGGTGTGTTCCAAAACAATGATAAAATTCGCATTTAGGAGATATAAGCATTCAAAACTTAAAGTCTCTCACTTCCGCTAAAATGGATCACAATTTTTTATGACATCATCGCGGACTTCAGCTTCTCATCACATCTTCTGTCCAATCAAATGCTCTCTAGAATCTAAAGCTCTGCCCCCTATGCTATAAACAGTACACCACCTGGCCCAAGCGACCGGCGTTGACACATCACAGAGCTATATGGGTTGGAGATGTGTGTTCAGTTGCTCAAACACTCCAGTTTTATTCCGGGTTCCAATGAATGAAATGGCTAGAATTTAGTCACATCTCTACAATTGAATCCAGCGTATCATCAGCGCTCGGATTCACTGCCATGGTGCTGTCAGTCTGTGAGGTAAACCAAACGTGTTTCGCTTTTTGAAAAGGGGGAGGGGCCATTCAATGTCCCGCCTCTGCCTTAGCTTCCTGTTTCAGTGGAAATTATGTTAACGCATCAAACAAAGCTGCACGTTCCAAGGCACTTCAGTGGGCCTTTAAAGAAATTACTTTTTATACAATTAATTTATTTCATTGTAAGAAGAATATTTCATACTTTTACAACCTGGGACAGAATTTAATGATAAGAGAAACTCAAGCCTGCTGATGCTGGTCATTTCAACAAACCTCAGGGCTGCCCGACTGGACAACATGTCATCATCATCATCACTAACACCTCAGTGTGAACCAGCCAGTCCTCACAGAATCAGCCTGTGCCGCGGGACTGGGGATGTGTGCTTGCTGCAGTGGGCTCTGGGAAGCTGCAGCGTTGGGTTAGATGGGACTGAATGTGAATGTGGAGTACTGAAAGATAAAGAAGACTGGCAATAATGATGAGTGAAGGAGATGAGCAGTGGGAGTCTCTGGCCTGAGGCTGGACAGAGTCTGTAAATCCCTGCGCTTTCTGATGAAACCAAACCTGTTCTGAGCCCAGTCTTCACAAGGACCACATTAAACCTCAAGTCCACCCGCAGACGCAGAGTTCACAGTTCTTGTGTTCGGGACATAAAACTGTGGGGGAAAAGTTTTTTGAGGGGGGAAGGGAGGGGGGGTACTGCTTTTATGTCCCCTCCAATATCAAGTATTGATATTTAAAAGTATGTTAAAGTGTACTTTTTGACCTGTTGAGGACAGAGTTTCTGCAGCTCCACTCATTTCCAATCAGTCAATGTAAACGAGGGGTGTAAATAAGCCTGTACAGACCAAGGAAGTGACTTAAACTTCAGTTCATCGACTGGCCACTCGAGACAGGCTCCAAAAGAGACTCAATCCCATAAACCCCCATGTTAAAATGCCCAAATTTACAGCAGAAAGAAATGTGTTTAAAGTCTGGTGCAAAAAGTGGCTTTGGTCTATAAAGCTAATGTTGCCCTTCATGACGACTGTGAGGGGGTGAATATTTTTATAACTCATCCGTTTAAATAATATTAAGCCTTAAAGTTCTGCATAATTAAGGGCGTGGCCACTTGAGTGACAGGTGGATTGCCGCTGATGTCAATCCGCCTCTTTGTCCATTTTTATGTAATCCGGGAGTGACGCGCTGCCAAGATGGCGACGGCCGGCTCCGCCCACTTTGGGCTTCAAAAATGCTCTTCAGAAACAGTACGGGTGACGTCACGCACACTACGCCCATATTTATTTACAGTCTCTGGTACAGACCTGCTGTATCCTAGCTGATTCTGGATCAGGATAAACCAGAGAGAGAGAGAGAGAGAGAAGTGTTGAAGCTTCAGCTCAGTCCAGCTGTGGCTGGTCGAGGGTTCAGCGCCCGACAGTGTTATCATTCAGTCTGTGTGTGTTATGAGGGGGATTTGCTGTGATTAATGCCGAGCACACAGGGGTTCATTGTTCTAGAATCAATTTGATTTCAGGGATTTCCACGTGTAAACAGGGTTTAGCAGCACCAGGTGCATCCAGGCTGGAAAATACAAGCTTCTTATGCTGTTTCTGCCCTCGGAGACATGGACTGCTGATCATGTTTAATGCATGTTTACTGGGGTCAATGCCTTCAGCTCCTGAGAAAGCTTCAGTCACCACACACACACCTGGGGCATCATTTATAACCGCTGCGTACGCACAAAACAGGCCCTGAAAGAGGCGTACGCCACTTCTGACGCATAAGTTGTAACTTATAAAAATAAACTTGACGGGAAAATTTGCGCACCTGCACGCAAACTCTGACCCATGCGTACGAACGTTGTGGAGATGGAGCAGTTTGGCGACACCGATGGTGAGCTGGAGTTAAATGTCTTTTTGGTCACTTTTTAGAAAATTATACATAGACAGAAAGATAATACAAATATAATTTCACTCATCAAGCCTATCACTTGAAGCAAATATCCATTAGAACAATTTGAATCAGTTGAACAATTTTCCTCTGGCGTGCTGTGTTTTAATGTTTTAACCACAGAGATAATTGCTTATCATGATAATAGCAGATTGTCTGAGAAAATAGTTTCGTGCAAATAATGCACAAGGCCTATCTGTTTTCATTAAAAATATAAATCAGTTAAAAAAACTATTCGGCCAGTAGAAAAGATTGAGAAAAACTTTCTCTGAAATGTATTTTACACTATTTGATTTATTTATTCAAAAACAAGGATAGGCTACTAAATGATTTTTATTAATGTAATGTGACAGCACATCCATATTTCATATTTTCCTAATGTCTTGTACCGTTAAACATGTTACTACGTGGATGAATAATTATATGCAAATGATATGCAGATGAGGATTTGCATAGTAAAACTAGGCGTTGTAAGCTCCATATATGGTTATTTCGGGGAGGAGACGCATGTGCACACAATCTTCCGCTGACTGGGATTTATAAAGTGAATTCTGCGCAGGTTCTGGCGTACGCACGGTTTTATAAGTCTGAATATTTTTTGCCGTACACCATTTTTGGCTTTCGGGCGCACGTATACTTTTAGAAAGGATCCTACGCACAGTTTTATAAATGAGACCCTTGCTCTGTATATCCTCACACATAACTCATCCACTCTTACAGAAGAGGAGAGAGAAACGGAGAGAACCCGGTGAAAGGAGACACTGGCTAAACCCTTCAGGGAATATATTACTGAGCATTCATCAGGAACCGGAAACTAAGCAGTTTCTGTGGCATCATCACGATCCCAGAGAACAATGTGACTTTGCTGCAGAACTGATTATAATAAAATACATTTCATAATCCCTGCATATGAACTGAGATGCAAGCAAGATGCAGAATTGAGACTGAAGGAAGTTGAATTCAAACTGACAGAAATTCATCAAACTGCGTCATGTTTCAGCATGAAAGACTCATATTACGATCATATACATGACATATGGAGGATTTCTAGAAACACTGGTTATTAAAATCATGTCGTTTTTTTCAAATAACACTGAATTATTTTAATTATTTAATTATATTTGTTAAATTACTTTCATTTTAAGGATCATGGTGGAAGAACAATTAATTTCTAATATACTCAATATATTAAATAGTCAATAGGTTCAAATATTGTTAATATTTGTAAGTGATGTAAATATTGTTGTATTACAAATTTATTAAATGTTTAATTTAGGTTCCAATACAATAGTATATAAACTGAGAAAGTTTAGTAGACTGATTTTAGCATTTGAGGTATAAATGATGAGTTTCCAGCAAGAGATTCCTGCCAGACCTGTTTTCTCTATTGTAAGTTAAATGAGTCAGATTACTGAGACTCTCACCTTTTGTCTTTAATAACTCTTGGAGCCCGAGCCCCAGCCCCAGTCATTGAATAGTTAGGCTGATTGGATTAGCATCTATGCGTTTGAATAGTTAGGCTGATTGGATTAGCATCTATGCGTTTGAATAGTTATGCTGATGGAATTAGGATAGGTAACACTCTGGAGTCTAGGGCGGGTTCCTAAACCTGTATACTTCATTTACATGCTTTGTTCAACCTCAATGTGAATCCCTCCCCCTAAATGTATATAAATTGCAACGTTCCTTAGTCAGACTTGACTTGATGACTGCAGCTACGACAGCTAGTGTTCTCAATAAAGAATCCTGCTGAAGAAAGTACCAAGTCTCCTGGTCTCTGCTTTGACGAAGGAAAAGTTTCCAACAATATCTATTTGTGGTGGAAAATCAGTTGATGAAACTGTAGTTGTATCAGGGAATAAATAAGTATAATTCATCTAAAGTAAAGATGTGATTATTTATTAGTGTGTTGGACTAATGAAATTCATCTCTTGAGTGGATTGAATTTCCATGAATTCCTGTTTCTGTCATGTCAATTCACATTCAGTTCAATAAACATGCCAAATCAAACAAGACGCTACAAAATCATTTGCAGAGCTTTCAGATCAGAAACGTGAAGTGAAGGAGCAGCCGTCTGTTTCTTCTCCCGCTTTCAGGCTGATTCACCAGTGGCGAAAAGTACTGCAGTAAATGTTATTACTGTATTTCTTTCTGTTTCATTGCCGTATATCATTGTGAGACCACTGGCAATATACAGTATATATGTATGTTAAAAGCTTTTTAGAGAGACCAAGCCTTAAATAATGATTCAACGAATTTGAGGCTGTAACTCTGCAATGTTTTGCTGTCAAAACTTGCTATGTGTCACAACCTGAGGAGTTTCAATGGAGAATTACTATTGTTGTGAACTACAAATACATTCAGCTACGGCCATGAAACTGTATAAGTGTATTTCAACTGTGAAGCTACTTATGAAGCTTTGGGTCGACACCACCTAGTGGTCAAAAGACAAACTACACAAATAGGCTTATAGCTTTTGTACAATTTGTGTGATGATGACCATAAATATCACCTCTTTCTATTCCTTGAGTCCTACAGAATCCAGTGATACATAATCCTACTTTCCAACTCCTAGAACGGTTTGTCCAATCTTCACCAAATCTCACACAGATCATCAGACCAGACCATTCCAGAAAACGTTTTTAAAATGTTTTCTTATCTCAAACTCATATCCTCAATGCTGTGATGGCCGTCCTCCTCTCTGAACTCCTCATATCAGCTCTGTTGTGGTTGTCCCAGTAACTGCATTTATGAATTGTTAGCCATCACTGCAGACACGTTATTTCTCAAACATACATCTCAAAACCTCAACATCACAACCTCTACTTGACATCTGTTCAGTCAGTGGCACTCGCGCTCTTAAGAGAAATGACCTCACATGAGACAAGCCTGAAAGTGGAAAATCTGTGGCAATTTGCCTCAGCACAAGCAGATTAGGCCGCATTAAAGCAATGCTTCACTCAAAAACGAAAATCTGTCATTATTTACTCTTGTAGCGCTTTCCATGTCGTCTGAGGACATGTGATTACTTGTGGAAACTAAATGAAACATGCATTATTATTCACTGATGACTTTAGACACAGGCTTCGGAATACCATCGTGTAACCTGGGTCTGTTCCTCACACCAAGCATCACATGACTTCAGAAGACTTGAGATGTAGAGCGTGAGTCATATAGACATCTGTTATTATGAGGCTGACAGTTGTGATGCTTCAAACAAATCTCCTTCTGTGTGAGTAAATGATGTTATGTGTGTGTGTATTTTCCTCCAGGGTGGTGAATGTTAGATGAGTGACTGCGGGTGTCGGAGCAGATCCCTGTTGGGCTGGTGAGGAGGACAGATCTCGATCCCAGAGATAACACTCATGACCTGATGGCTCTGTGACAGCACAAACACACTTCAGATCTAAAGCAGATCCTGCAGTCATGATTGTTCCCTACACAGGACACAGATCCACAGACACTGATGCTGAGGAGACACAAGAAGATGCTGAGACCCCCTGCTGGAGTGCTGACCTTCACTGACTGACCTTCACCTTCACTGACTGACCTTCACCTTCACCGACTGACCTTCACCTTCACTGACTGACCTTCACCTTCACTGACTGACCTTCACCGACTGACCTTCACTGACTGACCTTCATTGACTGATCTTAACCTTCACTGACTGACCTTCACTGACTGACCTTCACTGACTGACCTTCACTGACTGATCTTCACTGACTGACCTTCACTGACTGACCTTCACCTTCACTGACTGACCTTCACCTTCACCGACTGACCTTCACCTTCACTGACTGACCTTCACCTTCACCGACTGACCTTCACTGACTGACCTTCATTGACTGATCTTAACCTTCACTGACTGGCCTTCACTGACTGACCTTCACCTTCACCGACTGACCTTCACCGTCTGACCTTCACTGACTGACCTTCATTGACTGATCTTAACCTTCACTGACTGGCCTTCACTGACTGACCTTCATTGACTGATCTTAACCTTCACCGACTGACCTTCACTGACTGGCCTTCACCGACTGACCTTCACTGACTGGCCTTCACCGACTGACCTTCACTGACTGGCCTTCACTGACTGGCCTTCACCGACTGGCCTTCACCGACTGACCTTCACCGACTGACCTTCACTGACTGACCTTCACCGACTGACCTTCACTGACTGACCTTCACCTTCACCGACTGACCTTCACTGACTGACCTTCACCTTCACTGACTGACCTTCACCGACTGACCTTCACTTTCACCGACTGACCTTCACTGACTGATCTTAACCTTCACCGACTGACCTTCACTGACTGACCTTCACCTTCACTGACTGACCTTCACCTTCACCGACTGACCTTTACCTTCACCGACTGACCTTCACTGACTGACCTTCACATTCACTGACTGACCTTCACAGACTGACCTTCACCTTCACTGACTGACCTTCACCGACTGACCTTCACCTTCACTGACTGACCTTCACTGACTGACCTTCACATTCACTGACTGACCTTCACCTTCATTGACTGACCTTCACTGACTGGCCTTCACCTTCACCGACTGACCTTCACTGACTGACCTTCACCTTCACTGACTGACCTTCACCGACTGACCTTCACTTTCACCGACTGACCTTCACTGACTGATCTTAACCTTCACCGACTGACCTTCACTGACTGACCTTCACCTTCACTGACTGACCTTCACCTTCACCGACTGACCTTCACTGACTGATCTTAACCTTCACCGACTGACCTTCACTGACTGATCTTAACCTTCACCGACTGACCTTCACTGACTGACCTTCACCTTCACTGACTGACCTTCACCTTCACCGACTGACCTTCACCTTCACTGACTGACCTTCACCTTCACCGACTGACCTTTACCTTCACCGACTGACCTTCACCTTCACCGACTGACCTTCACTGACTGACCTTCACATTCACTGACTGACCTTCACCTTCACCGACTGACCTTCACCTTCACTGACTGACCTTCACCGACTGACCTTCACCTTCACCGACTGACCTTCACTGACTGACCTTCACCTTCACCGACTGACCTTCACCTTCACCGACTGACCTTCACCTTCACTGACTGACCTTCACCGACTGACCTTCACCTTCACCGACTGACCTTCACTGACTGACCTTCACATTTACTGACTGACCTTTACCTTCACCGACTGACCTTCACCGACTGACCTTCACCTTCACTGACTGACCTTCACCTTCACTGACTGACAGACCTTCACCTTCACTGACTGACCTTCATCAGCACATCACAGGACAGTCATCCACTATAGCAAAACTTTAGATCTGCGGGAAAAAATCTATTCATCTATGAATTGCGATTCTATTTTCTACCCATTTGCATCGAATCACAAATGTCAAAAATCTAGTGTTACACATCTTTAACTTCGCAGTACTTCTTAAAGTTACTTACAGTTATTGACGTTAATCACAATAAGCCGTGAACAAGGACTCAATGCGGTGCTCGCGCTGACAGACACACAGATGAAACGCCTCTCACATGTGATCTCGAATTCAGTTCTCTTTCACAGCTACACACACACAGTAATGTCAAAATGCACACCGTGTGGACTGTGACGTATTCAATGTAAACAGAATCTGTTATGTCCTACGCGAATGAAGACAAGTGGGAGAAAATCAGATGTGTAACAGATCCGTGCATTCATTCTTAAAGGGACAGCAGCCTCATAAACGTTCATTTATGTTAATAAAAAAACACGCTGCTTTTAACTGAATCACTTTTTGATCTTTAATGTGAATCAATTTATATTTAATTCATACAGTGAAGATTATACATACAGTGTTTTATTTTTTACATTTGATTATTCAATTCTGGTAGTATTTCTTACTAGGCCTACATGTAAAAAAAAAAAAACCTATGCTACTGTACCTGAAAAACTTAATTAAACTTTATTTTATTTTTATTTTTTTCTATTATATTTGTCCTACTGTGTGTAATTTGCTGTCAGTGTTATGTTATGTTCCCTGGTGTCCACTAGAGGTCCCACGGTGCCATTCTCATTAGGAACTGCATTTCCCGCAATCCTTGTCTGCACTCATCACTGTTCATTGTACCCAGCTGTTCCCCATCATGATTGTTAGTTCTGTGTGTATTTATACCCTGTCTGTTTTAGTGTTTGTTACGGAGTCCTTGTTATTCGTCACACCACTTTGAGGTCTGTTTTCCGCTCTGTCTTGCCTGTTCTTGTTTTGTCTCTTGTTTGGATTGCTTTATGGATTTTGACCCCTGCCTGGACTGTTTATGAATTACGGATTTCCCTATTAAATTACATACTGCACTATTGGATCTTTCTGTGTTTCCTTGAGTGTGGATCGTGACATTTGCATCTTCAAAAATAAAATAAAATGTTCTGTCTTGCCTTAAAACAGAAGACTGTGTGTAATGATTGTAGTCAGCTTAAAGGGCATTTGTTTTATAATACTGGATTGACTAAAATGGAAAGAAAAACTAAATAAATGTCAAGGTTCACATTTAATTCAGTATGATTTTTTCTCTTCTAGACCTATTAAACTACCGCAGTCAAATAAGAAAAGTAACATAAAACCGTAAACTACAATCAAATCTATTGATATATCAAGAATCTTGAGGTACCGAAAGACCTACAAAACATACTAAAAAATCAAAGATCATCTTCATGTTGATTATCAACATCAAGACCTTTGGTTAACATGTCTTTATTGGAAGAAGAGAAAGAGTATTTTCTACTTTTTGTTATCACTAATAATTTGTTATAATAGCTCATGAAAACGGCATCTACAAGAATGATAGGCTAATACAATTAGTTCAAGGTGTTTTATATGGAGTTTAATGTGTGTCACTGTGGGAGATCTCAAGGTATTTAAGCGTTCGGTTGAATCATACTCAGTTTGGTTTACATCTACACTAATGAACACATTTCTGTTGCTTAATAAAGACCGTTTTAGAAACACATCTGCGATCCCCGATCCTCTCTGAAGACTGAGCTGTTCTCTAATAACACAGATGAGAGATAGTTGGCATGTTGCTTATAGATACTAGAATGTTTAAAGTGGACCATCAAACGTGTTTCCAAATTACCAAACGTAAATGTGAACTCTGATTATGATCATAAAGGTTTTTGAGCTCAGGGCACCAGTAAAAACACTGGAGAAGGAATGCATAGAGGAAGTGATGTTTTTCCCACTCATCATCTCATGCCAACAGGCAGTTCTCCGTTCTCATCGTCAGATCCTCTGTCATTCTGCTAATGAATGCAGTTGCCATGTGTCCTATAGAGGTTCAGTGACAGAGGAAGATCCTCATCCTCATCCTCATCCTCATCACACAGACCCACACAGCATCTGCTGCAGAACACCCAGAAGATCTGCTCATCATGATCTGCTTCTTTATTCTGCTGTGAAGATGCCTTCAGCTGTCAGTCGGCATCTGATACTCTACAAACACAGGTCAGAAACACACACTGCACACCAGCACTGACACTAATGCTCAGCAAACACAGGTCAGAAACACACACTGCACACCAGCACTGACACTAATGCTCAGCAAACACAGGTCAGAAACACACACTGCACACCAGCACTGACACTAATGCTCAGCAAACACAGGTCAGAAACACACACTGTGCTCCAGCACTGACACTAATGCTCTACAAACACAGTCAACCAACATTACATTCATTTTCTCACTCATAAGTATCCTGCTCTGTCCTGTCTGTCGGTGTCAGTGTCCTCATTGCTTCGCGATTTTTCTGTGATATAAAAAAAAATCTCAGCTCTCAGATTCTGTCAATTTTATTACAAAATTCAAAGATCATCTCTACTAGCTAACAGAAAATAAATACAGTACAACTAACCGAAATGTATATTCCTCATACATAATATTGATCAATCAGTGTTTTTCAACTGCGGAAAGAGGTCAATAAAACAGCTGGAGAACATAACATTTACCTCAGGAAAGCCATTTAATGACCATAATGTTATGAACCAGAATTGATCTTTCTCCTTTTTCTCTCTCTCACACGCTCACGCACACATTCACACACACACACACTCGCTCTCTCAGCGTTCGCGCTGATCTTCTCCACACCTGTTTTCTCTTTCCTCCTGACTTTCCTGCTACTTCTAGCTACCTTTCTCCCTGTTTCAGTGCCAGATTATTGTTGCTATTGCAAGGCTCGTCCTGTATTATCTTCCATAATTTATCTATATCTACTCAGCCATTCCTCTACTGGAGACCTGCCTTGTCTTGTCTTGTCCTGTCTCGTCTACGTGTCTGCTTACATTGAGCTCTACCCAGCTATCCTGCTGCTCATGGCCTTCGACTACTCCTCAACCTGCCGTCCAGCAATTACTGGTCCAGAACTGAGTTTCGCTTCGCTGCTCTCCAGCCCAGGCACTCGCGCTGTTTCCGTTTCTTTAAGCCAAGTCAAGAATATTTCTGTAACCAGTTCTGCGCCCGTCTGGGGGCTGACTGCCTTTGTTCTCTCTTCATTAAAACTCTGTTTGTACCTTCATTCGCTCTTGGTTCCTCTGTTCATCCTGACACATAATATAGGCTATGGCACGTTGAGCTATAGAGAGTATTTTGCTTAATATGTGTACTATATTACATATTTAGGCCTATTATATTTTTTACTTATATCATTAAATAAAGTTGTTATTGTAATAAAAAAACACATTATATTTAATTTGAGGGTTTTTTTAAATCTATTATTGAGTGTATTTTATTATAGTTATTTTATTTTTTATTTTATTTGAGTTAAAGGGCACCTATTATAATTCACTTCTACATGGTGTTTGAACATAAATGTGTGTTGGCAGTGTGTGTACCCAACCACGGGGTCTGCTACAGCAGGCTTGTATTAATAGTGGATAAAAGCAGATGACAAAATAACCATAATTAAAGGGCACCTATTATGCAAAATTCACTTTTACATAAATGTGTGTTGGCAGTGTGTGAGCAAAACCACCCTAGAATGATAAAAATCCACCAAGTGCTTTTTTTTACATCTCAATAAATCATAAGCACTGTCTCAGAATGAGCTGTTCTAAGATTCTATGCAATGTGACGTAGAATTGCACAAGCCCCACCGACGTAGTTTGATTGACACTGTGGTTTTTGTATAGACCCCGCCCTCGGTGATCTGTACACCATCCGCCATTGTTTCAACGACAGCCGGTAATGTCTGGTAAGAAATGTAGGTGTTCTGTTGTGGGATGTAAGAATGGACATAGTAGTCTTCACTTACTTCCGACATCAGAGCCACTGAAAACGCAGTGGATGGATTTTATTTATGCCACTTAAACTTCCTAAATACGTTTATGTTTGACGAGAATGTCTCCTAAGCATTGTAGGTGTTGTGTGGCTGGATGTATAAATCCACATAGCTCTCTCTATTTACTCCCGAAATCTGAGGCAGCCGCTGAAGACGAGGTGGAATTATTTTGTTTTCAAAGAAAATGCTCCCTCAACTCGAAACGAAATTCGCTTATGTACTAAAGCACTTCTTATACTGTGTTTACTCCGCTCTATGGTGATTTTCTGGAGTAAAACTGACGCTTCATCTTTTGTGTGATGTACAATAAACTTTATTAAACTCATCAGTATATTTTTGATCATCATTCGGACCTGGTCCGAAACAGCAGACTTGTAGGCTATTAATAGGTACATACAAGCAGATGACAAATACGTTATAACCGTAATTAAACTAAACTATACCTGTTCCATCTCAATACAGCATTCTGACTCTGTAGGCATTATTGTCCGACTGGAAATTAACACCGTTGCTGAGAGTTACTGAGAGAATGATATTATCATCATTCCGTGAGATGAAATTGTCCTGAGAGACTGAGCGCGAGCTCGTGAGGCTCCGCCCCCTGTGCCGTGCAGCAGCAGCTCATTTGCATTTAAAGGGCACACACTAAAACAGCGCGTTTTTCTGAGCACCAAAAAATGACAATTTAAACATGCTGTAAAAAATGATGTGTTGGGTATTTTGAGCTAAAACATCACATACACACTCTGGGGACATCAGAGACTTATTTTACATCTTGTGAAAAGGGGCATAATACGGGACCTTTAAACTAAACTATTCCTGTTCTATCTCCATACAACATATATTCTCTGGCTCTGTGGGCATTATTGTCCGACTCCGAGTCGAAATGAACACCACTACTGAGAGTTTCTGTTTTGATATTATCAGATGAGATTGTCCTGGCTCTCAGTGCGAGCTCGTGAGGCTCCGCCCCCTGGGCCGGCAGCAGCAGTTAATTTTTTAAAGAGCGAGTTTATTCCGAGTCAGACTATAACATATCTGGCCGTGTGTTTCGACTCGAGCCCACCTCTCTCAAGAGCACATAGAGACCATTTCATCGACTCTGCGCCGTTTCAGACTGGGCAGGCCTGTTTCACTGAGGGAATCTCAGAGGCTTCTGGGGCTGACTCTTCAGTGTGTCATCTGGGCCTTCTGCATATGCGGCCGCTGCAGTTTTGGCTGAAAACACGAGTCCTGCCGAGGGCGTGGTCTTCAGGTCACATGCGCATCCCGGTCACTCACATTTGTGTCAGCACTCCGAGACCGCGGCGCAACCCGATTATGTTCAGCCCAGGAGTGCCTTTGGGACTAGTGACACAACGCACCGTGATCTCGACAGATGCGTCGACCTCAGGCTGTGACATCACGTTGGCCGAAAGGCAAATGTTGCCCCCTCTGGTGGGACGATGGCAGTGCTGACTACGCCACCCCTTCAAACAAAAGAAAAAAACAAAACAAAAGAAAAAAAAAAGAAACAAAAAACAAATCAAACAAAAGAAAAATAAAACACTAGCCCGCCGGCTAGTAAAAAAAACAAAACAAACAAAACAAAACAAAACAAAACGGAAAAGTGTCTAAAAAGCAGCACCTGCACACACATACACATTCAAACACATTCAAGAGAACAGCAGCCGACAATCGGATTGGCTGTAGCCTTTCTAAAAAAAAGAAACGAGAGACCCAGTTGAGTGCTCTGTGCGCCTAAGATTCATAATCAGTCAGTCTATTTACATATAGCTATTAAACGCACGCGGACACACGCCGAACACAAGACCCATAAATTAAATACTGGTATGTCCTAACCAGACGTGAGCCGGGCGTGAGAATTACTGAGAGAGAAAAAATCCTCTACCATTACTTCTTTCAGCACGGACCATGAAGCACATAACTTTGTTACACGTTTTGCTTTTTACCAAACACATTATAATAAGAGCCATAACATACCTTTTTGCAGTCTAGCGATTGGGTGAGTAGACAGTGTTCCGGCGCTTCACGCATTCACCAGGGTCACCAAACGCTGGCGAACATAACAACGGAGCCTCATTACAACTAAAACAATAAGCAAGCAGGGATACGCTAAAACAGCTAGAATAAAAGTGTACCTTCTCTATGCTTGTCAGTCTAGGCATTCCAAACATGTTTCGGAAGCGCGCGCACCCATACACAAACAGTGGCGCCGTTGGCAATCACTCTGTAACACCTTAGCCCATCAAGAAAACAATAAAACCTCCCTTAGTGCACTGAACCCAAGTAACCATTACAGTCATACAACAACAGATAGTTTGGACATACCTGCGCTACAAACAGCACCCCGGAACACTGCTGCACTCCAACACGTTAGCAGCTAGCTACAGAGATTCACAGATTCAAAATCAGGGAGGAGAGAGCGTCAGTGATCCTCGTGGCCCAGAACTGACCGAACCAGCCCTGGTTTGCGGACCTGAGAGAGTTAATGACGGCTCCCCCATGGCAAATCCCCCTCAAGAGGGACCTGCTGTCTCAGGCGAACGGCACGTTATGGCACCCCAGCCCCGAGCTGTGGAAGCTTCATGTGTGGCCGCTTCAGGGACCTTACATGAGCGGGACACACTCGCGGAGGCGCACAAGCCTTCTACTAGGCGCCTTTACGCTCTAAAATGGGGAGTTTTTGCAAAATGTTGCCAGGACATCGATATCGACCCGGTGATCTGTTCCACGTCGAATGTTTTGCGCTGTTTGCCATTCACGCTGAAGATGTATGTGGCCGCCATTGCTTCGTTTCGTTCCCTGGATGATGGGCAATTGATCGGTAAGCACACTCTGGTGGCCAGATTCAGGGGAGCGAGGAGATTGTGTGTGTGAATCACTCGGCCGCCTTTCGTCAGTCGGACCAGCTTTTTGTGTGCTTTGGTGGATGCACTAAGGGACGTGCTGTTGTAACAGAGTAAAGAAAGGAAAAATAGAAACTAAGTGTGAATAGTGTAAAAATGCTTATTTTAGTTATAAAATATTTGTTCTTGTTCAATTAATCCTGTTCATTGGTTATTTAAATAATACATCTTGGAAAGAGGGAGACACCTACAGGCAAGAAGGGTGTACAATGGGTTGAATCAGCCATCTTCTCAGTTCACACGAACTGTTGCGAAGGATGGTAGGTGAAAAAAGTCTCTGGTCGAACGGTTAAGAAAATGTTGGAAGATATTGTTTTAGGAAAAAAATAGTCAATTGCATTTGTCTAGAAATGTGTTTGAGAGAACTTTATTCTGTATTTTCTGTTCAGAATGGTAAATTAGTGTGTAGCAGGGTTTTACATGCCTTACAGGTGGTTGTGCCTGCCATGTGCTAATGGCGTCCACTTGTTATTTAATTTGGTATATTTGATTGATTATTTTGTTTATTATTTTCTGACAGTTTTATGACCGGACCAGCAGTATTTATTGTCTGTTTGGTGCTCTTCGTGTCTTTTCCAGGTATGATGTATTACTTTCCTTCTGTGCAATTTTTGTTCTATATTTATAAAAGAAAAAAGAGACTGAGTCATATTTGTATGTAACAAAAAAAAAAGTTTACCTTCTCAGTTCACTTGAGCTGTTGAGAAGGATGTTTTATGACCGGACCAGCAGTATTTATTGTCTGTTTGGTGCTCTTCGTGTCTTTTCCAGATTTCCTCAATTGCAGTAAACACTAAAGTGAATGTGCTCAGCAAATTTGTTTTCGTGTGGTCATTATTGAAATGAAAGAACACACGAACCGAGAAGGGTTACACTGTCTCAAAACAGGGACTTTCTGATAGAGTTTTGGTTCCTTGCCACTGTTGCCTTGGCTTTTGGCTTGCTTAGTTGGGGACATTTAATATTCAACAATATTGTTGATCTGCCTTACTTAAGGTGGACGATGATGCAATTTTCTTCTAGAAACAAACTTTGTTGTATTATTTTCATGTTTTCACTGTGAAGCTGCTTAGATACAATCTGTATTGTAAAAAGCGCTATATAAATAAAGGTGACTTGACTTGACTTTCTCCTAGCGGCGCGGCTATTGGCTGACTGTCTGTCAGTTCCGTGGCTGGTGTAGCTTGACCCTGTTTCCCCGGGCTTATCTTCACTACTCTCACAGCGGGATTTAATACAGTTCCCGCAGCGTTAGCTACGCAATGTAGAGTTCCTGCTCTCGAAAGGGAACGTCTGCAGTTACTGTCGGAACCTCGGCTCCCTGAGAGGCGGGAACGAGACATTGCTGAGGGAACTCCTCCCTTCTCCACTTTAGTTGAAATCTTATGGGCTAACGCCAGCTTGGAACAGCTGGCCAATTGTTGTGAAGTATGCAAATACTGACAGGCTCGCGGGCAGTGTAGAACGCACGGACGCGACAATTGCGTCAGAATAACGATTGAACGCTTGCAATGATGATCAAACAGCGAACACGCCGGCTAACGCAATGTCTCGTTCCCGAGGTTACGATAGTAACCGGAGACGTTTCCTCATATTTACAGGAAGTCATGGCTGGACAATGTCATGTTACTCGTCACCCTGGTAAATATGAATGGGAATATACTTCAGAGATATTTTACTCATAATAATTTCTAGTGGTGCCAATAATTGTGGCCAACATGCATTGGAGAAATATTTATTTCATATTGTGAATTTTCTCCCACTTTCAATTATTTTACATCAATGAAAGGCTAGAATTTTGTGATCAAAAGGATAAACAATGTAGATTTATTTTCCCAGCCGTGTTTGCTCATATTTACCAGTGTTAGTGGAAGGCAGTGTATGTGCTGATGATGGAGGAAGAGTTTATTAATGTGATACAGCTCATCCAGCTCCTGCTTCAGCTGTACTGTGGTAAACACAGGGTTTTATACTGAAATACAGCATGTGAAAGAGCCACAAGTGTTTAGAGAATTAGCCTAACATTACAGATGTGCAGACATCACAAATCAAACCCGACTGAAGGGTTAGGGTGAATGAATGAACTCAAATTACAACAGCCTGAACGGTAATAGAGACAGAGCCGTCGGGTTCAGACAGGGCTGGGAACAGATGTGTGATATACAGTGTGTGAGTGTGTGTGTGTGTGTGTGTGTGTGTGTGTGTGTGTGAGTGTGAGTGTGTGTGTGAACAAGTCCTGCATGCAGTGTGTGTGTGTGTGTGTGTGTGTGTGTGTGTGTGTGAGTGTGTGTGTGAGTGAGTGTGTGTGAACGAGTCCTGCATGCAGTGTGTGTGTGTGAGTGTGTGTGAACGAGTCCTGCATGCAGTATGTGTGTGTGTGTGTGTGTGTGTGTGTGTGTGTGTGTGTGTGTGTGTGATCGCATCCTGCATGCAGTGTGTGCTGTGTGTGCAGTGTGTGCTGTGTGTGAGTGTGTGAGTGTGTGTGAACGCGTCCTGCATGCAGATGAAGTGCTGCGACTGAGAGCTGAACACGAGCACAGATTAAGGTCACGAAACCTCACATTTACTGCTTTCCAGGAATGAAATTCTCAAATCTTCCTTATCCTGATCCGTCTATTATCACAGACGGAGAAATCCCAATAAGATATTTCCTGAATGTTCCTTTGTGGTTTGATATTATTGTTGGATCAGACAGCAATAATAGCATCTCTTCCGCTGCTATCTATCCTAGAGGAGCTCTCAGCTCTTGTGTGTGTGTGTGTGTGTGTGTGTGTGTGTGTGTGTGTGTGTGTGTGTGTGTTTCATCTAGCTATCATCATATAGAGACTGTGTCCCCGAATTTGGAAATCCAAAAAAACGTTTAAACCCATCTAAGGTTAAAAATTTAATTGATGTTCAACAAATAAAAAACAGCTATAATACAGATGAGCAAATGCTAAAGCTTGGGTTGCTGAATATTGCTGAATATTCGATCTCTTACCTCAAAAGCACTCATTGTTAATGATATGATTTCAGATAATAATCTAGATCATACTCTAGATCTAATATTATCACATGGAATAGATGTTGATGCCGTTGAAATTCTGCAGCAGAGCGATGACATCTCAGATCATTATCTAGTCTCGTGTAAATTACATTTAGCCAAGGCTGCAAAGCCGACTCCATGTTACAAATATGTTAGACCTATCACTTCTGCCACTAAAGATTGCTACTCTTATCATCTGATCGTGGTTGTATCTCTCTATTAGTGTTACTCGATCTTAGTGCTGCGTTTGACACCATTGACCACAAAATTCTTTTAAATAGACTAGAAAACTATGTTGGCATTAGTGGAATTGCACTAGCATGGTTTAAATCATACTTATCTGACCGTTATCAGTTTGTAGCAGTAAATGAAGAGGTGTCTCATCGATCACAAGTTCAGTATGGCGTACCACAAGGCTCAGTACTAGGACCGTTGCTGTTCACTCTATACATGCTACCCTTGGGAGATATCATTAGGAAGTATGGCATTAGTTTTCACTGTTATGCCAATGATACTCAGCTCTATATTTCTTCAAAACCTAACGAAACTTATCAATTCACAAAATTAACGGAATGTATAGCTGATATAAAAAATTGGATGACTCGTAATTTCCTACTTCTAAATTCTGAAAAAACAGAGTTTCTAACTATTGGACAAAAAACTTCCTCACGTAATAATCTAGAATACTGTCTAACACTTGATGGCTGCTCTGTTAAGTCTTCGTAGTCGGTTAGGAATCTGGGTGTGCTCTTTGATACCAATCTTTCATTTGAAAGTCAAGTGTTTAGTATCTGTAAAACCGCATTTTTCCATCTTAAAAATATATCTAAATTACATCATATGCTCTCATTGACAAATGCGAAACAATTAGTTCATGCGTTCTTGACCTCAAGGCTAGATTATTGTAATGCTCTACTGGGTGGTTGCCCTGCACGCTTAATAAACAAACTACAGCTAGTTCAAAACGCAGCAGCTCGAGTTCTTACCAGAACCAGGAAGTATGACCATATTAGCCCAGTTCTGTCAAAACTGCACTGGCTGCCTATTAAACATCGTATAATTTTTTAAATATTGCTGATTACTTACAAAGCACTAAATGGTTTAGCTCCGCAGTACTTGAGCGAGCTCTTAACGCATTATAGTCCTTCACGTCTATTGCGATCTCAAAATTCTGGCCAGTTATTAATACCTAGAATATCAAAATCGACTGCTGGCGGTAGATCCTTTTCCTATTTAGCACCCTATTTAGTTCCAGTTTGGAACAGTTTTCCTAACATTGTTCGGGAAGCAGACACACTCTGTCAGTTCAAAGCTAGACTAAAGACACATCTCTTTGACCTAGCATTCACATAATACATTATAGACCTCTATAATTCAATGTTAGGCTGCATAGATTAGGTCAGCCGGAACCAGGAACACTTCCCATAAATCCTGATGTACTCGTTACATCATAAGAAGAATGGCATTTACGCTAATTTTAGTGTCTTTGTTTATCCCGAGGTTTTCCCGCAGCCTGCCGGATCCAGGCCGTATCCAGATCTGACGAAGGACCTTCGCCTGGACCTTCGCCTGAAGTCGATAGAATCAGCAAAATCCAAAACTAAATCACCTCTAGAAACCATCCCTTAAAATCCCTGGTAACAACACCAGATCAGGCACACACCGAGTCTAAACCAAACATCTATAGGAAAGTTTTCAACTTTTTTTCAATGAAACCACAATTGTGAATTGTAATTCTGTGTATATTGGTCAGAGAATGTTTGTGCACGTGCTTCAGATCTGCTTTAAGATGAACAGAGAGGTCCTCCTCTCAGAAAACACACAAATAAAGAGACTTTAGATGTTTATCACTATTTGGAGCATTGGGATCACTAGACGAGGGCTTAATGAACTCCTCAACCTGAGGTAATTGAAAACCTCAAAATGGACATTTTTTACTTGTTTTGCCTGTAGCTCATAATTATCCCCTTTGCATTCACACTCATTTTGTCAGTATGGGTCACATTTATAAACTGATTATACATTATTTCAAAACATGTTTTTAAATAAAAGGCGATGTGATTCATGGATTAGAAAACATGCATTAGGCCTACATATTATGGTAGTACTACATTCAAATTATGTACAATTATGTTTTTATGATATCCATGTTCTCTAATCCAAGTCTTCCACATGTAGGGGACCGTTTGGTATTTATGGAAAGGACCACCGGAGGAAAATAGGGGAGGGTCATGTCTTTTTATTCTTTGTTGAAGGGAGGGTCATCCAACTTTTTTTAGTCTAGGGGGAGGGTCACCCAACTTTTATATTCATGAAAACAGCAACATTTCAAAGTGGCTTGTTTGCTGCATATCTTTTACATGTAGCTCCATGTTTCTCTCGCGGTATCAGCCCCCCATCTATATCAGATGGGTCTGACCCAACAAAAATCCAGTTTGGCGCTGTTTGACAGTGCGCGTGCACTTCAGTTCACGCTCAGAAAAAAGTGCATCATGTCAGAACAGAACGCCAATGAAATGTTTACCCGGCAAAGCTTTAAAGCACGAGCAAATAATTAACTTTTGTGATTGCGAATAAGTGCACAGTGTCCTGTAAGTGTAACTCTACCGCTGCATTAACATGTGTGATGTGAATGTACGTCGAGTTTTACAGTATTGGGACTGAGGCGCCAGAACTGCAGCTGATAGAATGTGCGCTGTAGCGCGATACTACCATATTTTGTTTCCACAATAATGTTAGAGAGTAAATATACTGAAATTGCCACCATAACAGTGGAGTGTGATGTGTAAGATGTAGGGCTACCACATCTTTAAATTACTATTAGTATTATTTAAGTTAACATAATAAAATACGTAGACCTACACCAAAAAACTAGTTGAGGATTTCAATTCCAGCGTTATGGACGTGACATTTGCAGTCAAAACTTGAAATATAAATTCTCAGAAAATGCATTTAATACAATATTGAAACGTCTGTTAATATATCAATATTAGGGTCGGCCTCCACAGAACATAAAATATTATTTTTATTTTTATTTTTCGTGTTCGCATTTATGTGAAAAAAAAAAAAAAAAAAAAAGAAAAAAATGTTACGGGCGTGACAGTTCTCCATTACGGACATGACCGCTCTGAAAGCGACTTTAAAAAACATCACAGACCTCAAACAGGAAGCACAAAGCCTGTCTTTAAAGTGAATTTCGTTTTTTATTAATTGTATCTTAATTTTAATCAATGTTTCATCAACCAATTGCCTGGATTTAAATATAGTAGAAAATAGATAATCATGACACGGAGGCGCCGGCGAGTGAACTGGACTCTTGTCTCATAAATAAACCGAAACTCAGCTTAAGGTAGGCTACTTGCCTCACAGACCTGAGAAATATATAGAAAGCTTGAAATGTCTACTTTTAAACAGAACAATTCAAAACGAAAGAAAACAGACTGCTCTCTTGTAATCCGTATGAAATGTGCATTTCTCTCTGGCGCGTTCTGCGAAGATCACGACGCATCGTCAACTTCATCTTTGCAGTCGACACAGAAAACACTTGTTTATTAACAAACAATTAAAATGTGTCCTTGCTATATTTGACATATTCATAATCATTACGTTTGCTGGTTCTTTGTGACAGCTTTTAGATGCTTTATTGGCAGCGCCACCCACATGTTGAACGCGTCACACCGCATCAGCACCGAAAACATGATTTTTTTCTAATCTAAAATAAAAAATCGTGATACGAACTGAATCGTAGGTTTGGTCTATCGTTACAGCCCTAGTAAGATGAGAAAGCAAGAGTTTATGGTTGTAAAACAAACAAACAATGGCTATCTGAACATCTTTGCCAAGCGCAAACCAGTCCAGAAGTAGGCTAATCAATAAATTATCGGGGAGGGTCATGCCTTTTTTCACAATCATTTTGGAGGGTCATAGAAAAATGTATCGCTGGCGAAGGGAGGGTCATGTATTTTTTGACTACAGATCTCAAAACTCCTCCGGTGGCCCCTTAAATAAAAAAACGAACAGTCCCTAGCTAACAGAAAACTGGTCTTGACTGGTCTAAAGTAGATGTTCTGGACAGGACTGGTTCAGGACTGCTCTTCATAAGGGGAATATTAAAGAGCTAGCCGTCTATCAGAGAACAGAAAGCGTGGAAGGAAAGGATGTTTTGCTCCTTTCAGGGTCCAACTCCACATTAACTTCACATGAGCTGCTTCGAGGAGAGTAGAGTCGTTTAACCATACACTTCTCTCTGTGCACAACACACATCTCACTGGCTCTGGAGACGCTAGGAATTCTAGGTCATGCGCATATTTACATTTCATAAAACAGTTATCAGGAGAAATGGAATAATCAAATACTTGGAGAACTTCAAATTTATAATTTATAAGAGTAACAGTAACTAATGGGATCTTAATAAAGAATTCCTTACATTTACAAAAAAAAATGAACAGGGGAGTGAATGTGTGTATTCCTGCAGAACATTGACCTTTGACCTGTTAACACTCCATCAATCAAACATGTGACCCCGCATCATCATCCACCATAACGGCAGCATTCAGTGACTGAACCGACTCGAGCGTTGTGAGGAAAACACCAGCATGTTTCTGTTAAAGCGTTTCCCTTTATCTGTTTGTAGACAGAAAACAGCCCAGTATATAATGCAGAAGAGATCTTAACAGGAGAAGAGCGAGTGTGAGATCCTGTGAGGATCTGAACAGGAGAAGAGCGAGTGTGAGAAACAGCCCAGTATATAATGCAGAAGAGATCCTAACAGGAGAAGAGCGAGTGTGAGACGCCGTGAGGATCTGAACAGGAGAAGAGCGAGTGTGAGAAACAGCCCAGTATATAATGCAGAAGAGATCCTAACAGGAGAAGAGCGAGTGTGAGACGCCGTGAGGATCTGAACAGGAGAAGAGCGAGTGTGAGAAACAGCCCAGTATATAATGCAGAAGAGATCCTAACAGGAGAAGAGCGAGTGTGAGATGCCGTGAGGATCTGAACAGGAGAAGAGCGAGTGTGAGAAACAGCCCAGTATATAATGCAGAAGAGATCTCAACAGGAGAAGAGCGAGTGTGAGACGGTGTGAGGATATCCTCACCATCGCTGGTTCTCTCACAGGAATCTGCAGATCGAGCGGGTCATGTGACGTCTACACGTTTGTAATCCTCCTCTGTTTCATTCCCACCCACAGGAACTGCTGAAGATGAGCGCTCACGCACGAGACATGTTCCCGTTTAGGTTCTTCCCTCATTATTTTCCTGCTTTGAAGTGTAAGAGGATGTGAAGCACAGAGACTCAAGCTGAGGTTAGCATGGATCCAGTGGGCTCCTGCTTCAGGAACTACACCAGAAGCTTGTTCCTCATGAAGGCCTTCAGAAGAGCATCACTGCAGGCTCGTGAAGGTCTACAGCTCTGTGGGATCCTGACTAAAAGTGCATGTGCGCCCGAAAGCCAAAAATCAAAGCATGCGTACGCCAGAACCTGCGCAAAATTCCCTTCATAAACCCCAGTCAGCAGAAGATTGTGAACATGCGTCTCCTCCCAGAAATAACCATATATGAGCTTACAATGCCTCGTTTCACTATGCAGATCTCATCTGATTTGCACAGTCTGACCTTTTCTATTTCAGATACACAGCACAACAGCAACGTGACTGTCCCACGGAGACTTCTGAACCTGGCATTCTTCTGACTCTTACACCCTATCCTGAAACCTCGCTTACACTGGAACCTTCAAGACATGTTCCTGTGCAGAATAGCACTTGGGTATCAGCATCTTCTGTGCCGTGGGAGAAACACATGGAGGTTTGAGAAGGTGTCCTGCACAGAGGAAAAGACCTAAAGCTGCAGATAGACGGCATATGGTGAGAGTCATTGCAGAAGCAATAATATGGACTGTTGTGTAATTATTAAGCATCAAACTTTTATTTTAACTCACCATTGTAAAAGGTAGAAGAGAACAGCTAGTCTGACGTCTACATTTCATGCACATCACATTTTCTTTTCTTCACTTTAATACTAAAGGACTTGGTTTTTAGAGTACTTGACTTCTAAACGACTCAAAACTCCCATCTCTACTCTTCACACTTCTTAACTAATGTGCTCACTGTAATCTGTAGTACTCTCCCAAATCCCTCTATATGGGTAAGATTCTTAGGAAAGAGTAATGCATGATGTTTTTATTTACAGATTCTTCATCAGGATAAATCCAGAGCACAGCAAGTGCAACTGGATGGTCCAGGTTAGCAGAAGAACTGGGATGGTGGTCCAAAGAAAACACGAGTCCCTCAATCAATCCACACGGCATCGTTCATCAGGGACTTCACTGAGTTTGACTGGAAGAACAACTAATACCAGGTGAGACTGTTAACTGTTACCTTCAATACTTGCGTACTCTGGGTTATTGTCGTTCTAAATCCCACTTTTAACCCCAGGTAAAGGAACATTTTAAAAATTGTAATTTAGAAATGTGGTTATCAGCGCTTTTTACCAGGGGCTCAAAACAGTTCAGAAATGCACAATTAATTACGTTATTTGTGTAATTATGAACTATGCTCACCTGTAAAGATCGTATGGTCCAGGGCTTTAAAGAAGCCAGTTCGGGTGGCTAGTTGGTGGTCGCAGCTTGTCTATTAAAGGGGTCATGACGTGTTTTTTTCTTTTCTTTTATTATGTTCCCTTAGGTGCAATTATAGTATTACTATAGTTTTTGGACAAAAAACGTTTAAAATTGAGTGATTTATGACCTTTTCCCACCCTGTTTCTCATCCTCTGATTCAAATAGTCTGTTTTGGGGGTGTTTCCCCTTTAAGAGTTCAGTGTTAACGCCCACTGTTATGATTGGCTAACGTCAGTGCCTATGCATCAAGCGGAGCTGTATTTACCGTTACCATAGTAACGGGTGATGCGTGAGAGGCGATGGCGATTGCAATGATGTTTGAGTCGGAATCAGAGGAAATGAACCATCAACACAACTAAGAATGCATCAGCCCGTCCACATAGAAAGTGTGAAACTATTTTGTCAGTTTGACAGCCTACATCTTTTAATAGCCTACGGGGCATGAACATGACGGTCATGAAAACAATAAGTAGGCTAAACTAAGTAAAAACACGGTGATTATTCATAATGAATTAAACTGCAATTAACGTTTTAAAAAAGTTTTAAGTTTTAAATAGCCTACATTACTTACAGTTTGCGTCGTCGTTGTTGAGCCCAGAATAGTCCACACGGCCTTATCTTATACAAAAGTTTTCTGGCAAAGCCAGCATCATACTGCGATTGTTCTCAACTGTCACTCATCCTTGAAATGTGGAGAACACACGCTTAAATTAACACTGCCGTGACTGGGACGTCCGCATAAAATAAACTGCATCCATCTTCCCCTGACGTCTGGATCTTTCAGCAGCGTATATTATTCAAACATGTTGTTTGTCCACAGCCAGGAACAGCACATCTGCGTGACATCGCAATCTTCTTGTAAACAGACCCACTCGCTGCACGTCGACTGAACACATGTGAAGCGCGTGACAGATGCGATGATGAAATGAGGATTAGTTATCTTGCGCTTGAAGCGTAGATGTCTACGCTGGAGGCGGTCATATGCAAACGACTGGTACGTCACTTCGTACCGTGACGTCACTTCGTACCGTGACGTCACTTCATACCATGGATCCAGAACGAGCTGTAATTAGAGCTTGATTAAATAAATGATTCGTTTATAATGGGGAGGACGTCTTAAGCTATGAAACTTGCAGGACGTTTTAATGGTACAAAGACCTCTTATATACCAAAAGATCAAGGCAAATTTGGTTTCTCATGTCATGACCCCTTTAAAATACATGTGGCCCGCCAAGCATAATTCAAGCGTCAACACAAGGTGATAAAACACCTTGACGCTTGACATTCTGTCCCCCTCACTTTTGAAATGATGGCTACGGCCCTGACGTGGACTATTTGCATGTCAGTCGCTTGTGCGCTCGTGGGTGTGGTCGCATTAGAGCTAATGAGGACGGACTGGAGAAACTGTACATGTCGTTGCTTTCATACGGATTACTTAAACAGAGAATATTTGTTTTTGATATAATTTACATCATTTAAAAATAGAGAATTCAAGCTTTGTAAAGACAGATTTTTTTTAAAGTTTTTTTGAGACCTTGTGCTGTATGTTTTTTTTTTTTTCAAATTTAAATAATAAACAGATAGCCTACAAACAGATAGATAGATATCAGTTCACAGCTCCACTTATGTTTCAAAATGCGGCAATTGCTGCTGTTTTGCACAATGTCCCTTTGCGCCACCTGCCGGTCATTTCGTGAACGACTTTGAAGTGCGACTAGATTATTTTTGCCACGGCGACGAACGCGGCGGTAATAGTTCTGGTTGACTACCAACTGTAGATCCATTACAGGAGACAAACTGTCAATCTCCAGCTGTGGACCTGAGAAACACTTCAGTATGGGGAACACACTATTAACTAACACTTCTGCCTCAATAAACTCCTGATTACTGCTTATTAATAACTAGTAAGGTAGTATTTGTAGCGTTTAGGTGTCAGTATTGGGTAGGATTGAGGGATATGGAATATGGTCATGCAGAATAAAGCATTAATATGTGCTTTATAAGTACTAATAAACAGCCAATATCATAGTACTATGCATGATAATAAGCAACTAATTAACAATGAGAATTGAACCCTAGCTTCGGTTCGTTTAGTAAATGATTGTAATATAAGCAGCAGAGTCTGATTCTGAGAACACATCAGTTATCACAGCTGAAAGCGAAGAGCGCCTCCTTCATCTGAAGATGTTGAGCTCTTCTCTGTGCACTGAAGAATACTCCACGATGAAGCCTTGATTCCTAACGCTACACTGTAACTCATGAAGTCCCTGTTTCAGGACAAAGCAGACGATCTACAGGAGTGAAGAAGCCCGGAGAGAGCGAGACACAGGCAGGACACCAAAGAGGAGATGATCCCGAATCATGGGAAAACAATCATGGACTCTCTCAGCAGGGTTTCCATCCTGCACAAACGCTCCTCCTGAATCTCGTTAAATTCTGCCTAAAAAAATGTTTCCGTCTGAAAGTGGAAGCGTTTCAAACCTCTTCTCATGTTTACATCAGCGTCTCTGAGCTTCCCAACAGCCTCCAGAACACCGTCTCATCAGCTGTTCCTCTGGGATACATGTGTGGTTTTGAATGTAGTAAATGTAACAATGTTTGCCTCATTTAAAGTAAAGATATTATGTGCAATAGTTTTAACTGCGTGCATCCAATAGTAAGAACACAAAACGATCCTGTCATTCAGCCTTTCCCAATGCTATCCATAAAACAGCTTCACAACTGACTAGCTGCGCTAAAGAAGTCTTGCTACTGCTGAACTAATAGATGCCACACTTTTAGTGGCGCTACGACCCACCAGTGTAAATCATTAACAGTGAAAAACGTCTCTGGTGCATCATTAATTCAATATTAATTTGTCATCCATCAGCAGATATTTGTTCCAGAACTCAAACATATCAGTTGTGCTGAAGGTCTCAACACTGTAAAGTATATAGTTCACGTCTACAGTTAATCTGGCATTAGAGTGATGCTATAAACTCATCTCAGCTATAGTGGCCACGTGTGTGTGTGTGTGTGTGTGTGTGTGTGTGTGTGTGTGTGTGTGTGTGTGTGTGTGTGTGTGTGTGTGTGTGTGTGTGGATTCATGAGTTCATTATGCTGATACTCAATCCTGTCCAGTGGAAGCGGCTGACAGGATTACACTGAGGTCTGATCTCACGTTCTCTACGAGGAGACGAAGAAGAGACTGCACGTCATCTGAACATGTTTACTACTATAACTGTTCCTCAGTGAAACTCTGAAGGGTCTTCATCAGGGGACAGTTATACAAACACAGTCACTGTATTAAAGAACTAGTGTCTTCAGAACGGATCTGACCAGCTAGCAGTTCATCCAGGGATAATCAGTCACACTATACCAATCTACCTTCTAAAAGTTATCAACAGTCTAAGTCTAAACAAGCCTTTTTAGTCTAAAGCCGCCTTTCCACTGCACACGACAAACAAAAGCCTAAGCTGACAGAGACAGGCCACGGTTTGCCTAGAAACTTCTGCGGCTAGACCGTATGCGACCAGTTGACCGGATGTGATGTATTCTTATCAAAACTATGAGTGCGAAGCTAGAATTACCAATATTTTAACACTTTAACGTTTCAAACCAACCCATCATTCACTGGATCTATCCGCCAGAAGACACGTACATTCAAGAGGTAGTGGTAAACCAATGAAAACTGAGAGCATGAAATGAAAATGCATAGTAAAATTAAAATCGATTTTCTAAATGAATGTTATAAATCTAAATGTGCACAATGTTAATGTTATGATGTTGAATCAAAATTCCAGCAGAAATGTCTCTGATGTCCGCTTAGAGCACAAAAAAGAAAATAGAAAAGGTTTTGCTTTTAGGAAACTAAACTTAATTTAGTGTTTATCCAATTGATTTGTCTAATGTATTTGAATTAGGGATGCACCGATACAGAACTTTTGTCCGATACCAACAATAACTGATAATTCTTTATATTTGAAAGCTGAAAACTGATATATTGGCCGATAAATCCAAATTTTTATATAATTTTGAACAGCCTGATTACAAAAACAAAAGTCTCACCATTAAAAGCCATGTCCTAAGCACACAATTATTGTCACGAAACTGCTCCGAGACTCGAAGTTAAAGATCCAAACGCATCTTTATTTAGGGGTAATCCAAAGAACAAGCAATAGGTCATACACAGGAAGGCAGTCCAAACAAACAAACAAACAAAACAGGCAGGGGTCAGAGGCAAAAGAGTAATCCAGGGAACAGGCAAGAAATCCAAAAACCAAGAGACATGAAACCAGGGAAAACACTCGGAAGTGCAGTGCAACAACATACAAAACTTCGCAGTGAGTGATGGGGTGAACCAGGCTATATAGGGTGAACTAAACAAGATAATGTGATACAGGTGAATGTGATAATGAGTGCTGATGAGTCCAGGCAGAGAATGATGGGAGATGTAGTCTGTGAGTGAAACAAGATAGTCTGGTGTGGAGTGCCCTCTGGTGGCTCTCAAGGGCACTCCATCTGGTGACCGTTACAATTATAATGATATTCTCATCATAGTTTTATGTAGCCGATATGACAGGCTTGCGCTGCACATGTTGCACTGAACTGTATTTTCCTTTTTTGAAGTGATTCTAATCATATTTCAAGTTATTTAAAACCATCATGTTGAACAGTGCACATCTGAAGTGTCTCAGCTGAAAGAAATAATCCATTATTGATCAGTTTTGATATATCGAACATATTTTCTTATCAGGTCGATAACATTAAAAATTATATCAGCCAATCGAGAAATGTTGGCTGATATATCGTGCATCACTATTAAGAAGGCGGTCTCTGTCATTAGAGTGCATGTGGATGTGGACATGTTTGAGGAGAATAATATCCAAGCTGTCATATACACCCATCATATAGCTATACTTAATTATCAGACATAAAATATGCATTACTGCTTTTATTGATACTCTATTTTGTCCTTCTTAAAACTTTAAACAAGATGTGCATTAATTATTATTTGGTAATCTGTTTATTACATGTGTATAGAATGTCTTGTGTGTACTGTGAGAACTTTACTGTCTTCATGTATTGCTGCTAATGCACTTTAATTTCCCAACTGGGATCAATAAAGTACTACTACTACTACACTAATTTGAATTGACAAAATAATAATAAAAAAAGTTTTAAATTTTTGGAAGCGAATAAAACTCAAAAAGGCCCTTACAAAAAAGATTTGAGTTGCTTGGGAAAAGGACAAACCTGTCAGGACAGCTGAAAAGGAAACAGAGTTGACATCAGCGCTAGTACTTGAAGAATGATTAAATAACTGTGAAGTAGTTTGTTGTGAGTGCATGTGTTCCTGTCTCCAGCACTGAGACTCATAATCCTGAGCTGCTGACACCAAACGTCACGTGACCCAGAAACCAAAGCTGACGGAGAATTCATAAATGCAATAAAACTGATGAGTGCAGTCATGAAATAATCCTCTCGAGTTTGTGCAGGTCTGCAGTGCATACAGAAGAGCCGAGATCACACACACACAGAGCAGCTTCTGTGAGAAAGAGCTGGTAAAGCATCACACACACACACACACACACTGTGCCATGGGGCTTATACAACACTGACTCACACACATACTCATAAATACACACAATCAGCACGCTGTGATCCGGAGCCTGGAGACACGGGTTGGTCATATAAAGATTTATGATCTGTGATCACTGAATGACTCTTTCTCTCTAAGATGAAGAGCGCCGCTCGTCTTCACTGTACTTTGAAATTCTGAACACTGCAAAAACCGGATGCAGGATTCTTCAGCTTTAGGAGGAAGTGTGTTTCTCTCTCGCGGATGTGGAGCGAACCCTGAACATCTGTGAGATTCTCACTGGTCAACAGATGCATCTGTCAAAACCACTCAACGTTCGGTCTAATAATGTCAAAATACTGGTACTGTGCGAACATTGCCAAGGTCTTGCTAATAGAACTTACATGAGATTGAAATGTAAGCGACAAGTCAATCATTACACCCAGATTTCTAACAGTATGGGATGGAATTAATGTGGTTTAAAATGAATGTTTTAAATTTTAGGAAGTTGTTATGCAACCAGATTTAAATGTCAGCAATACAGGTATTCAGTAAGTCCAGATGAAGAGCAGAGACGGAGCGAGCTGATATGGAAATCTGCAGGTAACCAGCATAATAATGATGCTTAATTAAAGCTGAGACCATGACTACAGATAATGTGACCAAGAGGAAATAGATAAATATTGAACAGAAGTGGTCCAAGAACAGAGCCTTGAGGCACACCATAGAGAGAGAACAAAGAAGATCTGAAGTTATGGACTGTGATAAAACTGTCTATCAGTGAGATATGATATAAACCAAGATAAAGCACTACCCGTTATGCTGATAGCTGAGAGGTAAGTATGAGATACAGTGTCAAAGGCTGCTAAGTCAAGCATGATGAGAACAGAAAGACAACCAGAGCCAGCAGAGGTCAGGAGGTCACTGGTCATTTGTACCAGTGCTGTGGCCTGACCGAAAGACAGACCGAGAGGGATCAAGAAGATTGATAGCAGAGAGATGAGCTTGTAGCTGCGAGACTACAATTTCAAGCAGCGTAGAAAGAAAGAAAGTACTGAGCAGTATTAAAAAAAACTATTACAATAGTTACAATCGTTTTGCAGATAACCATGAAAGTTTACTGGTAAGGACTACTGAAATCTCGGTACAGCACTCGTTTGGTGGAATGACTTGTTTGGCAAACCCCAGTGTTTTTCCTTGATGACTGTGTGACACATCATCCCTTCATGAGATCAACACATTCACATCGACATCTTTACTGTGTAAAGGTCTGAAAACTTTCTGCCAAATGTTGACAGGCAAAGCCTTTACGTAAAGAGAAAACAAGTTTTCTCCATCCGCATTAGTCCATTCACCACTAAATCACTGAGACTTTGCTTCGTCAAGGAAAAAACTCCCTTCTGTCAGCTAAACAGCTGAAAAGTGTGAGAAATGCTGAAGTTTAGTTTGTTTAATCAGGGCTTAGGTGACCTGGTTTTCCTCAGACTCGTGAGGTCCGGCTCTCGGAGAGAAGGGATTATGGTTGAGATGGCCTTGTACGCTCTCCGTTCTCACGCATCTTCTGTCAGACCACACAACGCTTGGTTCAGGTATTTAGCTTCCGTCAACACATCCACCATTCCTGAGATCCCAAACCCGCTCTCATCCGCAATCCCTCACACACTCACACTTTAATGCGCGTTCTAGGCAAACCGTGGCCTGTCTCTGTCAGCTTAGGGATTTGACTCCCGACACGGCTTACTTTAGAAGATTTCTGTGCAAAACTACATCACTTTCTATGAACATGGCACACTTTTGTGTCTCTGAACTTTAACAGGAACATAAACAAATCAAGTTTAATCATTCTAAACAGAAACACTTATTCGAAAATCAAGCTCAAAGTTTTCCCCAGCGAATGTCGGAGATATGTGTTTTGTCCATCATTAAAACTGCAGTAAGTGCATCACATAAATGTTTTATTAACTTACAGTTTACAAAGGTTATTGCAGATATGTAGAAGCTCGTTTTATATACCATATTTGGTATTAAGCGTGTGTTATAAAAGATGAAGTGTTACACACAGGCTGTATTAGCTGTGTACCAGACTAACACTCTTCTCTGATCCTACAGAAAACAGATCCTACAGATCCTACAGAATTTAATTAAAAACAACAACAACGTTATTAACAGGTATTTTACTCAAATTGTTTTCAGAACGGTAATGTTACAGAAGGAACACATGAGCGGTTAAAGTGCTGATGCGACTCGGAGTAAAACTGCAGATTTTAGAGTGGCCTTTTATTGTGGACAGCCTAAGGCACACCTGTGCAATAATCATGCTGTCTCATCAGCATCTTGATATGCCACACCTGTGAGGAGGATGGATTATCTCGGCACAGGAGAAGTGCTCACTAACACAGATTTAGACAGATTTGTGAACAATATTGAGAGAAATAGGCCTTTTGTGTACATAGGAAAAAGTCTTGGATCTTTGAGTTCAGCTCATGAAAAATGGGGGCAAAAACAAAAGTGTTGCATTTATAATTTTGTTCAGTGTAGTAATGTGTGTCAGGAGTACAAATGAAGCCAAGAAAAAAATGAAACGGGACTTTATTCAATTGCTAGATGAATCCAGTCCATCACACTCGGGTAAACTGTCTGTGACAACTGTCCAATGAAGAACATCCAATGTTCACAAAAGACTTCATATTGAGAAGATTCAGATTTATTCTCCATTGTGAACCTGACAGATTTACCCTCCCCATTCTCCAAGAAATCATGCAGTTTAAGCAGAGCTTTTGTTGTAAAACTGTGATCTTATACATTAGACTCTCACTAACAAAAAGAGAAAACATTGCCGCATTCAACGTTTATTTTAAAGGAGCTGTATGTAAGAAATCTATTTCAATTAATCATAAAATGGCCCTGATGTGTCATCAGACATTAAGAAATCATGTTAATTTCAAATACTTATATCACTGACAACAGTAGTATGGCTAGGATATTGTCATTTAAAAAGTGGACTTGCAGCCCTCAACTGATGTTGATGTTGTCATTTTGTGTTTTGGCCTGACGCGCCTCCCTCCACCTATCGACCAATCACGAAGTCAGTAGTGTTTCGGGATCCGGGTTGCCAGCTCTGCTCTAACCTACCCTAACTCTAGTCGGATAAAAATGTCTAACGTTACTAAATCAAAAAGACCTCGTTATAATTCAGAAATTCGACGTGACAAAGTCCGAAATAAAAACAGAATTTGTATTGGAGATGCTTTTGAAAGATGGAGACGGCTGAAAATGGAGAAGAATTTGAACACAGACGCGACGTTGCTAATTTTCTCCTAGACAGGTAAGATTCATCTATGCTTGGCTAACTTGTACTTGATGTCAATGGACATTTCATATATTCATGACAGTCGAACAAAGTTATGCATGTTCGTGCAAAGTAACGTAACATTAGCTCACATGGACGTAACTTATTAGCAATGCATTATGGAGCCCGTTTCTCTGTCATTATGCGGAGACGCTGAGGAAAACAACAGAGACAGAAGCCTAACTTTACCTCAGAAAAAAAATGATTCGTCATTCGTTCTTCACGTACAGTATATCGTGGACTAAGTTACTAGGGTTGCCAACTGTCCCGAATTAGGTGGGACGTCCCGTATTTTGGGCCTAATATATTTGTCCCGTGCGTGACCTCCCATGTCCCGTTTTTTGACAAGCTGATCTAACCACTGACTGATACAACAGCAACAGCAGCAGTGCTGACCACGACACTTGAGAATGATCACCGACACCTGTCATCATCCAATCACAGTTTTTTTTTAATCACTGTTTTTAGACAAATCATTGTTTGATTTGCGAACATAATCCTCTGCTGTCTGGTCGCTTCCGCTTCAAGCCGGACTCGTCTCGCGCTAACGGTAATAACCTTTTACTGTCCACGTTTTGATTTCGGCAAAACAATTTTGGCGAATGCAAACAACGTGATTATTGTTCATGAGTCTAACATCCAGCCATGCAAGAAAACATGTAATCTACCTGAAGGAATAATATGCTCAAAAAACATTTCTGATTATTATTAATGTAAAAAAAAGCCTTAGAAAGTAAATAGAAAGCTTTTGTAACATTATAAATGTCTTTACTGTCACTTTTGATTAATGTAATGCATCCTTGCTGAATAAAAGTAGGCAAATACTTTCTTTAATTTTTTTTTCCAAAAAAAATAATCTCCCAAACTTTTGAACTGTAAGCCTATATAATGTTAAAAAGCTTTCTATTTTAGATAAATGCTGCTATTTTGAATGATGGTTTGTTTGTAATGTGATTTTTTTTTTTATGTATGACTTTTTGTATTTTATGTATGAATTAAATACATAAATAGGTAAAGCAATACAAATGTGTTCATGTCTGATAACCTTTTAAACACATATTTAACTGCAGACACTGAAATGATGTACAGTTTTGAGTGTCCCTCATTTTCCTATAAATAACCACGATTGTCCTGTATTTTCCTTTTCTGAAGTTGGCAACCCTATAAGTTACACATGCTGCAAGTTGACCTGTATGACCATTGAAGCAGCCTACGTTTCTGCTGAATCCTGCAGCTTATCTGGCAACCTCGAGTCAGGGGGGAGGGGGAGGGGGAGGGGATACACCTCTCTACAGTATTTTTAAAGTGATTGCAGTACCAGTTTTGGCCACAATCCTACATACAGCTCCTTTAAATATAGTGTGGTAGTTTTACTGTAATATCCGAACAGTGCAATCAGATTTTGTACGATTTTGAGAGGCACATCTTATATTTTCTCTGTACACTATCAGCCATTGTCTTGATTGATGGACAGATCATTAAGCCAATGACGATTACAACGATGTGTTTATATTCCACATATGGACCAATCACCAGCCGGCTCTCGTGTGGTGCATTCATTTAACTACTGTAGCTTTTTTATAGTTTTACATGTTTTAATTCCACAAACTCCAGAGGGTTGAGGTCAGGTGTGTAATTGTTCATGATTTAATGGGTAAAAACCGCCTCATCATTTACTCATGTCATTCCAAGTCTGTACGGTTCACTGACTGTTGTGTTTTTTGTACAATGAAAGTCAATGTGCAGACACTGAGTGAAACGTCTCGTGTTGTTGTGTTGAGTCTGGTTATTTCTGTACGCCACGGTTTAGACCTCGATAACAACTCGCTTCTGCATTATTCAAAACATCAGGCTATGAGGAACTAAACATAGCCATCATTATAGTCTGTGCTTCCACGAGCTGCTTGTTTATTCCTGCATGGGAAGGTGTGTGTGTGTGTGTGTAGCCCTCCTCGGGAGATGTGAATAAACATCAGTGTCCAGTCTCTCAGAACAGAGACACGTCTCAAACCTGCAGTCTCGCTCACACTGGTGAAAGAGACGGATATTAATCATCAGATCTTGTGTAGTTTCTCTCCTCTTGGCCTGAGTGAAGATGTCTGAACTAAACCCACTTAGCTGCCAAAACAAAACTGCATTCTACATTCAGACATCCATTCATTCTTCATCTACAGTTAGAACACACATCCAGATACATATATCAGGAACCCAAACTAAATCTGACTGGAGATTATCCTGCTTATTACAGGACGACTCGCCACATAAACAAAGAATGGACATGAAATGTAGATGTGAGTATATTAATGAGTGAGGAAAGCATGAAGCTCTAGCTGAGACTGACGCTGATCCTCGAAGGCGAATCGTCACTGTGGTACAGCGTCCCGATTCAAAGATCCTTATAATGCCAGTGTTATAATTTCGGGAAATAAAGGACAGAACTGCTCTTGATGGGACTTGCTGAATCCAGACCGATCTCAGATTGTGAGGATTCACATCTGTGTACATGTGCTCTTCATGTTCTACAGTGCCACGCTCATAATGGAGAAACTCAGGCTGTAATCAAGCATTTCTGCCTCCATGACATCTGTAAATATACAGCTGAAATATACAGTGGTGCACAAAAGTCCGGAGAGGAGATTTGTTTTTAATGACTCTTCAAGTTTAATTATAGCATCAAAATATGAGGAAAATATTTGAGAAATTCCTCATATTTATACCACACACACTTATACAAGTCCTGATATTAAAAAAAATAAAATTAAAAAAACCTTGCAATGTTTTAACTGTGAGACTTGTTACAGCACTTGTACACTGTTGCCCTCTTGCTGGTCTGATCAGTTGTAAGTCGCTTTGGATAAAAGCGTCTGCTAAATGATTAAATGTAAATGTTATATTTTTTAATATTTTAAATATGATAGAAGAACAAAACCCTAAACTTGGTGAAGTATTTATCTGACAAAATTATTTGGCAAAAAGGGAGTAAACTACAGCTACAGGATTTTTACACACAACAAATCCATAGAAAAGCTGACAGGAAAAAGCTTACATTGACAACAACATGATCAGTTATTAATATTCCGTTGGTTCTCTCGTTTTTGCATGTTCATCATTTCTTTATATGACACGATGTCCGCACAAATTCCCGTTTCATTGCGTTATCACTAATAAAACAACTGAATCCAAGCACATGATTACAAAATCTTTAACACATTTTTAATCATTTGAATAAAGGATGATGATGATGTCACTTTTGCCCTCTACTTTCAGTCAGAGAAGCCTTTCAGGGAATATGTCTCCTCCGATGAGATTTGCAATGCGCACGTAAACATATGAGTGATGTAATATCTCCAGCACTCTTCAATGGGATTGAGGTGTTCAGTGGGAGTGATCCATCATTCTGACTCCGAACAGGACAAACGGATGATTAAATGTGACAAAACAGGAGAAAAAGCCATTGACTTCTAGTGTTCAGTGTTGCATGTTTCCTGACACACATGGGCTACTGTGAACATGCAGTTTTTGGGCTACTTTAATAATGTACCACAGCCACCAAACGTTTATTTGTAGACAAAGAAAAATAAAAGATTTGCTCCTTTGACGAATGCGCATTGATCGTGGAATGAATACCTGGCAAGCGCAGGTCTCCGAGAGAGTGACTGAAGAAGAGATTCAGAGAGTTCTGCCCACTTGAGGAAGTTTATTGTGTATTAATTACACATTGATGCTTGTGTGTAGAAGAGTGTGCAGGCTATTCATAGACTTCACTGAGATAAAAAGAAAAAAATAACAGGATTTTAATGTAAAGAATGAAGATTATAGAAAAGAATTGGGGAAGTGAAAGATAGGATGACCATTATTCAGCTCAAATTAGTGTTATGAACTATGTATTTATTGGCCAGCAGCGTAAATAGTCCCAATATAAACACTTCTTATAGGCGTACCGTAGTGATTCATGAAAACACAGTTTGGAATATATATATATACAAGAGAGAGAGAGAGAGAGAGAGAGAGAGAGAGAGAGAGAGAGAGTATATATACTCATTATATAGCCTACATTTAGTAAATTACCAAAAGTTACATATTGTACCTTTTATGTACTGAAGGCAAATAATTTTGGATGAAATAAAGGAAGAACTTCAGTTATATCACTTCCAAGTGATATTTTTGGGTGAACTATATCTTTAAGAGATTTTGACTAATATACATATGTCTGTCTGTAATATAGAAAAGTTTTTTAAGTTATTTCATAAAATCCTAGGCTGGACTTTTTAACTGAGCTTAACCTGTACTTGTCTGAGCCCAAAATTGTGTGATCAAGTACTGGCGTGGGAAAGAAGCTTCATTCAGAAATACCACAGTAATGTACAAGTGAACGGGAGAACTGATCTCAAACAACCATCGAGGTTTCACCCAAAAACAAGTTCAGATCACACTTTTTCTGAACAACAAATCGTTTAAGAACAAGGAAGCCACTCCTTCTGCTTTCTCTTTATCCAGTTTTTTATTCGAACGACAATTTCTGAATAGCAAACTAATCAAAAGATGTTGTCGTACATCCCATCACTCTGTTGGGTGAAGCTCAGCTGTACAATGTTAGAATGAGATGTTGTATCTTCATGCAAATGTTTATTTCAAGACTATACACATTATGTGTGTTTCCAAACAGTGTTTGAATGCCTTACCTAATTAAATAAGCTTTTAAGTTAATGAAATGTGCAGTAGGATGTTAATGAAACTATGTCATCTAAAGATTAATAAATGTACATATTTGCCATTTTAGAGATAGGTGAGGAGTTCACCTCTTTTAGTGATGTGACAAATCCTTTATTTCTAACCTTTCTCTGATGCTGTTATACTTGAACAGGCGTTTAGAAGAGCAGGGTTTCGTCTTGTCTGATATGAGAATTTAGACAAAAGCCCTATTCGGACGGTAATGGTTTCTCATGTGGACAGATTCATGTGCATGTCACCTCAGAGATAAACTCATGCTTTCGGATGACGGTGGAGGAGTGAGTTCTGTGATCACGTGAATCCGGGAACGCCACATGAATCCGGGTACGCCACATGAATCCGGGTACGCCACATGAATCCGGGAACGCGCTGCTCAAGCGGAGTCACATGATTAATAAGAATAAGAATAAATTCATATTTAACTAATAGAAAAATAGTCTAATGTCCTATTTATTATTTAATCATATAAATATCCTGTTTAAAAAAGATTTAGGCTATACGCACTGTAATAATTGTCTGTATTGTAATTTATCTCAAAATGATGGATGTCATTTTAAAACTGTGGAAATAAGTTAATACACCTCTTATTTACATGAGGTTATATAATCGCTGCCATAATAACAGCCCATTTCAAATGTTTACGTGCTTTTCTACTCATTCTCTTTTGAGCGGTGATGAAATATTCTTCTTGTGAATAGTTTCCAGCATTTCAGTAATAGCCTACGCTAGATCTTTAAAATACGAATTAGCTGCGAACATGGGTGCGAAGCACAACAGTTATTGTTATTGGTTTCAGACGGCAATAAAATCACAGACTAACCTTGTAAATTATGAAAATACCTTACGACCCCCTGAGAAACGTACCGTCCAAACAGGGCTTATGAACATGTGACTCTCTCTAGAGTACAGGCACATCTTTATGAAAACTCAAATACAAAAATGAAACAAAGCAGACAAACAATTTGACTCTTTTTTCTTTACTTTTAACTGACTTTAAACATTGTTTTTTTTAAGTTACCAGACAGCGCTATTATATTCACAAAACTGACATGGCCCAGAAGAATATCTTAGATATCTGAACATACAATACATCAAAATAAAGAACAGATCCTCTGCCTTTGAACAAAACAAAAATAAACATATTCTAGCTTCATACCTTCTTTTTTTTTTTATTGTCGACGTTGCCGACATTTCAGCCCTACTCCTGATGACACCAGAGTCAGACCAGAGTCAGACCAGCTCACTCCTGATGACACCAGAGTCAGACCAGCTCACTCCTGATGACACCAGAGTCAGACCAGAGTCAGACCAGCTCACTCCTGATGACACCTGAGTCAGACCAGAGTCAAACCAGATCACTCCTGATAAAACCAGAGTCAGACCAGCTCACTCCTGATGACACCAGAGTCAGATCAGCTCACTCCTGATGACACCAGAGTCAGACCAGAGTCAGACCAGATCCCTCCTGATGACACCAGAGTCAGACCAGAGTCAGACCAGATCACTCCTAATGACACCAGAGTCAGACCAGCTCACTCCTGATGACACCAGAGTCAGACCAGAGTCAGACCAGCTCACTCCTGATGACACCAGAGTCAGACCAGATCACTCCTGATGACACCAGAGTCAGACCAGCTCACTCCTGATGACACCAGATTCAGACCAGAGTCAGAGACCAGATCCTCCTGATGACACCAGAGTCAGACCAGAGTCAGAGACCAGATCCTCCTGATGACACCAGATTCAGACCAGAGTCAGAGACCAGATCTTCCTGATGACACCAGAGTCAGACCAGAGTCAGACCAGCTCACTCCTGATGACACCAGAGTCAGACCAGAGTCAGACCAGCTCACTCCTGATGACACCAGAGTCAGACCAGAGTCAGACCAGAGTCAGACCAGAGTCAGACCAGAGTCAGACCAGAGTCAGACCAGCTCACTCCTGATGACACCAGAGTCAGACCAGAGTCAGACCAGCTCACTCCTGATGACACCTGAGTCAGACCAGAGTCAAACCAGATCACTCCTGATAAAACCAGAGTCAGACCAGCTCACTCCTGATGACACCAGAGTCAGACCAGCTCACTCCTGATGACACCAGAGTCAGACCAGAGTCAGACCAGATCCCTCCTGATGACACCAGAGTCAGACCAGAGTCAGACCAGATCACTCCTAATGACACCAGAGTCAGACCAGCTCACTCCTGATGACACCAGAGTCAGACCAGATCACTCCTGATGACACCAGAGTCAGACCAGCTCACTCCTGATGACACCAGATTCAGACCAGAGTCAGAGACCAGATCCTCCTGATGACACCAGAGTCAGACCAGAGTCAGAGACCAGATCCTCCTGATGACACCAGAGTCAGACCAGATCACTCCTAATGACACCAGAGTCAGACCAGAGTCAGAGACCAGATCCTCCTGATGACACCAGAGTCAGAGACCAGATCTTCCTGATGACACCAGAGTCAGACCAGCTCACTCATGCAGTCTTACAGGACAGATACGGCAGTGAGAACTGAAGGAGAACTGAACGAGAGCAGCATCAGCTGAGGAACAGGAGGAGAGAGCGAGCGCTGAGCTGTGAGAAACAGATCCAGGGGCTCAGAGGGAGATTAGCTCACGTCACAGACATATGTGCTCTTATTTATAGCAGCAGATCCTCTGAGGCCCGAGGGCTGCTTACTGGGGTATTACTGAAGACCAGGGCATTCACTGCGCTTCTTCCTCATGAACACACATCTCCACACTGATCAATAAAACAGCCTAGTGTCTTTCTGCTGTATAGTAGTATCTCTACAGCTTATCACAGTTAGCAGGAAACCACAATGACTAGCTGTATTACAGCAGCTTGTTTATTTCAGAAATGTATTCTGCCCTACAAAGGCAAAAGACCTTAAGTCGCTAGAGTGTGGAACTGAGAAAAATGACTTTAAAGATTTTTAGTTGTCCCGCCAAATTAATTATAGGTAGGACACTGGAAATCTGGCAAATAGATGTTTTAGTAATGGAAATTATATACATAAAAAAATATTGAGCTCAAACTTGACTTTTAACCACTATTTTAAAGTTACTGTACTCTGCCTTTGTATTGTCAGCAAAAAGTGAGAAGTCATACCAAGGCAAAAGGCAGTAACTTCCACATTATCAATATTTAGTTGCTGATCACCATTAACAAAATCATTATAGTACACACCTGTATAAAATCTAGTGATCATGGCATTTATTTTGTATGATTTACAATTATTTATAGCCATCTACTTATTGCTATCCTGTGCTTTGGTTGCATTCTGATGGCATTATTAATACATTTGACATGACAAAATACCTCCTATTAGTCCAGCGTTGACTCGACCGCGTTTAGGGCGGAAGTTTTGGCACTCTGCCAGCTAGTTTGCGAGCTTTAATTCTTGGTTGTATTCATCTGATACGGCAATGTGTAACGTTTTTCTGTCAACTCTGCATAATCCTTCGCGATCGATATCGCACGTTTGATGGAGACGGTTCAGACCATACTAAATGTTCTGACCACTCTGAGGACATCAGAAGTTAGAGCGACTGATGGCAGCTGTACAAAGTACACAGGCTACACCGTAATTTTAATTTTAATGGACATTAAAACAAAGGCAGATAACCGTACAATCTGGTAGGTAGCATTATTTGATTGAACACCGGCACAGTAACTTCATATTGACGCGCGGCTAAACAAAGGCAGAGCACCGTAACTCGTAATTTGAGCGTTCCAAAACAAAGCCAAAGAGCGGTAACTGATGTTACGGTGTTCTGCCTTGGTTTCTCATGGGCTTTTGGAAGTTACTGTTAAGACAAATCCTTATTTTCTCGAAAAAAAAAACGGAATTGATTCAAGATACTTATCCACATGATAAAGAAGGTCTTGAATGTGCCAAAAATATAAATAACTCATTTTCGACCAAAAACGAAGTTACGGTCTTTTGCCTTTGCACGGCAGTATTGTTTTATCATTTTACAAGTTATTACTGTAATTCGCAATGCATTATGGGTCAAAAAGAGTATTACAGTTGTTAACAGTATATTTCCCTGTCAACTGTAAATTGATTTACAGGTAAGAGGTGTTTTCACTGTAGTTCATACGGGTTTACAACAATTTACTGTGATGTGGCATTATGGGATTGCGCGGGCTGAATACAGGTTTGAAAACTGGTGGACTGGAGCAGGGCAAGAAGAGTTGAAGATAAAAGGCACTATTTACTCAATTTTTGGTAAGTTAACTTAAATTTATGTCCATAAATATTACAATCGAATGTATTACTTAATGCTGTTTAAGCGATTCATATTTTAAACAGAATTCATAACATAGGCATGTCAGATGCAATTAATTTTATCGACTTGTTAACAACTGCGTGTTATTAGGACATTTAGTGGGATGTAAAAGTGTTTGATTCCAATACTTTTCCCCCCCGAAATGTTACGTTTATTTAGTAAAGGAATGTGTCTTTAATTTTAAATTTCTTGTTTCAGGCGAGGCATAGAATCGCGACAGGGCGCGCCATAACAGTGGTGAGACGAAGCTGAACGGTTACAAGGTAAAACCATCGTAAATGTTATGGACGAATGCTACATTTTGTTACCGTTTTATTTTCATTTGCTCTCGAGAGAGTTTTTTTAGAGCATTTGCAGTTTGGCAGACAAGACAAATCCACTGAAGTGTTGGTGAGACAAAACTATAGGCATGTGCTTTAGCTTTCTTGACGAAAAACATTAGAATAGGCTATATATGATATTAACATCGTTGGATGCTGCTATTTTCTCATTTATTTCACCAGTTTTGATTTCTTATTGAGAGCATGTAAAACCAGTGTTTAACAAAGGTCTGCGTCATAACTAAATTTAACGCAAAGCAATTTGCTGCGAACAATGATATAGGAATGTAAGTGGGATGTAAAAGTGTTTGATTCCAATATTTTCCCCCCCGAAACGTTACGTTTATTTAGTAAAGGAATGTGTCTTTAATTTTAAATTTCTTGTTTCAGGCGAGGCATAGAATCGCGACGGGGGTGTAGAATCGCGACGCCTAACAGTGGTGAGACGAAGCTGAACTGTTAGGTAAAACCATCGTAAATGTTATGGACGAATGCTGCAGTTTGTTACAGTTTTATTCGCCTTTGCTCTCGAGAGAGTATTTTTTAGAGCATTTGCAGTTTGGAAGACAAGACATAACTACTGAAGTGCTGTTGAGACAAAACTAGTGTTTAACAAATCCCTGCGTCATAACTAAATTCAAAATTACTGGCAAAAGATTTGAAAGTTCATTTTATTTTCTGTTCAAAGTTCCCATAGTTATCGTTTTATTAATATAACTTGAACCTAAATCTAAATGAGAAATGTATCGCTGTAAATTGTGTCAACATGAGAGCAATACCATTGTAGGTTTTACTAAGCATATGAAAGGTCACAGTAATGTTCCACACTGCTGTTTTACCTGTGGTGTACCTGACTGTTCCTGTGCATTTACAAAATTTGCAGCTTTTAAGTCTCATCTATATACTGTAGAGACCATACAGGTTATCAGAAGTCTCGTGAAGGTGCCAGCTTTGACCAAATAGACACAACACTGATTTGCCAGATTGGATATTGTCATTTCACATGTACAACTCTGAATGACTTAATTAGGCATTTATTGATGAGGGCAGGGCAATAAAATGCCACTTTAAGAGTTGTGAGAGGACATTTAGTGTAAAATCCACATTTGCATCTCATATCTCAAGAACACACAAAAACAGTTCACATGAGCTTCTAAATGAAGCAGTTTTTGCAAACCCGCTACAACGTGTGTCAGCCCTGTACATCTCAAGATTCTAATATACTGCATTTAATTACATTGTCATTTACATTTTTTTCCTTTTCTTTTTTTTCTTTTAGATGTCAGCAACAGCAGCTGATGTGGAAAAAAGTTCTACACTTCCAGACTCTCCGAGACTGATTGTCTTAGGTAATGTATGTTCCAAAATCTTTAAATTACTTAATACATTTTGCCTGTTGTATTTTAGCATTTTATAAAGTGTTTCTTATATTTATTATTTTTAGGTGAAATTCTCACTGCAACCCAGTGGATGCTGAGTATTGAGGGTCAAGTGGTTATGAATCCACACCCCAATTTTATGTCTAGATTTGCTGCTTTGTTTGCAACTTACTACAACTTTAATCTGGTGTACCAGCACGAGGCATCCTGCACACTTGAATTTGTTCAAAGGTAACAGTTTACTTAAAGATAAATGTGTATATGTTAAAGGATTAGTTCACCCAAAAAATCAATTTCTATCATTAATTAACTACTGACTGTTCATTTTCGGAACACAAATTAAGATATTTTTGATGAAATCCGAGAGGTTTCTGAACCACACATAGGCAGCAAAATCATTGCAACTTTCAAGGTCCAGAAAGGCAGTTAAGACATTGTTAAAATAGACCATGTGACTACAGTGGATCAACCTTAATGTTATAAAGCCACGATAATACTTTTTGTGCGCAAAAAACCCCCAAAATAACGACTTTATTCAACAATCTCTTCTCTTCTGTGTCAGTCTCTGACGCTGTTAATGTAGTAAACACAGTGCAGCGCTTCGAGGTTCTACGTTAGAACGAAAAGTATTCTCATCACTTCATAACATTAAGGTTGATCCACTGGAGTTACATGGACTATTTTAATGATGTTTTTACTACCTTTCTGGGCCTTGAAATGACGTTGTGGTCTATGTGTGGTTCAGAAACCTCTCTGATTTCATCAAAAACATCTTAATGTGTGTTCCTGAAAATGAATGAATGTCAGTAGTTAATTAATGACAGATTAATGAGTAATTAATTACAGAAATGTAATTTTGGGGTGAACTAACCCTTTATAATACATTAGTAGTGCAGCGAATGCTTATTGTAAAGTGGTATATTTTCATTAGTCTGCCCATGATCCTAAAGCTTCTGCTTGTGTTTTTCTGACTGATTTTTGTGCAGATGTTTTCAACCCATCCACTGGTACCAAGACAGTCAAAAAAGTGGAAAGACCTCAGAGAAGAGGAACAACACTGTCAATCCTCATGTGTCTACTCTTCTCAGAAGGCTAACGGACTTTGAGTGGTTAAGCATGTACTGTAAGTTGTCAAATGTATATAAACAAAAAAAGGAGGAGATGTTTTAAATGTTTTAGAGTGAATGTTGTCAATCACCAGCATTTGTGTTGTTTATCACAAACATTTATACAAAAAATAATAATAAAAAAAAGCAGAAATGTGAGTTTTAACAGGAGATGTGAGTTAACCATAATGAACCATAAAAGAGAGATTTATGTATTTTTTGTCTGAAAAAAATTATTGTCATTTTGCATCATCTGAGAATTTTTTGGCCAGAGGCGAGAGACTACAGCCAGTAGGAGGCGCTGTCCCGCATGTTTTCAACCCGCCCATAGGGGGATCTCACTCACAGAATGTACACATAGTGTCAGCCATCTTTTTTGGAAGCTAAGCTAGCAGGCTCTTGTTCTGTGGAGAAAGCTGAGTAGTAGGGGTTACCATCCTCTTTTTCCCGGACATGTCCGGCCGTCGAGATCGTCCAAAATGTCCGGGATTCGGCTTTTGCTTTCTGCAGTCGCCATTCATTGTTTACATGCACACCTTTTGTTTCAATCTAACTGAATTCACTCCGATTGGTGAATCTGAATGTAGTGTTTGCTAAACAAGTGATCGGTTGATGTGTGAGTTTTAACATTGCTAAGAAAATTCCCGCTCCTCCGTGAGAGATACGAGACCGGTGCGTCTCACAGACGGTGCGTCTTTGACTGCAGCACGTCCTGCTCATCAGTAATCACGCCACCGGCCTCTCATCGTTCTCCCACGGCCCTCAGTCTCGTCCTGCTCGCCACAGTAAACATAATGAATGCCGACTGTAGAACGCAAAAGCCGAAATCCCAGGCAGACTTGAGTCGTCACAGAGACTCAGTAGCTAAGCCTTGTTGTTTAACTGCTGCTCTCTTACCGGTAGGCGTGGCTTGGGAGTGGCCTCGTAGAGCAGCGAAGCAAGTGCATTCTGGGAGTTGTTGTCTTTCATCCACATAAGCCAAAAATACATTTTCTGGCTTTTCTCAGTCTAGAAAGCTCCAAATTCAAAAATAATTTCACATTTCTTCTACATAAATGACCCATTTTAAATACACATTCATCTTTCCAGAGGTGAAGTATCCCTTTAACAGAACACAGGTAATACAACTGAACTAATGATGACAGTGAAAGACAAGTCCAATGAAAAAACAAACTAAACAGAACAACAGTGACAGTTATATTGTAAAGGTACAGTAGGACTGCATTGTTTGTGGACTGTGCTTTACTGTAGGAAAAAAAGCATGTATATCTCTTTCACCAATTCACCGATTACAATTTTCTAGGCCGATTCCAATTTCCGATTTTTCATTGAGTTTGACCTGCCGATACCGATTTTAGCTGATTCTGATTAAAATTTTTTCTAACCACTTTACAGCACACACAAATATTTATTTTCGATCTTTTCTTTAACCCTTTCACGCGTAAGTTTAAAATATTCTAACTGACACCAGTTTCTCCCGAAATATATGCAAGAAAGCGACCGGTGAACTGAGAAGAATAGAGTAAACTTTATAGTTACTTCCACTATGTTTGTCTGATATGAATAACACATGTCAGCAAATTATATTTGAATAGATTGTTATTGCTGCTTCCACAGACATCAGTGTGTATTTTACAAACTCCAAATGTATTGTTTTACTCGTGTTTATGTGTATTTAAATATCTGACACCTAAAATGAACATTATGAGGTTGAAAACACTGCTTAGTTGTGATATATGACCGACTCTGGCTCAGCGAAAGCACAGTTTGAGTCGGGCAGTTATGCGACGTCACTTTACTCTCAGCGGCACAGAAATAAAAAATCCCATATATGAGACCGTACCGCTCAAAAGGTTAATCATGCGGCGCCTGAGTGCATTTGACCGGCATAAAATCGGCATATGTCAGACTGACCGGCCGGTCATGGCCGATCACGTGAAAATCGGCCAATTCCGGTCGCCAGCCGATCAATCGGTGCATCTCTAATATCTCTATTAGCTGCAAAGTACTAGTCATTGCAGGCCGTAAAAAAATACATTTAAGATTACACTAAAAACTTGACACAACACTTAATGTTTTATTTTAATTAAACATACAAATATTTATAATTAAATTCATGTTGTCTTTATACATTAAAATGCAAAGTATCAGCGTCATATGCATATATCAGTTACAATTCAAGTCTTATCATAACTGGTAAAACCTGAAAGTCAAAGAAAACATCTGTATTTTATACTTTCTTTAGACCATATACAATATCACTCAATATTACTATTAAATACTATGGTAATGTCGCAAATGGATCCTACCTGTCGCAACATTCCCTTCTTTGCATTCTCTCATAAATAATAATCTACATAGCCTATCATTCCCAACAAAAGTAGTTTAGCGCAAAACGTGTTGAAGATTAGTGGACAGGCAGTGGATTCATTAAATTAGGTATTTCCTCACAAAAACGGTTCAGTGAAGCCTCTTCTCCATCTCCATTGATATCCAATAAACAGACTCTGGTCTCCTTTCCTTCTTTAGGCTGAAGGTTGCAGGCTTGTCTTCTAGTGTATCAAACTGTATCCATACACTCTCATCTCATCCCTTTTCCCACATTTGTAGTAATGACACTATAACGCAAACTAGAAATTGTAACGCGTGAGCAAATGAAAGTCTGTTTTTTGTTTTTTTTTGCAAAGGTCCCCTCAGGGGCAATAGAACATGATCTATTGCTTTTATGACAAGATATTCTTCCTGGAGAAACAATTTAAAAATGGCCATGAGGGCGTCAAGGACTGAACACAAAGGCTATCTCGGATCCAAATGCTGTAACTGTTGATTCCTTTATCCAATCACCACAACATTTTATCCACATGCAGCTCACATGTTCAAAAAAGAATTATCCTCCTACCGTATTTCCTTCCTGAGTTATTCTATGACAAATAAGAAAGATATGTAAAATCATAATAAAAAAAAATATATATATATATATATATTGTCTTTTATCAGCAGTTTCTCGGCAGGAGAATGTCCAAATGTAATATAATCTATATTTTCAAAATATTTGAAAAGTGTTCTTTCAAACGATATCTACCTTTTGACTCTCCTTGCAATAGTTTTGGAGTTATGAGTCTTTAGTTTTGTGTGTGTCACTTAGAAACCAACTCTAGAAATGCCTTCAGGGCTTCAGGGCTTCACCTGAGCCTGCGCTACAGAAGGTCTCTAGGCTGTGGAGAACATCTTGTTTAATTCCTATTCCCGAGAAGAGACACCCCTCTGACCATAACGCTTATAGAACTTTAGCGCTCACCTCACATATTATGAAGATGTTCGAGAGACAGGCCCTCTCTTACATCAAGGCTGGCATGTCTAACTATATGGATCCTCTAGAGCAGTGGTTCTCAACTCCAGTCCTCGGGACCCGTTGCTCTGCACATTTTGTATGTCTCTCTTATCTGACACACTCAGTTCAGTTCATGGAGTCTCTCCTAATGAGCTGATGATCTGGTTCAGGTTTCTTAAATAAGGGAGACAAACAAAATGTGCAGAGCAGCGGGTCCCGAGGACTGGAGTTGAGAACCACTGCTCTAGAGTCTGCACTCCAGCCCAACATGTGGATGATGCCTCATTTACCCATGCACACCTGGACACTCCTGATGATTGATGGTTAGAGAGTATAAATGTGTGGATGATTTATCCAACGTTACTTCCTGTGGTGGAACGAAGTTCTCCAGAGAAGTCGTTTTCTCCAATTTGTTCTATTTTATTTTGTCTATTACTTACCAGCATTTATTACTCCATGGGATTATTATTTTCTCTTGTTTATTTACATCCCTAGACCTTGTGTTATATTTCTGTAACAGATCATTTTTGCTCCAAATAAATGAGCTTGCAATGCAACCGTTGGTGTAAACCTCTTTATGTTACGGTGGGGAACGAGCTGGCCGTGACAATATTCATCAGCTACTAAATATTCAATATTAAATTTCAACAACGACTACTGGTAGTGGTATTGTATATTGATTAGACTTAGTAGACTATTTATTTTTGTTATGTATTATTTCTCATTTAAATTGTACTGTATATTGTAGATCGGAACATGGTAGGAAGAGACTAATTATGTAGTGTAGTGCTGTATCTCTGTGTGCTGAAGCTTTCCTGTAAAGGATCTATAAAGTATCAACAAACAAACAAATCAACCTGCAATACCAAACAAGACCACAGGGAGACGCCACAGGACTGCATACTCTACGGGTCCAGTCTGAATCAATCATTAAACACCAAAATACAAATAACAAAATAAAAACATTCTGAATGTGTGAAAATGCCATGATCTGAAGACGGGTTGGTATCATCAGTTCCTCTGTCAGAACAAGCAATCGTGTGTTATGTTTAAAGCGTCTGATGTTCATGTGTTCATCAACACCTCACTGATCCTCACAAACTTCCCAAAAACATCCACCATAAAACACATTCATTATGACAGCTACGCGAATACAGCATGTTCAGAAATACGATGTTATAGCGATCAGTGAGCCGAGAGCGCACAGAAACGGTGTTTGCGCATCAGTAGCGCGCTAGCACAGTAATAACGCGCTAGCACATGCCTAACGTACGACTCCTGTATGTCACTGTGATCGTCTTACCTTTATTACAATCATCATCCATCAAAGCTTCATTAGTGACACTGGTCTTTATCCCACTGAGAGACGTAGTTTGTGCAGCGTATCCTATAATGTGTGTTTCAGTCTGTATTTCACACAGCGTGAGGAGAAACGGCCTGGGCTCCGAAACAAACACAGAATACTTACAAGAGTGCTTTCTTTTCAATATATTTAAATAAATGTTAAGTCATCCTGCGACCCCCTGCAGGATCACTGAAGCCCCTAGTGGAGACCTATCAAATGATTTACAGGAGATAGCTATAATTAGTTATAGTTCATTTAAATTTAGTAACAAGTTTGGCCAGACTGTGCAGCCCCACATAAGCACAAACCTGCTTTATAACTTTTAGTTTAATTATTTTAAATTGCAATTTTTAATATGCAATTATCATTTGTCAAAACCACTGGCCACTGGAAATGAGTAGCCTAGCTGACAAACTAAATGCTTAACTTTATGATTTAAGATAAATTGAAACAAAAGAAGAAAAAAAAAAGAAAAAAAGAAGCTATTTCTGCATATAAAAGTATAAGCATTGCACAGCTGGACATCATCACACACCAACATGACCAGACACTGATCCTTCCCAACCTGAGGACCAAACCATTACTCTTTCACTTCTGTCTCCAAATTTAACATTTACTGAAGAAATATTGGATGTTGGCATGAAATACTCATGGGAAGTGTACATGCTATTCTCAATCTGCCAATATTTCAAAGTAGGGCTGTCAAACGATTAATCGCGATTAATCGCATCCAAAATAAAAGTTTGTTTTTACATAATATATGTGTGTGTACGGTGTATAATTATTTTCTATATATAAATACACACACATGCATGTATATATTTAAGAAATATTTGCATGTATATACTGTGTATATATATATTTATATTATATATCATTTATATTATATATAAATATTTTATATATAAATAACAAATTTTTCTTAAATATATATGCATGTGTGTGTATTTATATATAGAAAATAATTATACTCCATACACACACATATATTATGTAAACACAAACTTTTATTTTGGATGCGATTAATCGCGATTAATCATTTGACAGCCCTATTTCAAAGTGTATTTAGCTTGTTATCTTAATTATTCTGCACACACAGATTGTTTGAGTTCAAGTTCACTTCTACTTTCAACATTTGTCACAATAAATACTATTCTGAGAACAGTTAGCAACCAGCTAAAGGACGTGAAACCTGACATTATCTTTGACATTAGGGGAAGTTTAACTTGAAATATTTTAACACTGAACTCCTTAGCTTGCTGTCCGCCTGGTGCTGATGATAGGAACAGTGGACCATCAGATCATCATCAGTTTCCACAGCTCAGTCTGATGGCACTGAATATGAATCGCGTGCTGTCAGAATGATGATGATCAATAACCCATCATAAGAGACTGAGAAATCCAGTGAATATAATAAAGCACCTCTGTGCTGAGTTATTGTTGGTCCACCCAGCATCAATTGAATGTGGATGAATGAGGAGTTACTGTGTTAAGCAGCTTATGGCGAATCTCAGTGTCCATCGCGAGCACAGAAACGCACAGAAACACACAGTGTAAACACAGCGACATTACCTTGGGTGTGGGACGTCGAGTCACGAGTGTCCATCGATGAAGATTAAACACCTCCTGAGACTATTGTCATTACATTCCCAGTGTTTAAACTCGGTCCATATCGACAGGCTGCGACCACAGAGTGTGTGAGCGCGCGCCCGCTGAGCGCGTCCACAGCTGCTGAACGAGCCGCATCACACACGTGTGCACGAGCCCGCGCGCGCTGCTGTCGCTGTTTATCTGATAAACGGACTTGAAATCATATGGAAGCCCGTTTCCGCCACGTTGAGTAAAAAAAAAAAAGATTCTTTAAGTCATAATAATGAGAAACTTTCTCATAATTATGACTTAACATCTCATAATAATGAGAAACTTTCTCGTAATAATGACTTAACATCTCAAAATAATGTGAAACTTTCTCAAAATAATGAGAAACTTTCTCGTAATAATGACTTAACATCTCATAATAATGAGAAACTTAGTTTCTCGTAATAATGACTTAAAGGAGAAGTTCACTTTTAAAATGAAAATTCTGTCATCATATACTCACCCTCATGTTGTTTCAAACCTGTATGAATTTATTTCTTCTGCTGAACAGAAAGGAAGATATTTAGAAGAATATCAGTAACCAGACAGTTTTTGGGTCCCAATGACTTCCATAGTATATTTTTTTCCTACTATGGAAGTCATTGGGACCCAAAAACTGTCTGGTTACTGATATTCTTCTAGATATCTTCCTTTCTGTTCAGCATAAGAAAGAAATTCATACAGCTTTGAAACAACATGAGGGTGAGTATATGATGACAGAATTTTCATTTTAAAAGTGAACTTCTCCTTTAACATCTCATAATAATGAGAAACTTTCTCGTAATAATTATTTTCTCGCACTTCTACGCATGCGCAAAGCAGCAGAGCAGAAGGGCGTGCCACACTAGCGACATCCGCTGGTCAAAGCCGTGTAAATACATCCCAGCAAACATGGCACGCTCTGCAAAACAGTTGTTTTCATTAAAGTCAGTGTGATCTGCGAAGTGAAGTCTGTAGTATCATTAAATAACATCAATTAAAAATCATCAGTAGGCCTATATCTTCCATACTTTTCCATGCGCACGAAATGGTGTGAAATTGGAATGCAGAAGAAGCACTGTTACCATGGTAACAAAGGACGCCTGCTTGTGCACGCCGATGGAAATTGTGTTACATGAATTTACAAAACTCTCAGATTAAAGTTGGAATATTACATTTATTCGTCAAGTTTAAGTGTAACATCTTCATAATATATATGGGTATGTGTGTTAATATAACACGTATTGCAGATGCTTCAGGATATTTGATGTGCAGGTTCATCTGGAAGATATCAATACAGAAATCACCTTTAAGATGTTTATGACTTTGGGGACATTTACACATAAGTGGGTAGTGGAATGGGGGAAAACGCAAGGTCGAGACGTGCTTTTAAAAGCTGAACTTCTTTTCAATTGAGCGCCGCGTTTTTAGAATGCCGTGTCATGCGCGAGACGCTGCAGAAGAGCGAGCGAGCGTCCGTCTAGTGCGTGTATGCCTAGAAAAGCAATGAAAAAGTGTGTTCTGTATGAACGGACCCTTACACAGATTTCCAGATGAAGTGTTCTTAAAATAAACATCTAAATGTCTGTTCGGTAGCCCCTATGTAACAGCAGACCATTTAATTGTGGTACTTCTGTGATAAGTGATAAAAAGCAGTTGCAAACATTTTACAAAATATACATACTCATCTCTGTACCAAATAAAACGTGCAACACTTTACGTTTTGCTACCGAATCATATGTAATGTCTAATTAATTTAATTTACACTAAAGTTTGTCTCGACACTGCACAATTTCACGGCTCGAGATCTTGAACGTGATGCTTATCCTATGTGGATTTAGTGTGCATTAAGGCTACAGTTTTGCACATGTTCTTCCTGTCGCCTGCACACACTCTCAGGAGTGGGGATTGAGACGGGCCCCAAACCTCAGATAATCTACAACTTCGCCATCTGCTGGCTCAGAACATTTACAACAGCCGGAAACCCTGGAAATGCATAATTTTTCAGCTCAAAATTAGTGAAACTGAGGATATTTTTTATTTTATTTGTAATATCTTTCAAAAGTATATAAGTTTTTAAAAAAAAAGTAAATAAAAGTAATCATCCTCTCTGTAAACACCAGTACCAAACCACAAAACATATAAAAACTACAAAAATGACCGTAGTGAAAGTAGAAAAAATTCTTATGTAACTCTTATAAAAAGAATAGATATCTATAAATGAAAGTGTGGCTTCATTTGTCGTTATTTTCTGAGAACAATACAAGCCGTGACGTCGGTTTTTATTGGAAATTAAATGAATATTTGACTTTTTATTTTTTTTATTACACTGCACCAATCATTTTTTATAAAGGGGTAAACAAGAAAACATGAGTTTCCATGAAAACATTTTATTAGCACTTTGTACCAAATAATGCAAGTAAACTTTGTCAATTCAACATCTCCTGCAATGCGTTGGACTGCAAATTATCGTATAAAAAAAAAACACTGCTTACGTTCAAGTGTGTCCACTGTCTGAAATACAGTGAATCATCATCATTTGTGTAAAATCCAGAGTTTTTGCTGATCCACCGATCCTGATGTATCACTGAAGACGACAAATGAATGAAGCACTAATGTAAAACAGCTCTATTCAGCAGGAATAGTGTCGTCACTAAGAGCAGTGCGCCGTCGCCAGACCTCAGTCTTAAGGGGGGCATATGAAATGCATGGGAGGGCAAAATTATTATTAGCCTACAGAACATATATGTATAATAATCGTATACTCTATTTGCACAGCACGTAATCATCACGTTAAACATAACCAACAGCAATATGACCAGGTAGCCTATAGCCTACACCACATTACATAGAAGCAATGTTATGAATATCCATAAAACACTTCACTATACAACATATTAGATGTAACACCAGAAGCATCTCTCAAACATTGCATTTTAAAGCAGTCAACATGGGCATATGCATTGCATGAGACACACACACACGCACGCACATACACACGCACAGAGACTTTGAGCCTACTGGTACTTTGAGTTAGAGCTTAGATCGGGCCCAAAAAAATCAAGCCCAACCCTACCCGAGGCTGTGCATGTTGTGTCCGAGCCCAGCCCGGCCCGACACATTAAAGGGGGGGTGAAATGCTCATTTTCACTCAATCTCCTGTTAATCTTGAGTACCTATAGAGTAGTATTGCATCCTTCATATCTCCAAAACGTCTTTAGTTTTATTATATTTATAAGTTAAAGATTGGCTGTACCGAGTCTTTCCGGAAAAAACCGAGCGGCTGGGGGCGGGCCGTGTGGGCGGTGTGCTATAGCTGTGCTAACTGATCTAACAACACCATAGAGAGACATTTGAAGTAGTTTACTCACCGTGACTGCTCGATCCTTAAGCATTAGACGATCTGCAAATAAGTCGATCTGGGCTTTGTTTATAAAACAATCATCGTCGAAATGCAGGGAACAAAGAGTCGTGCACAACCTCCGTTGATGCTTCGAAAAAACAAACTCCATCCACTATTCCCTTAACGCTGGGTTCTTTGGGAATCTGTGCAGGGTTGTCTTGCCCTGCCAACCAAAAACCCACTTCTTTGGTGACATTGACTTCCCTAAAGCCGAGCAGAGCGCTTTGAGGTAACGTACTGCTTTCGCTCTCTTCTCTCTCTGGTCTGCGAGTGCGCGCGCGGCCGCGGAGAAGTGCCCTTAGGACCCATATAAGGAAATTCCGCTCTATCTTACGTAAGACAGAGCCATACTCGAAAAAAACTTTCCGAAACTTGTGACAAACCGGAAGGAGTATTTTTGGAACAAAAATACTCCTTCAAACATACAACTTAACTTTTGAAACTTTGTCCATGTTTAGCATGGGAATCCAACTCTTTAACAGTGTAAAAAACTCAGTATGCATGAAACAGCAATTCACCCCCCCTTTAACTATGAGCCCGAGCCCGATTTAAACCCGACTATTTTTTAATACGTGGGGCCATTATAACCAGGGGCGGCGCCAGGGAATTTTTTAATGAAGGTGCTGAGGGGGTGCTAGATATATTATAGCCTATATAAATACTATTACAAAAATTGGCCACTTAATATTTAATATTCAATTATTTTAATTGTCACAATTAAAGTATTCATTTTATTAAATTGAACAAGCACAACATTCAGCATTCAATCAAATATTCTTAAAGATTTATTATCAGCCTATTAATAATGTTATTTCAACATAATATCTCGTTATTTCGACATAATATGTGTGTGTGCAACAAGCAAGATGTGCATTTGTAAATCCGGTGACGTGTGCATTGATTTTATTAATAAACTAGTGTTTTCTGTCAGTGTCGGCTGCAAAGATGAAGTTGACGATCGCATCTCCGTAGTGAATGCACCCATATGGAGAAATGCACATAATGGATTTTTTAACCAGAGTAGCCTATTTCTTTCGTTTTGAATTGTTTCGTTTAAAGATATTTCAAGCTTTCTTTAGATGTATTTCTCATGTCTGTGAGGCAGAGTTTAAGGTTAATTTATGATGAGATGCGCTCCAGTTCACAAGCAATGCAAGTGACCGCGCCGGCGCCTCCAAGTCATGATTATATTGTCTGCTATATTTGCTTCTTATTTATTATAGGCAATTGGTTGATAAAAAATGATACAAATTAAGATACAATTTATACAAAACGAAATTCACTTTAAAGAAAGGCTTTCTACAAAACAAAACTTAATGAAGTGGTCAAAATCATGTCTGACCCATTCCATGTCTCCTGATATACTGTGCGCATCCAATCTTACTCATGCTGTTCACTTTTCATATTCAACATAGATGGGAAAAAATAACATTATAATATTTTAACAAATATGAAACTAAATACGCTTATTTAATGGCTACAACAGGTATAGTAGGCCTACAGACTCTCTATTTGTACAAATTGCTGCACATTCATTTAATTCTGAATTTTGCACACAAAAGTTGAAAGGCATTTGTTTGTGCATAATAAAACATTTATCAACATTTATCAAGTTCACGGGTAATTGTGCGTGCATTTATTAATTATTATCTTAATGAATAATGGAACAAGGACGAAGCAAGTAAACTGAATGGATCGCAAATGGATCCTTTATATTTTTAATGTTTTAATGATAAAGAATGCAACACAAAATTAGCAACTATGATAATATAAAATTAAAATTAAAGTAATTTTTTTAAGAGATCTGTGCCTCAAGTGGGGGGGCACAAGCATTTTTGGGGGCGGGCCCGGCCCCCTATGGCCCGCCCATAGTGACGGGTGTGACTAAGAGTTAATTTGTAAATAATAACTTCATCTATTCTGTGTCTTAAGTTCAATAAAACTTTAGTTCATTAATATTAGCCCAGATGCCATTCAAAGCAGAGTTGTGTGATATGAGAGGTTATTACGGTTCCAGCAGAACTGAATAACCATCTTCCAGCATAACTAAGAACAATTAGGTATTAATTAGATATATGCATGATTACATTAATAGGTCTTTAGTCTCGACTTCAGTCTCTGCCAAGATGGCCACCACCGCACCCGCATCTCCAGTCCTCGCCCTGGTCTCCCGATCTGCCTGCTCCGCCCTGGACTCCCAATCTGCTGGCTTCACCCTGGTCTCCCGATCTGCCGGCTCCGCCCTGGACTCCCGATCTGCTGGCTTCACCTTGGTCTCCTGATCTGCCGGCTTCACCCTGGTCTCCCGATCTGCCGGCTCCGCCCTGGACTCCCGATCTGCCAGCTTCACCCTGGTCTCCCGATCTACCTGCTCCACCCTGGTCTCCCGATCTGCCGGCTCCGCCCTGGACTCCCGATCGGCCAGCTTCACCCTGGTCTCCCGATCTACCTGCTCCACCCTAGTCTCCCGATCTGCCGGCTTCGCCCTGGACTCCCAATCTGACGGCTCCACCCTGGTCTCCAGATCTGCCGAGCCACCCTGGAAGGCTTCCCGTGATTAATCCTCAGACACTCTTAGCCAGCCTCCAGGGCGCCAATTCGATATCCTGTCTTCTGTCTTTCTTCAGAAAAGAGATGGTATTCATCCCTCCTGGGATGGTGCTGCTCTTCTCTCTAGTAACATGGCATATAGTCTTAGAGCTCAAACATGAATTGGGGCTCAGGTCAGGAAGCAGACAGACTGGTTAAACCGAACGTCTGCTAGCGGCCTCGCGTCACCAAGGTCAGATAAATCCCATCACATAGAGCCTCTTTCATCTAGATATCATCATATAGAGACTGTGTATGTTCCCCGAATTAGGAAATGCAAAAAACTTCCAAACCCATCTAAGGTTAAAAATTTAATTGATGTTCAACAAATAAAAACAGATATAACACAAATGAGCAAATGATAAAGCTTGGATTGGGCGCATGCGTACGCAGCGACCGGCAGCAGTGGGAAGCATGTCCGTTTTGTTTGTCAGAGTTTTTTGTTGTTTTAAAGTCTGTTAAGTAGTTTTTTTTAGTTTTAGTTTGTTTTTGTTTTTTGTACTGATCAAACATCTACTCCGGCTTGTCAAAGCGTGTTAAAACTTAGTGACATGGATCCGACTTTGTTCCTTTTTTTTGGCGTCCGTATGGCACCTGGGATCACTCTGGCCGATTCAATACTCCAAAGACTATCTGCTAACATTTGAAAAACCTGTGATCAGCGGACCACCTGTGGACTTGATCATACCTGATCTGGAGGAATTGGCCGGTCTCGGGAAAGGCGATCACTTCAGAACTCCAGAACGGAGGCCAAGGAGGCGAGGAAGAAGAGGCGGGGTGCGGGAGCGTATGAGACGGCAACATCCGTCTCGCATTCCCCTGCCTTCAATCATCCTGTCCAACGCCCGTTCTCTCCGTAATAAAACTGACGAACTCCAGGCTCTTGTTCGCCATCAACACGCATTTAAAGACGCCTGTATCCTGGCCTTTTCAGAGACCTGGCTCGGGGAAAGGGACACTGACGGTGATTTAGTTATAGACGGGTTTGGGATCCCGTTTCGCACCGACAGAACGTCCACGACTACCGGGAAATCATGCGGAGGTGGAGTATGCGCGTACATAAATGAACGCTGGTGTAAAAATGTTATAGTGAGAGAGAGACTTTGCACCAAGGACGTGGAGCTGCTTTCTTTGTCCATGCGCCCTATGTATTTGCCACGAGAATTCCCACAGATTTTCGTTACTGTTGTTTATGTTCATCCAAGGGCGAATGAAAAAAACGCCTCAGAGCTTATCTCTCAGTCTGTGCATAAACTTCAGTCTTTATCTCCTGATGCTCCTAACCTGGTTTTAGGAGATTTTAATCATTGCTCATTGGACAAATCTCTCAGGAGCTTTTATCAGTACGTTTCCTGCCCCACTAGGAAAAACAGGATTTTGGACAAGTGTTATGGGCCCATCAAAAATGCATATAAATCAATTTTATTCCCCCCTCTCGGCTCAGCTGATCATAACTGTGTGTACTTGGTTCCATCCTATCGGACATGTCTTCAGAGGGGGAAGGTGACAACTAGAAACATCAAAGTGTGGTCAGAAGAGGCCACCCTCACCCTCCAGGGCTGTCTGGAGAGCACAGACTGGGAGGTGTTTATCGAATCCTCTAGAGACATTCACGAACTCACTGATGTGGTCAGTTCATGGATAACTTACTGTGAGGACATTGTTGTTCCTGTAAAGACTATCAGAACCTACCCAAATAGTAAACCTTGGGCAAGTAGACACCTTAAAGTGCTACTAAATAAAAAGAAACAGGCTTTTAAACAGGGAGATTCTACTGAGCTAATGTCTGTACACAAGGAAATTAAACGGGAAATTAGGAGAGCTAAATTATCTTGTAAAAGAAAACTAGAAGACATGCTTAGCAACAATAATATGGGTTCAGCATGGGACAGTATCAGGTCTATGGTCGGTTTGACTGACAATGTAAAGAAAAGGGTCTCATTAGATGGGTTCACCTCTGATCTGGTCCTGGCACAAGAGCTAAACAAATTTTACTCCAGATTCGATGTGCATTTTTTCGATAATGAAATAATGACGCTGAGAAATACAGCACTGGAATCAAAACAAGTTTCTCCTCTTTTTGATGAATATTCTGTTGTTAAAACTTTTAAAGGGGGGGTGAAATGCTAATTTTCACTCAATCTCCTGTTAATCTTGAGTACCTATAGAGTAGTATTGCATCGTTCATATCTCCAAAAAGTCTTTAGTTTTATTATATTTATAAGTGAAAGATAGACTGTACCGAGTCTTTCCGGAAAAAACCGAGCGGCTGGGGGCGGGCCGTGTGGGCGATGTGCTAAAGCTGTGCTAACGCGCCGAGCTAGTAACGTTAACAACACACAGAGACATTTGTTCAACAGTTTTACTCACCGCCTGCGGTTCCAACGCACGACTGCGGACCTTTATCATTGTGACTGCTTGATCCTTAAGCATTAGACGATCTGCAAATCCGTGATCTGGGCTTTGTTTATAAAACAATCATTGTCGAAATGCAGGGAAACAGTCTTGCTCAACTCGTTTTTGCCTCGGAAAAAAAAAATGCATCCACTATTCCCTTAACGCTGGGTTCTTTGGGAATCTGTGCAGGTTTGTCTTGCCCTGGCAACCAAAAACCCACTTCTTTGGTGACACTGACTTCCCTAAAGCCGAGCAGAGCGCTTAGATGAGGTACTGCTTTCGCTCTCTTGCTCTGGTGTACGAGTGCGTGCGCGCCCGCGATCTTACCGGAGAAGTGCCCTTAGGACCCGTATAAGGAAATTCCGTTACATCTGACGTCACACATGCCCATACTCGAAAAAAACTTTCCGAAACTTGTGACAAACCGGAAGGACAATTTTTGGCACAGAAATACTCCTTCAAAACGTACAATTTAATTTTTGAAACTATGTCCATGTTTAGCATGGGAATCCAACTCTTTAACAGTGTAAAAAACTCAGTATGCATGAAATAGCATTTCACCCCCCCTTTAAACACTGTAAAATAAGAACAAGTGCTGGTCCAGATAATATCAGTAGTCGATTACTCTCCAACTGTGCTGAACAATTAGGCCCGATTTTTAATTATATTTTTAATTTATCCTTGTCTCAACAGAAGGTGCCAAATCTGTGGAAACAATCTACTAGTCCCTGTTGGTAAATCTAAACATCCCAAATCGTTAAATGACTTTAGGCCTATAGCCCTGACCTCATTAGTTATGAAGTCACTGGAAAAACTGATCAAAGCTGAACTGCTAAAAACTACTGAACACCTGATGGACCCCCTGCAGTTCGCGTACAGGACCAAGAGAGGGGTTCAGGATGCTACCATAACTCTGTTGAATTACATCTGCAAGCACCTTGACAGTCCAAACAACCATGTCAGATTAATGTTTGTTGATTTTTCATCTGCCTTCAACACTATTCAGCCTCATCTACTAATCCAGAGGCTAAGGGATAACTTTGGTCTGGAAGGTAGTATTGTTGGCTGGATCTTGGACTTTCTTATAGGCAGAACACAAAGAGTCAGAGTAAATGGCCAATTTTCTGATCTATCTGTAACATCTACTGGCTCACCACAAGGGTGCGTTCTGTCTCCTTTGCTGTACATATTGTACACAAATGACTGTCGTAGCATTTTTGAAAACCGTCATATATTGAAGTTTGCGGATGACACAGTTATAGTGAGCCTGTTAAATAGCACTGAAACTTCGCATGGTCCTGTGATTGATTACTTTTTAAAATGGTGTCAGGAATATTTTTTATCCTTAAACGTTTTAAAGACAAAGGACATGTGCATTGATTTTAGACGTGCTCAGCCTTCCCCTGACACCACAGTGATTGATGGTCAGATAGTCGAATCGGTAGAGTCTTATAAGTACTTAGGTACTTTCCTCGATAACAAGCTGACATTTAAGAAAAATACTGACTCGATCCATAAGAAAAGCCAACAGCGTCTTTTTTGTCTTAGAAAACTATCTAAATTCCAGGTTGACTCTACTTTGATGACTTTGTTTTATCGTTCTTTTATTGAGTCTATTATAACGTTCTCCTTTGTTTGTTGGTTTCAATCCTTGAGGGTAAAAGAGAGGAACTTACTGAACAAGGTTGTTAGTGTCAGCAGTAAAATTATTGGGCTTCCACAAGAAACTTTACAGGATCTTTACGAAAAACAGCTGTTTAAGAAAGCAAACTCCATCTTGACTGACTGTTCTCATCCTTTATATCTACAGTTTCAGTTTCTACCATCTGGTTCATTGCTCAGACTCCCATTTGCTAAAACAAACAGATTTAAACACTCCTTTGTTCCGTCTGCTGTCTCTCTTCTAAATGCCAGGAGGGTAAGGTAGCTTACACATTATTGTATTTGATCAGAATGTGCATTATGTTTATTTTATTATATTATGTGTATTTGTGTTTGTAAGTTTGTGTGCTCCTATGCTGTGAAACTAATTGCCCCATTGGGGGACAAATAAAGGTATTGAACTTGAACTTGGATTGCTGAATATTCGATCCCTTACTTCAAAAGCACTTATTGTTAATGACATGATTACAGACTATAACCTAGATGTGCTGTGTTTGACAGAAACCTGGCTAAAACCAAACGATTACATTACTTTAAATGAGTCCACCCCGCAAGATTACTGTTATAAACATGAACCTCGTCTGAAACACAAAGGGGGAGGAGTTGCTGTAATTAATAGTAATATTTTCAAAATTACTAAGAAGTCTAGTTTCAAATATAATTCTTTTGAAGTGTTGGTGCTTAATGTAACAATATATAGTGTAAATGATAAATCACATTTGAGATTTGTGCTGGCTACTGTATACAGGCCACCAGGGCACCATACAGACTTTATCAAAGAATTTGCTGACTTTCTATCAGAGTTAGTACTGGCTGCAGATAAAGTCTTAATTGTTGGTGATTTTAATATACATGTAGATATCGAAAAAGATGCATTGGGATTGGCATTTAAAGACATTCTTAACTCAATTGGAGTTAGACAACATGTGTCAGGACCTACTCATTGTCGTAATCATACCCTAGATCTAATATTATCACCGTTGAAATTCTGAATTTCAGTAGTCCTGCTGACTTCAACATTCACACGAGTCTCTGTACATGAACATGGTAAAGTGAAAATCAAACACCTTGGAAATGAAAGGTATGTACAATGTTTTTAGGAATGGCACAAAGGTCTCTTTCTTTGGATCATTGTTTTCAATAAGTGCTTTTTTGGCATTTGTTGTGTCTCTTTGGATTATGTTGTGTTGTAAATAAATCCAAACAATCTAAAAGCCATTCTTTTTTTAAATCTCCTCATTCTTTGTGCAAGGTTGCTCAGAATGATAGGGCCTGATAAGCTCCTAATAGGGCCATTAGGGAGTGTCTTTGTCTTTATCAGGTGTGAAAATCTTACATATTAATGAGGTGATCCGCCCCTCCCGCATAAAGCTTTTTCACACAAAACACGTCGTAAACTTTTTAAATCAATATATTGTCTTATCTGAATGAGCAGTCAGGGTGATTTTCACATAGTTTTAGAGCAAATATTCTAGGCTACGTGATACAATTTTCAAAAGTCTTGTGAAGAAATAATCAGTATGGGTTTCATGACCTTATTTCAGTGAGAATTTGTTTTTGTATTTTCACAAACCATGCATAAATGTCATTATCTCAAAACTACAAACTTTTACACACATGCTGCTGATATATTATTGTAGCAGAGTTTGTGCTGAATACAGTGTAATTAGACTTTAGCCATGAAAATGTCACAAGTAACAGAAATAACCACAAATGTCAGAGCATGTCAGAACACCTCCAGAGCCCAGAAAACAGCTCAGACCCCAGAGGGTTAATTAAGACAGAAATTTAACTTTAACTTTAAATTTAACAGAATTTAATTAAAACAGCCAAAATGAACAGAAAACCGCCCAATATGACAGCTTGCTAGAACCAGTTGAAAAACCAGAACAGCTTTTGGAATTAACTTTTATATCTATTTGTGGTGCATTTTGGAAGTTGGGAGAAACCAAGTGTAGAAGATGAAGGGGATTTTTTTTTATTTTATTTTTTTTATGTAATTGTTTTTCATTGAGGGAATACAGTATGTGTTCATGGCTCTTAAATAATAATTTGTGGATTAGGGCATGTACAGAATGTTTATTATACTAAGATTTGGTTATTTGTTGAATTTTATTCCTGGTTGTTTGTATCCCTGTCAATAGTTGTGCCCATAAGTATAAATGCCCACAGGCTGATCCTGCACAGGATTGTCAGCCTGTGATGTAGGTTGGAGAGTGAAGAACCAACTGAAGTGAGGGTAAGAAATGTATTTTAATGTTGTTTATTTTTCACTTGTAATTAATTCGTCTTGTAGGTCTCTATCCTTTCTGTATATTTGTATTTTCATAAAAAGTTTAGAAAGTTCATATTGAGCTAAAATGTAATGACCCAATCAAGAGTTTGATTGTGACATGGAAGTGAGGAGCTGTATCAAGAGATTGAAGACAAACTGTCAGGAATAGGAACTGATAGGATCTGTCCGTATATTGTGTCTGTGTATCTTCTGTTCTTGCGTTTCTATAGTCTTCACTGGTTTATTTTTTTCTTTTTCCCGTTAGTCTAATTGTGGCTTGTTTTATACACCAACGATGTGTGAATATGAGGAATTAGTTAATTGCTTTTTCATTGTCACTGGAAGAGGGTGAGTAACATTCAGCTACATCCCACACAAAGCTTGTATGGTGTTTATCCTACAGCGCTTCAGATTTAGTGATTTGAATCTGAACCATTTCCAATAAGGACTGTCTTTGTATACCTAATAGGTCTAAAGGGACTTGTTTCATTTTAATCCTAAACATTTGAGTCCTTTGGATTTGTGAAATTTATGTAAGTAATTGAATATTGAATTAAGAACTTATTTATTCTTAATATTGAATCATTTAATAGTTTGCCCAGTAGGCATTTACAAGCACATAATTTATTGACTGTCATAAATCTGTCATTTTTTTTTTTTTTATGTTTTCATTTAAATACATAAAATTAGTGTCACGGTGTGACAAATAGCATATGGAACTTATTCCCGCTGAAGCAGTGTTCTCTTTGGGACACTTTGAGTGTAACACCGTCCCCAGGCCTGTGTGTGCGTCTGTTGCTATGACAACCCCAATTGACAGATTGACAACAGGTGTGGGGAATTTACTCAGAGTTTGGGTGAGGCCCCGTCAGCATTTGAGAGAGTATAAAAAGCAAGAGAAAGAGACTGTTGGTGTGGTTCTCCCTCGTGAGAAGTTGTTTTATCGGGTGGTTGCAGTTATTGGAGTGCTGGTGAATGAAGAGGAGTGTTGACTTGATGAGGGACTCGAGGGCAACAGAGGGAAAGTGAAATACCCCGTTTGCATTGGAGAGGAGCTAAGTAACCGAGAACTGAGTCTCGTAATTGCATGTATTTGACGCTGAATTGGATGTGGTTTGGAGTGTTTGGATCACGATCATAAATATCACTGAGTGGATTGTACTGATTCATTACCGACCTCTTATCTCTTCCTCCATTATAAATGGTGATGTGAACTCTGCCTGTGTCTGTGAAGAAAAACATCCCGAAACATCCTTTGCAGCATTGATGATCGCGACCCCCTCGGACAGAGACCCAAGGGTGAGTGCTGGCTTTAAATTGCACTTCGTGAAGTGAGTTTGCAGTGCCTAAAGATTGACGTTTTCCCCCACATTATATGCTTGAAGTGGAATTGCCGTGTGTGTGGAAGATACATTTCTTTTTGCCGTGCACTCTCCATGTATCATGCTGGTCTACTGTCAATAATGAGAGCTCAGTGACATTGATCTGTTCTAACTGTCTGGATGTTGAGGAGTTATCATCTGGGATTTGAATTAACCCCTCTGTTTGCGCTAATAGGAGAGGAGATGCCCTGTTGAAATGTTCACTATCTGTCTCAGTAAAAGTCCTGTACAGCCTGTCGACTTCCGAGTCTGCTGGTTCCCTGCAACTCATCTATACTGTGAGAAGTGTTCGTTCTTTTCGACGCATGCGAACTGTATACTTTGTCTGAAGCATCCATCCTGTCTGTCTCAGAAGAAGCCCCGTGTAGCCTGTCGACTTCGAGTCTGCTGCATCCTTGTAGCCTACCTGTGCTGGGAGAAGTGACTGTCCCTCTGTCACGAACGTGAGGCTGGCACGCTCTGTCCGAAATATCCATTCCGTCTGTGTCAGAAGTCTCGTTCAGTTTGTCGACTTCGAGTCTGCTGCATCCTCGTAGCCCACCTGTACTGTGAGAAGTGGTTGTCCCTCTTAGAAAAAGCGTGAGAGCTGTACGTCCTGTTTGAAGCATTCATTCTGTCTGTCTCAGAAGAAGTCCCGTGCAGCCTGTCGACTTCGAGTCTGCTGCATCCCCGCAATCCATCAGTACTGGAGAAGTGCCCATCCCTCTGCAACGAACGTGAAGACTGCACACTCTGTCTGAAACATCCAGTCTGCCTGTCTCAGGAGAAACCCCGTTCAGTCGTCGACTGAGTCTGTGGCATACCGGCGGCCCACCTGTGTTGTGAGCAGTGGCCGTCCTCCTTCAACGAACGTGAAATCTGCACCCTTCGTTTGCAGCTTGTTCATTCTGTCTGTCTCGGAAGAAGCCCCATACAGCCCGTCGACTTCGAGCCTGTTATCACCTTGTAACCCACCTGTACTGGAGAAGTGTCCGCCCCCCTCTGCGAGCGAGTGCGAGAACAGTGTGCCGTGTTGGAGTCGCCATTCCGTGTGTCCCCTACCTATTTACTCACCGGCTTGCCGTGTACCTGCTTAAAGTCCTGCTCTGGTGTTACAAGGAAAGTAGAAGAGTTTGACCACACCTCTCCCAAGAAGACTCCCCTGGCTATCCCACCTTAAGACCGTGTACCTGCCGTATACGTACCTGACTGGCATCCATCCGCCACAAATTCCGCATCTGTGAAGAAGGAAGGAAGGCTGGAATCACCTACTTACCAGAGGAGGCTTACCGGACCGCTCCCTTGCCAACCGCATCCCCACCTGCGAAAGACCTACCTGACCACCTACCTGTTCGCCCTCCATCCACTGCAGGGTCCGCACTGAGGAAGAGGGTGGGAGAGACCCCGGCCGCTGCACCGTTCACCCTCGATCCCTGAGGGCAACAAGGAAGAAGATTTTAGATTAGGATTTTTAATTTGCTTTTACTTCGAAATAAAACTTGTTAAATTTATTCTCTGTCTCCGACTCCTCCCTCTGACACGCTCCTCGAGGTGGTCCTGGTTCAGGGGTGGGTGCAGTCTAGCTTGGCCCATCCTGACCTGTGACATTAGTTTTGTAGAGAGTTGAATCAGAATGGGTTAAATTGTAACATAGACTGAATGCAGTGTTTTGAGGGCATTGCTGTGTGTACAGTTAATCGGACTAAAGAGCCATTTTGCCCTCGATGTTAGGAATCCTGGCTAATGTTGTCCCTAAAAATAGTTTTCACTGATTTCAGTTTGCACAAACTTAGTTAATGTTTTGATGCAAGTTAAGCTATGTACAGCAAGTAAAAGTGACGCATTTAAAAATTGTCAACCAGTTTAAGTCCTGTGTGTCAGTTGTACTTCTGTCTGAGTCTTGTTTTCCTTAGTCACTTGTCTTCCTTTGTTCTGTTTTCCTGCCACTCCTTTGTTCCCATGGTAACCCTCATTAGTTCATCTGTCACACCTGTTACCTTGTTAGTCTTGTCAGCAGAGTCTCGTTTCCCTGATCTGTTTCACCATGTATTTATGCCCTGTGTGTTACCTTGTTGATTGTCTGATCTCCGTCTTAAGTGTGTGTGAACCTTCTGTCTGTCTGTACCTGTATGAATTATATTGTTAGTAAAAGTTTGCATTGGAACTTTTTATTCTCCTTCGTCTTCTGCACCACACCGTGACACTTAGAACCTTATCATAGGAAAAAATTATTTAAAACTAGAGAGAAATCTGTTCGTTATTATGGCACCTCTGATCCTTTGATCATAGTAATGTGGTGCTTGTATTGTGATTCTTTTTGTCCCATTTGTTAATCATTTTGTGTACTGCTCTTATAAACATTCCAAATAGGTTATGCAGATTGAGATTTAATGTGTAATGTGTATTCTACATTTTTAGCAGCTGGCCTATGCCAGTGTTTTACCATAGCTGGACTATGCCAGTGTTTGTCTTTTAAGAGTTTTTGTATCTTTCGCTTTTTCCGCTTTCACATAGATTTTGTTTATTGTTGTTGTTGTTGTTGTTGTTGTTTTTTTTTATTTTTTTATTTGGTGTATCATGTTAACTGTTCTGTTTTCTCTGTAGGTCTGAGATCTAAATGACTCTGATGTGATCTCTATCACTGAGATCAAATTGCTCATGTGGTCCTTTTACATCCAACAATCCATTTACAATGTGACCTGTGAAATTTAAACGCATGTGTTCTAAATATGCCCTATGTTTAAAGCGCTTTCATGAATTTACTTAATTTTATAATTTTGTTCCGATGAGATCCTGACACAACCTTGATTGGAATGGGTACTGCATGTGTTTGGTCTGTCTTATAATTTGTGTGTTTTCAGGAGTTGTTTAGTGATATGAAAGCCATCTGCACTTAAGTGAGTCAGATTTCAGATTGATAGGGGTCCCTCAAATGTAGTGACAGGTGAAATTCAGGTGAGATCAATTTATCAATGTGCACCCTAAAGAGCTGAAGGGATATGTTCACCAATGACTGCTTGTTAACTTTCTAAAACGGTTGTATTTTGTATTAAAACGTACTTTATAAAAAGATTGTCTTTATTGTTTGTGTATTTTGTATATTTATGCACCTGTTTTCATTTCCTGACTGCCTTCTGTAAGTTAGCATTAGTGGCTGTCTTACTATGCCCTTTTTCTGCTTTGTGATTTATTTTTATTTTTTTCTCTCTATGCCCTTGTGCACATTTATATTTGTGCCTGATGCTGCTATTTCATTTAGCCTGCTTGAATTTTTTTTTTTCTCCCCCTTGATGGAATAGCTACTCTGGTTTATTGGGTACTTCATTAATTTTCATGAACTTCTGGAAATGTGGAGAACTTTCTTTTTAAGTGTTCGGCTGGCGGGCTGGGGGGCTGGGGGGCTGGGGGTCTGGGTGGGTGGGACTTGTGTTTGACTTGGGTTGTTGGGACTTGTCCAGGGTTGACTTTCAACCCTGCAACCCAAGTCCATCAACTGTAGATGCAAAGTCACTTAAGCTCAAATATATAGGGGTGCCTCACACTCACAAAGGGTTAGGCCACTTTTTTCTTAAGTGTTTTTATTTGTCTATTGTATTAATTAGCTTTTTGTATTTATGGGTTCACCTCTTGTTCCATTAAAGATCAAGTTTGTCTTTGTCCCTTTTTTTTTATTTCTCCTTTGTATTTCTATTTTATTACCCTTTTTGTCTGTGTCTTTGCATTTGTGCTATATTTAGGTCTTTATTTTATTTATCCGTTTAATGTTTTTTTTTATATATTTTTTTTATATACCTTTCACTTGTTTCTTGCGTTGTCTGTCTGCTTTTTCTGCCATTGTTTGCCACTTATTTTAAAGCTTTGTATGGCAGTTGTAAACTTACTTGTCTTGTATTTTGTTACACTTTGTTTTATGCTTTCATTTGAAAGCCTTTTTGTACTTGGGTTATAGTCCATGTTTCCATATTCTTTTTGCCTTTGTTAATCTTCTTTGTCACTTCTATTTTTGTACCTTTTATGATTGTACTACCCTTTGTGTAATTTGTAATACCCTATTTGTAAACTGAAACCCTTTTATTTAAATTTTCAAAATGACTTTAAAGCACTTAGGTTTATGTTCTCTTTTGGTTTATTTTGTGTTCCCATTTGCCTGTGTTGTCCGGTCCCCTCCAGCTGTTTAGATAGTCTTGTCTTATGTCCTTCCCTGACAGTTTTTGTATTACAGCTTGGCCACTTATACTATAAGTCTTGTTTCTTTGTCTCCTTTCCCTCCCCTCCCCCTCCCCCTCCCCCTCCCCCTCCCCCTCCCCCTCCCCCTCCTCTCAATACTCATTTGTATTTTGTCCCTTTGCACTTTGTCCCTTTGCACTGATGGTATTATGCCTTTAATATTTTTATGCTTTTGTTTTGTCCTTTTTACCATCTGGTGAGGTGGAGGACGACATCACCACAGAGCTGCAGCCCTCACAGGCCTCCCAGCCCACTCCCTTTTTGAGGTGATCTCATCTAACCAGAGTCAGAGCCATTGCCCACTACAGTCCCAGAACCACACCTACTAGAGGCATTGTCTGCCCTGGAGTCTGCTGCCACGTCTGACCAGGTATGTATATATATTTATATATATATATATGGCATTTTTTTTTTTTTTTATAACAAATTTTTCTTAAACATATACATGCATAGGTGTTTATTTATATATACAGAATAATTATACACTGTACAACCCTAACTCTAATATTATGTAAAACTTTTATTTTGGATGTGATTAATCACGATTTATTGTTTCACAGCCCTACTTTTTGTATTGACTTATTAGTATTAAGTATTATTACTATTGCCTGTTGTATTTCCTTATGCATAGAAAAGTATTGACAAATGTGTTTGAAACAAAAAAGCTGGCCGACATGCACTAATTGTTAAAAAAAAAAAAAAAAAAAAAATGCAATGCATTAACCGTGCTTGCATTTTAATGAATTTTATTTTTAGGGCTTGCATTTTTATTGGCTGAAATTCAACATCTCACCAACTTCTTACACAAATGTTACTGTGTTACAAATGTTACCTAACCCTAATGCCTTTTTTATTTATACTGTATAAAGCTGTATAAGTAATTTGCTTTGTACAACACCATACTCCTGAAATTGCTGCTTTTGTATGTATGCCTTCACCTCATGTATCCAATTTAAGATTTGTTTGTCTGTCTGCTGTCTCAATGGCCCTTTTGTATTTGTGCATTTTCACATCTTTGTATTTATATTCCTATCCCTTGTCTTTGCATTTGCATTTATGACTGCTCTTGTCTTTTGCATGATTTTCTAGCCTATTTTTTGTTTTTTTTGTTTATGATTTAATGTCTTCAATACATCTTTAATTTATGCTCCTTGCCTTATTAGCCATTATGCTGTTTTGTGGCCCTGTCCCATTGACTATTTTATGCCCATTGCTATTTTTCCAAAAAGGTTGTATTTTGTATTGAAATGTACTGCATAACATTTTTTGTCTTACTGTTTGTGTATGTTGTATATGTATGCACTTGTTTTTATTATCTGACTGCCTTTTGTGTGTTAGTATTAGTGGCTGTCTTACTATGCCCTTTTTCTGCTTTGTGATTTTTCTCTATGCTCTTGTACCCATTTGTGTTTTATCTGATGCTGCGATTTCATTTAACCTATTTGAATTTTTTTTTTCCTTGATGGAATGGCTATCGGGTTCACTGGCTACTTCATTAATTTTCATGAACTTTCATGAATGTGGAGAACTTTCTTTTTAAGTGTTCAACAGTTGGACTTGGGTGTGTGGGACTTGTCCAGGATAGATTTCAACCCTGCAACCCAACAGTCTATCAACTGCAGGTGCATATCAAAGTCACTTAAGCTACAATATATGGGTGTGCCTCCCACTCACAAAGACAAAGTTTGTTTTTTTCTTAAGTGTTTTTTTTATTTTTATTTATTTATATTGTACTAATTGGTTCCATTCAAGATTATTTTTGTCTTTGTCCCTTTTTTTTTTATTCATCCTTTTTATTTCTATTTTGTGACATTTTTTTGGTCTGTGTCTTTGCATTTATGGTATATTTAGGTCTTTATTTAATGTTTTTAAATGCATTTCACTTGTTTCTTGCATTGTCTGTTTGCCTTTTATGCCATTGCTTGCCCCTTCTAATATTGTAAAGCTTGGGTTAGGGTTACTCTACACTGATTGATTCCCTGTTATCTGACCCTTGACTGTTTATTGATTCTCGTTTCTTCATCTGCTGCCTGTCCCGACCTCCGCCTGGTATTGTTTATGATTCTGGATTTCCTTTGACATTCTTGGCACTGTTCTCTGAGTACTGCCTGTCTGACCATTCTCTATTAAATAATACTGCAAATGGATCCGAACGTCTCTGTCTCTGCATCACAGGTTTATGGTCCATATTTCTGTTTCGATGATCTGTTTTTTAAAGCCTTTTTGTTTCTACTCTTTTTAATGATTGTACTTGTGCCCATATGCCACTTTGTGTAATTTGTAATACCCTATTTGTAAAATCCTAACCCTTTCTTTTTTTTTTTTTCTTTTTTTTTTTTTTTAAAGTACTTGTCAGGTTTATATTCTGTTTTGGTTTATTTTGTGTTGTCATTATCCTGTGTTGGCTGTTCCCTCCAGCTGTTTAGACAGTCCAGGCTGATTTCCTTCGTAGTCAGCATGAAGCCTCTCATTGATGCTCCTTCTCCCACCTCCTCTACCCATGCCATCTAGTTAATGGGGCCTGTGTCCGCTGGCTCCTTTCAGCCCTTTGGCTCATCCTTCATTGGCCACCCTTTAATCCTTGGGTCCGCCTTTGGCTTCCAGATTACCAGCATTTAATAGGTGTTGATCCTCTGTCTTCGTGCCAAGCCCCGGACTTTAACTTTCACTCTGTCGACCTATCAACTCCACCATGGGCAGTTATCACTCAAGCTGTATCGGGCTCCCTCGTCCCTCTGACTCCACATTGGTCAGTTATCACCCTGTTTGCACCACAGTCTTCCGATCCTACGGCTATGCTTTGCCCCTCCACCCCTATGGTTCTTCCTTTGCCCTCCAGTGCAGTGGTCTTGCCTTGGGTTTTCGGCTCTGCCTAGGTCCCCACCTCTAAGCCCCCACGGCTTCTGCCTGGCCCATTTACCAAAGGTCCACCTATTCTTTTATCGACTGTGCCGTGGCCCTACATCCTGGTGAGCATGTTGGGAACTCCTGCCATGTTCTCCCTTACTGTTCCCTCCGTTATCTCCTCTGTGGTGTTTCCCTCTGTCACAACTCTCTCCAGCTCCACATCTCTCCACTCATCCTCTTTTGCCTCTTTATTTCATACTTTCAACTTTTTAGTTGTTTCACTTTGTACAGTTTTGTATTCCTGCTTAAGTTTACGTGTAACTTCATGGTCCTTTTTTTTTACCCTTTTGTATAGATGTTAATGTTTTGTATTTATGCTGTTGATTGACTTGTAATGCATTTTGTTGTATTGTAAAAGTGTGTTGCATTTTGTTTTCAGAAAAATGAATAAATATGTTCATTTTGTATCTTTAAATTGTATGTTGTTTTTTGAGTCCCAGGGGGTAGAGTCCCAGGGGGTAGAGTCCCAGGGGGTAGAGTCCCAGGGGGTAGAGTCCCAGGGGGTAGAGTCCCAGGGGGTAGAGTCCCAGGGGGTAGAGTCCCAGGGGGTAGAGTCCCAGGGGGTAGAGTCCCAGGGGGTAGAGTCCCAGGGGGTAGAGTCCCAGGGGGTAGAGTCCCAGGGGGTAGAGTCCCAGGGGGTAGAGTCCCAGGGGGTAGAGTCCCAGGGGGTAGAGTCCCAGGGGGTAGAGTCCCAGGGGGTAGAGTCCCAGGGGGTAGAGTCCCAGGGGGTAGAGTCCCAGGGGGTAGAGTCCCAGGGGGTAGAGTCCCAGGGGGTAGAGTCCCAGGGGGTAGAGTCCCAGGGGGTAGAGTCCCAGGGGGTAGAGTCCCAGGGGGTAGAGTCCCAGGGGGTAGAGTCCCAGGGGGTAGAGTCCCAGGGGGTAGAGTCCCAGGGGGTAGAGTCCCAGGGGGTAGAGTCCCAGGGGGTAGAGTCCCAGGGGGTAGAGTCCCAGGGGGTAGAGTCCCAGGGGGTAGAGTCCCAGGGGGTAGAGTCCCAGGGGGTAGAGTCCCAGGGGGTAGAGTCCCAGGGGGTAGAGTCCCAGGGGGTAGAGTCCCAGGGGGTAGAGTCCCAGGGGGTAGAGTCCCAGGGGGTAGAGTCCCAGGGGGTAGAGTCCCAGGGGGTAGAGTCCCAGGGGGTAGAGTCCCAGGGGGTAGAGTCCCAGGGGGTAGAGTCCCAGGGGGTAGAGTCCCAGGGGGTAGAGTCCCAGGGGGTAGAGTCCCAGGGGGTAGAGTCCCAGGGGGTAGAGTCCCAGGGGGTAGAGTCCCAGGGGGTAGAGTCCCAGGGGGTAGAGTCCCAGGGGGTAGAGTCCCAGGGGGTAGAGTCCCAGGGGGTAGAGTCCCAGGGGGTAGAGTCCCAGGGGGTAGAGTCCCAGGGGGTAGAGTCCCAGGGGGTAGAGTCCCAGGGGGTAGAGTCCCAGGGGGTAGAGTCCCAGGGGGTAGAGTCCCAGGGGGTAGAGTCCCAGGGGGTAGAGTCCCAGGGGGTAGAGTCCCAGGGGGTAGAGTCCCAGGGGGTAGAGTCCCAGGGGGTAGAGTCCCAGGGGGTAGAGTCCCAGGGGGTAGAGTCCCAGGGGGTAGAGTCCCAGGGGGTAGAGTCCCAGGGGGTAGAGTCCCAGGGGGTAGAGTCCCAGGGGGTAGAGTCCCAGGGGGTAGAGTCCCAGGGGGTAGAGTCCCAGGGGGTAGAGTCCCAGGGGGTAGAGTCCCAGGGGGTAGAGTCCCAGGGGGTAGAGTCCCAGGGGGTAGAGTCCCAGGGGGTAGAGTCCCAGGGGGTAGAGTCCCAGGGGGTAGAGTCCCAGGGGGTAGAGTCCCAGGGGGTAGAGTCCCAGGGGGTAGAGTCCCAGGGGGTAGAGTCCCAGGGGGTAGAGTCCCAGGGGGTAGAGTCCCAGGGGGTAGAGTCCCAGGGGGTAGAGTCCCAGGGGGTAGAGTCCCAGGGGGTAGAGTCCCAGGGGGTAGAGTCCCAGGGGGTAGAGTCCCAGGGGGTAGAGTCCCAGGGGGTAGAGTCCCAGGGGGTAGAGTCCCAGGGGGTAGAGTCCCAGGGGGTAGAGTCCCAGGGGGTAGAGTCCCAGGGGGTAGAGTCCCAGGGGGTAGAGTCCCAGGGGGTAGAGTCCCAGGGGGTAGAGTCCCAGGGGGTAGAGTCCCAGGGGGTAGAGTCCCAGGGGGTAGAGTCCCAGGGGGTAGAGTCCCAGGGGGTAGAGTCCCAGGGGGTAGAGTCCCAGGGGGTAGAGTCCCAGGGGGTAGAGTCCCAGGGGGTAGAGTCCCAGGGGGTAGAGTCCCAGGGGGTAGAGTCCCAGGGGGTAGAGTCCCAGGGGGTAGAGTCCCAGGGGGTAGAGTCCCAGGGGGTAGAGTCCCAGGGGGTAGAGTCCCAGGGGGTAGAGTCCCAGGGGGTAGAGTCCCAGGGGGTAGAGTCCCAGGGGGTAGAGTCCCAGGGGGTAGAGTCCCAGGGGGTAGAGTCCCAGGGGGTAGAGTCCCAGGGGGTAGAGTCCCAGGGGGTAGAGTCCCAGGGGGTAGAGTCCCAGGGGGTAGAGTCCCAGGGGGTAGAGTCCCAGGGGGTAGAGTCCCAGGGGGTAGAGTCCCAGGGGGTAGAGTCCCAGGGGGTAGAGTCCCAGGGGGTAGAGTCCCAGGGGGTAGAGTCCCAGGGGGTAGAGTCCCAGGGGGTAGAGTCCCAGGGGGTAGAGTCCCAGGGGGTAGAGTCCCAGGGGGTAGAGTCCCAGGGGGTAGAGTCCCAGGGGGTAGAGTCCCAGGGGGTAGAGTCCCAGGGGGTAGAGTCCCAGGGGGTAGAGTCCCAGGGGGTAGAGTCCCAGGGGGTAGAGTCCCAGGGGGTAGAGTCCCAGGGGGTAGAGTCCCAGGGGGTAGAGTCCCAGGGGGTAGAGTCCCAGGGGGTAGAGTCCCAGGGGGTAGAGTCCCAGGGGGTAGAGTCCCAGGGGGTAGAGTCCCAGGGGGTAGAGTCCCAGGGGGTAGAGTCCCAGGGGGTAGAGTCCCAGGGGGTAGAGTCCCAGGGGGTAGAGTCCCAGGGGGTAGAGTCCCAGGGGGTAGAGTCCCAGGGGGTAGAGTCCCAGGGGGTAGAGTCCCAGGGGGTAGAGTCCCAGGGGGTAGAGTCCCAGGGGGTAGAGTCCCAGGGGGTAGAGTCCCAGGGGGTAGAGTCCCAGGGGGTAGAGTCCCAGGGGGTAGAGTCCCAGGGGGTAGAGTCCCAGGGGGTAGAGTCCCAGGGGGTAGAGTCCCAGGGGGTAGAGTCCCAGGGGGTAGAGTCCCAGGGGGTAGAGTCCCAGGGGGTAGAGTCCCAGGGGGTAGAGTCCCAGGGGGTAGAGTCCCAGGGGGTAGAGTCCCAGGGGGTAGAGTCCCAGGGGGTAGAGTCCCAGGGGGTAGAGTCCCAGGGGGTAGAGTCCCAGGGGGTAGAGTCCCAGGGGGTAGAGTCCCAGGGGGTAGAGTCCCAGGGGGTAGAGTCCCAGGGGGTAGAGTCCCAGGGGGTAGAGTCCCAGGGGGTAGAGTCCCAGGGGGTAGAGTCCCAGGGGGTAGAGTCCCAGGGGGTAGAGTCCCAGGGGGTAGAGTCCCAGGGGGTAGAGTCCCAGGGGGTAGAGTCCCAGGGGGTAGAGTCCCAGGGGGTAGAGTCCCAGGGGGTAGAGTCCCAGGGGGTAGAGTCCCAGGGGGTAGAGTCCCAGGGGGTAGAGTCCCAGGGGGTAGAGTCCCAGGGGGTAGAGTCCCAGGGGGTAGAGTCCCAGGGGGTAGAGTCCCAGGGGGTAGAGTCCCAGGGGGTAGAGTCCCAGGGGGTAGAGTCCCAGGGGGTAGAGTCCCAGGGGGTAGAGTCCCAGGGGGTAGAGTCCCAGGGGGTAGAGTCCCAGGGGGTAGAGTCCCAGGGGGTAGAGTCCCAGGGGGTAGAGTCCCAGGGGGTAGAGTCCCAGGGGGTAGAGTCCCAGGGGGTAGAGTCCCAGGGGGTAGAGTCCCAGGGGGTAGAGTCCCAGGGGGTAGAGTCCCAGGGGGTAGAGTCCCAGGGGGTAGAGTCCCAGGGGGTAGAGTCCCAGGGGGTAGAGTCCCAGGGGGTAGAGTCCCAGGGGGTAGAGTCCCAGGGGGTAGAGTCCCAGGGGGTAGAGTCCCAGGGGGTAGAGTCCCAGGGGGTAGAGTCCCAGGGGGTAGAGTCCCAGGGGGTAGAGTCCCAGGGGGTAGAGTCCCAGGGGGTAGAGTCCCAGGGGGTAGAGTCCCAGGGGGTAGAGTCCCAGGGGGTAGAGTCCCAGGGGGTAGAGTCCCAGGGGGTAGAGTCCCAGGGGGTAGAGTCCCAGGGGGTAGAGTCCCAGGGGGTAGAGTCCCAGGGGGTAGAGTCCCAGGGGGTAGAGTCCCAGGGGGTAGAGTCCCAGGGGGTAGAGTCCCAGGGGGTAGAGTCCCAGGGGGTAGAGTCCCAGGGGGTAGAGTCCCAGGGGGTAGAGTCCCAGGGGGTAGAGTCCCAGGGGGTAGAGTCCCAGGGGGTAGAGTCCCAGGGGGTAGAGTCCCAGGGGGTAGAGTCCCAGGGGGTAGAGTCCCAGGGGGTAGAGTCCCAGGGGGTAGAGTCCCAGGGGGTAGAGTCCCAGGGGGTAGAGTCCCAGGGGGTAGAGTCCCAGGGGGTAGAGTCCCAGGGGGTAGAGTCCCAGGGGGTAGAGTCCCAGGGGGTAGAGTCCCAGGGGGTAGAGTCCCAGGGGGTAGAGTCCCAGGGGGTAGAGTCCCAGGGGGTAGAGTCCCAGGGGGTAGAGTCCCAGGGGGTAGAGTCCCAGGGGGTAGAGTCCCAGGGGGTAGAGTCCCAGGGGGTAGAGTCCCAGGGGGTAGAGTCCCAGGGGGTAGAGTCCCAGGGGGTAGAGTCCCAGGGGGTAGAGTCCCAGGGGGTAGAGTCCCAGGGGGTAGAGTCCCAGGGGGTAGAGTCCCAGGGGGTAGAGTCCCAGGGGGTAGAGTCCCAGGGGGTAGAGTCCCAGGGGGTAGAGTCCCAGGGGGTAGAGTCCCAGGGGGTAGAGTCCCAGGGGGTAGAGTCCCAGGGGGTAGAGTCCCAGGGGGTAGAGTCCCAGGGGGTAGAGTCCCAGGGGGTAGAGTCCCAGGGGGTAGAGTCCCAGGGGGTAGAGTCCCAGGGGGTAGAGTCCCAGGGGGTAGAGTCCCAGGGGGTAGAGTCCCAGGGGGTAGAGTCCCAGGGGGTAGAGTCCCAGGGGGTAGAGTCCCAGGGGGTAGAGTCCCAGGGGGTAGAGTCCCAGGGGGTAGAGTCCCAGGGGGTAGAGTCCCAGGGGGTAGAGTCCCAGGGGGTAGAGTCCCAGGGGGTAGAGTCCCAGGGGGTAGAGTCCCAGGGGGTAGAGTCCCAGGGGGTAGAGTCCCAGGGGGTAGAGTCCCAGGGGGTAGAGTCCCAGGGGGTAGAGTCCCAGGGGGTAGAGTCCCAGGGGGTAGAGTCCCAGGGGGTAGAGTCCCAGGGGGTAGAGTCCCAGGGGGTAGAGTCCCAGGGGGTAGAGTCCCAGGGGGTAGAGTCCCAGGGGGTAGAGTCCCAGGGGGTAGAGTCCCAGGGGGTAGAGTCCCAGGGGGTAGAGTCCCAGGGGGTAGAGTCCCAGGGGGTAGAGTCCCAGGGGGTAGAGTCCCAGGGGGTAGAGTCCCAGGGGGTAGAGTCCCAGGGGGTAGAGTCCCAGGGGGTAGAGTCCCAGGGGGTAGAGTCCCAGGGGGTAGAGTCCCAGGGGGTAGAGTCCCAGGGGGTAGAGTCCCAGGGGGTAGAGTCCCAGGGGGTAGAGTCCCAGGGGGTAGAGTCCCAGGGGGTAGAGTCCCAGGGGGTAGAGTCCCAGGGGGTAGAGTCCCAGGGGGTAGAGTCCCAGGGGGTAGAGTCCCAGGGGGTAGAGTCCCAGGGGGTAGAGTCCCAGGGGGTAGAGTCCCAGGGGGTAGAGTCCCAGGGGGTAGAGTCCCAGGGGGTAGAGTCCCAGGGGGTAGAGTCCCAGGGGGTAGAGTCCCAGGGGGTAGAGTCCCAGGGGGTAGAGTCCCAGGGGGTAGAGTCCCAGGGGGTAGAGTCCCAGGGGGTAGAGTCCCAGGGGGTAGAGTCCCAGGGGGTAGAGTCCCAGGGGTAGAGTCCCAGGGGGTAGAGTCCCAGGGGGTAGAGTCCCAGGGGGTAGAGTCCCAGGGGGTAGAGTCCCAGGGGGTAGAGTCCCAGGGGGTAGAGTCCCAGGGGGTAGAGTCCCAGGGGGTAGAGTCCCAGGGGGTAGAGTCCCAGGGGGTAGAGTCCCAGGGGGTAGAGTCCCAGGGGGTAGAGTCCCAGGGGGTAGAGTCCCAGGGGGTAGAGTCCCAGGGGGTAGAGTCCCAGGGGGTAGAGTCCCAGGGGGTAGAGTCCCAGGGGGTAGAGTCCCAGGGGGTAGAGTCCCAGGGGGTAGAGTCCCAGGGGGTAGAGTCCCAGGGGGTAGAGTCCCAGGGGGTAGAGTCCCAGGGGGTAGAGTCCCAGGGGGTAGAGTCCCAGGGGGTAGAGTCCCAGGGGGTAGAGTCCCAGGGGGTAGAGTCCCAGGGGGTAGAGTCCCAGGGGGTAGAGTCCCAGGGGGTAGAGTCCCAGGGGGTAGAGTCCCAGGGGGTAGAGTCCCAGGGGGTAGAGTCCCAGGGGGTAGAGTCCCAGGGGGTAGAGTCCCAGGGGGTAGAGTCCCAGGGGTAGAGTCCCAGGGGGTAGAGTCCCAGGGGGTAGAGTCCCAGGGGTAGAGTCCCAGGGGGTAGAGTCCAGGGGGTAGAGTCCCAGGGGGTAGAGTCCCAGGGGGTAGAGTCCCAGGGGGTAGAGTCCCAGGGGGTAGAGTCCCAGGGGGTAGAGTCCCAGGGGGTAGAGTCCCAGGGGGTAGAGTCCCAGGGGGTAGAGTCCCAGGGGGTAGAGTCCCAGGGGGTAGAGTCCCAGGGGGTAGAGTCCCAGGGGGTAGAGTCCCAGGGGGTAGAGTCCAGGGGGTAGAGTCCCAGGGGTAGAGTCCCAGGGGGTAGAGTCCCAGGGGGTAGAGTCCCAGGGGGTAGAGTCCCAGGGGGTAGAGTCCCAGGGGGTAGAGTCCCAGGGGGTAGAGTCCCAGGGGTAGAGTCCCAGGGGGTAGAGTCCCAGGGGGTAGAGTCCCAGGGGGTAGAGTCCCAGGGGTAGAGTCCCAGGGGTGGTCAGGGGTAGAGTCCCAGGGGGTAGAGTCCCAGGGGGTAGAGTCCCAGGGGGTAGAGTCCCAGGGGGTAGAGTCCCAGGGGGTAGAGTCCCAGGGGGTAGAGTCCCAGGGGGTAGAGTCCCAGGGGGTAGAGTCCCAGGGGGTAGAGTCCCAGGGGGTAGAGTCCCAGGGGTAGAGTCCCAGGGGGTAGAGTCCCAGGGGGTAGAGTCCCAGGGGGTAGAGTCCCAGGGGTAGTCCCAGGGGGTAGAGTCCCAGGGGGTAGAGTCCCAGGGGGTAGAGTCCAGGGGTAGAGTCCCAGGGGGTAGAGTCCCAGGGGGTAGAGTCCCAGGGGGTAGAGTCCCAGGGGTAGAGTCCCAGGGGGTAGAGTCCCAGGGGTAGAGTCCAGGGGGTAGAGTCCCAGGGGTAGAGTCCCAGGGGGTAGAGTCCCAGGGGTAGAGTCCCAGGGGGTAGAGTCCCAGGGGGTAGAGTCCCAGGGGGTAGAGTCCCAGGGGGTAGAGTCCCAGGGGGTAGAGTCCCAGGGGGTAGAGTCCCAGGGGGTAGAGTCCCAGGGGGTAGAGTCCCAGGGGGTAGAGTCCCAGGGGGTAGAGTCCCAGGGGGTAGAGTCCCAGGGGGTAGAGTCCCAGGGGGTAGAGTCCCAGGGGGTAGAGTCCCAGGGGGTAGAGTCCCAGGGGGTAGAGTCCCAGGGGGTAGAGTCCCAGGGGGTAGAGTCCCAGGGGGTAGAGTCCCAGGGGGTAGAGTCCCAGGGGGTAGAGTCCCAGGGGGTAGAGTCCCAGGGGGTAGAGTCCCAGGGGGTAGAGTCCCAGGGGGTAGAGTCCCAGGGGGTAGAGTCCCAGGGGGTAGAGTCCCAGGGGGTAGAGTCCCAGGGGGTAGAGTCCCAGGGGGTAGAGTCCCAGGGGGTAGAGTCCCAGGGGGTAGAGTCCCAGGGGGTAGAGTCCCAGGGGGTAGAGTCCCAGGGGGTAGAGTCCCAGGGGGTAGAGTCCCAGGGGGTAGAGTCCCAGGGGGTAGAGTCCCAGGGGGTAGAGTCCCAGGGGGTAGAGTCCCAGGGGGTAGAGTCCCAGGGGGTAGAGTCCCAGGGGGTAGAGTCCCAGGGGGTAGAGTCCCAGGGGGTAGAGTCCCAGGGGGTAGAGTCCCAGGGGGTAGAGTCCCAGGGGGTAGAGTCCCAGGGGGTAGAGTCCCAGGGGGTAGAGTCCCAGGGGGTAGAGTCCCAGGGGGTAGAGTCCCAGGGGGTAGAGTCCCAGGGGGTAGAGTCCCAGGGGGTAGAGTCCCAGGGGGTAGAGTCCCAGGGGGTAGAGTCCCAGGGGGTAGAGTCCCAGGGGGTAGAGTCCCAGGGGGTAGAGTCCCAGGGGGTAGAGTCCCAGGGGGTAGAGTCCCAGGGGGTAGAGTCCCAGGGGGTAGAGTCCCAGGGGGTAGAGTCCCAGGGGGTAGAGTCCCAGGGGGTAGAGTCCCAGGGGGTAGAGTCCCAGGGGGTAGAGTCCCAGGGGGTAGAGTCCCAGGGGGTAGAGTCCCAGGGGGTAGAGTCCCAGGGGGTAGAGTCCCAGGGGGTAGAGTCCCAGGGGGTAGAGTCCCAGGGGGTAGAGTCCCAGGGGGTAGAGTCCCAGGGGGTAGAGTCCCAGGGGGTAGAGTCCCAGGGGGTAGAGTCCCAGGGGGTAGAGTCCCAGGGGGTAGAGTCCCAGGGGGTAGAGTCCCAGGGGGTAGAGTCCCAGGGGGTAGAGTCCCAGGGGGTAGAGTCCCAGGGGGTAGAGTCCCAGGGGGTAGAGTCCCAGGGGGTAGAGTCCCAGGGGGTAGAGTCCCAGGGGGTAGAGTCCCAGGGGGTAGAGTCCCAGGGGGTAGAGTCCCAGGGGGTAGAGTCCCAGGGGGTAGAGTCCCAGGGGGTAGAGTCCCAGGGGGTAGAGTCCCAGGGGGTAGAGTCCCAGGGGGTAGAGTCCCAGGGGGTAGAGTCCCAGGGGGTAGAGTCCCAGGGGGTAGAGTCCCAGGGGGTAGAGTCCCAGGGGGTAGAGTCCCAGGGGGTAGAGTCCCAGGGGGTAGAGTCCCAGGGGGTAGAGTCCCAGGGGGTAGAGTCCCAGGGGGTAGAGTCCCAGGGGGTAGAGTCCCAGGGGGTAGAGTCCCAGGGGGTAGAGTCCCAGGGGGTAGAGTCCCAGGGGGTAGAGTCCCAGGGGGTAGAGTCCCAGGGGGTAGAGTCCCAGGGGGTAGAGTCCCAGGGGGTAGAGTCCCAGGGGGTAGAGTCCCAGGGGGTAGAGTCCCAGGGGGTAGAGTCCCAGGGGGTAGAGTCCCAGGGGGTAGAGTCCCAGGGGGTAGAGTCCCAGGGGGTAGAGTCCCAGGGGGTAGAGTCCCAGGGGGTAGAGTCCCAGGGGGTAGAGTCCCAGGGGGTAGAGTCCCAGGGGGTAGAGTCCCAGGGGGTAGAGTCCCAGGGGGTAGAGTCCCAGGGGGTAGAGTCCCAGGGGGTAGAGTCCCAGGGGGTAGAGTCCCAGGGGGTAGAGTCCCAGGGGGTAGAGTCCCAGGGGGTAGAGTCCCAGGGGGTAGAGTCCCAGGGGGTAGAGTCCCAGGGGGTAGAGTCCCAGGGGGTAGAGTCCCAGGGGGTAGAGTCCCAGGGGGTAGAGTCCCAGGGGGTAGAGTCCCAGGGGGTAGAGTCCCAGGGGGTAGAGTCCCAGGGGGTAGAGTCCCAGGGGGTAGAGTCCCAGGGGGTAGAGTCCCAGGGGGTAGAGTCCCAGGGGGTAGAGTCCCAGGGGGTAGAGTCCCAGGGGGTAGAGTCCCAGGGGGTAGAGTCCCAGGGGGTAGAGTCCCAGGGGGTAGAGTCCCAGGGGGTAGAGTCCCAGGGGGTAGAGTCCCAGGGGGTAGAGTCCCAGGGGGTAGAGTCCCAGGGGGTAGAGTCCCAGGGGGTAGAGTCCCAGGGGGTAGAGTCCCAGGGGGTAGAGTCCCAGGGGGTAGAGTCCCAGGGGGTAGAGTCCCAGGGGGTAGAGTCCCAGGGGGTAGAGTCCCAGGGGGTAGAGTCCCAGGGGGTAGAGTCCCAGGGGGTAGAGTCCCAGGGGGTAGAGTCCCAGGGGGTAGAGTCCCAGGGGGTAGAGTCCCAGGGGGTAGAGTCCCAGGGGGAGTCCCAGGGGGTAGAGTCCCAGGGGGTAGAGTCCCAGGGGGTAGAGTCCCAGGGGGTAGAGTCCCAGGGGGTAGAGTCCCAGGGGGTAGAGTCCCAGGGGGTAGAGTCCCAGGGGGTAGAGTCCCAGGGGGTAGAGTCCCAGGGGGTAGAGTCCCAGGGGGTAGAGTCCCAGGGGGTAGAGTCCCAGGGGGTAGAGTCCCAGGGGGTAGAGTCCCAGGGGGTAGAGTCCCAGGGGGTAGAGTCCCAGGGGGTAGAGTCCCAGGGGGTAGAGTCCCAGGGGGTAGAGTCCCAGGGGGTAGAGTCCCAGGGGGTAGAGTCCCAGGGGGTAGAGTCCCAGGGGGTAGAGTCCCAGGGGGTAGAGTCCCAGGGGGTAGAGTCCCAGGGGGTAGAGTCCCAGGGGGTAGAGTCCCAGGGGGTAGAGTCCCAGGGGGTAGAGTCCCAGGGGGTAGAGTCC